>NC_029781.3:38595492-38632904 GCF_000817695.3 Arachis duranensis
TTTGTACTTGTATGAAATTTAATTCGAGATAATAGCTCTTTACTATGTGTGGTCACAACTCCGTTCAACTAACCAGCAAGTGTACTGGGTCGTCCAAGTAATAAACCTTACGTGAGTAAGGGTCGATCCCACAGAGATTGTTGGTATGAAGCAAGCTATGGTCACCTTGTAAATCTCAGTTAGGCAGATTAAATTGGTTTATGATGAGTTCAAAAATTAATAATAAATAGAAGATAAAAGGGATAGAAATACTTATGTAAATCAATAGTGGAAATTTTAGATAGGCGTATGGAGATGCTGTGCTCCTCTTGTATCTCTACTTTCTTATTACATTTATCCAATCCTTCTTACTCCTTTCCATGTCAAGCTGTATGTAGGGCATCACTGTCGTCAATGGCTACATCCCATCCTCTCAGTGAAAAAGGTCCAAATGCTCTGTCACAGCACGGCTAATCATCTGTCGGTTCTCAATCAGGTTGGAATAGAATCCCGTGATTCTTTTGCGTTTGTCACTACCGCCCAGCCTTCAGGAGTTTGAAGCTCGTCACAGTCATTCAATCCCGGAATCCTACTTGGAATACCACAAACAAGGTTAGACTTTCTGGCTTTCCATGAATGCTGCCATCAATTCTAGCTTATACCACGAAGATTTTGATTAAAGAATCCAAGAGATATGCGTCCGGACTCAGGTAGAATGGAAGTGGTTGTCAATCACGCGCGTTCATAGGTGACAATGATGATGAGTGTCACGGATCATCACATTCATCAAGTTGAAGTGCAACGAATATCTTAGAAAAGGAATAAATGGAATTGAATAGGAAATAGTAGTAATTGCATTAAAAGTGGAGGTACAGCAGAGCTGCACACCCTTAATCTATGGTGTGTAGAAACTCCACCGTTGAAAATACATAAGTGAAAGATGTTCAGGCATGGTCGAATGGCCAGCCCCCATGTGGTCACATGACCGAATGATCAAAGAAATCTAAAACAATAATAAAAAGTTCTATTTATGCTAATCTAGTTACTAGGGTTTACAGGAGTGAGTAATTGATGCGTAAATCCACTTCCAGGGCCCACTTGGTGTGTGCTTGGGCTGAGCGTGATCTATCCACGAGCTGAGGCTTCTCTTGGAGTTGAACGCCAAGTTGTAACGTGTTTTGGGCGTTCAACTCTGGTTCGTGACGTGTTTCTGGCGTTTTACTCCAGAATGCAGCATGGAACTGGCGTTGAGCGCCAGTTTACCTCATCAAATCTCGAATAAAGTATGGACAATTATATGTTGCTGGAAAGCTCTGGATGTGTACTTTCCAACGCCATTCAGTGCGCGCCATTTGGAGTTTTGTAGCTCCAGAAAATCCATTTCGGGTGCAGGGAGGTCAGAATTCAACAGCATCAGCAGTACTTTGTCAGCCTTCTTATCAGAGTTTTGCTCAGGTCCCTCAATTTCAGCCAGAAAATACTTGGAATCACAGAAAAACACACAAACTCATAGTAAAGTCCAGAAATATGAATTTTATATAAAAACTAATGAAAACATCCTTAAAAGTAGCTAGATCCTACTAAAAACTATCTAAAAACAATGCCAAAAAGCGTAAAAATTTTCCGCTCATCACAACACCAAACTTAAATTGTTGCTTGTCCCCAAGCAACTGAGAATTAATTAGGATAAAAAGAAGAGAATATACTATAAATCCAAAATATGAATGAATATTAATTCTAATTAGATGAGTGGGACT
Organism: Arachis duranensis; assembly: GCF_000817695.3. Lineage (NCBI taxonomy): Eukaryota > Viridiplantae > Streptophyta > Magnoliopsida > Fabales > Fabaceae > Arachis > Arachis duranensis. Next base: position 38,597,229 of record NC_029781.3, read on the forward strand.
TGTAGCTTTTTGCTTCTGAACAGTTTTGGCATCTCACTTTTTCCTTTGAAATTTAGAATGATTGGCTTCTCTAGGAACTTAGAATTTCGGATAGTGTTATTGATTCTCCTAGTTAAGTATGTTGATTCTTGAACACAGCTACTTTTATGAGTCTTGGCTGTGGCCCTAGGCACTTTGTTTTCCAGTATTACCACCGGATACATAAATGCCATAGACACATGACTGGGTGAACCTTTTCAGATTGTAACTCAGCTTTGCTAGAGTCCCCAGTTAGAGGTGTCCAGAGCTCTTAAGCACACTCTTTTTGCTTTGGATCACGACTTTAACCACTCAGTCTCAAGCTTTTTACTTGGACCTGCATGCCACAAGCACATGGTTAGGGACATCTTGATTTAGCCGCTTAGGCCTGAATTTTTATTTCCTTGGGCCCTCCTATCCATTGATGCTCAAAGCCTTGGATCCTTTTTACCCTTGCCTTTTGGTTTTAAGGGCTATTGGCTTTTTCTGCTTGCTTTTTCTTTTTCTTTCTATTTTTATTTTTTTTCGCCAAACTTTTTTTTCGCAAGCTTTTGCTTTTTCACTGCCTTTTCTTGCTTCAAGAATCAATTTCATTATTTTTCAGATCATCAATAACATTTCTCTTTGTTCATCATTCTTTCAAGAGCCAACAATTTTAACATTCATAAACAACAAGATCAAAAATATACACTATTCAGGCATTCATTCAGAAAACAGAAAGTATTGTCACCACATCAATATAATTAAACTAAATTCAAGGATGATTTCGAAATTCATGTACTTCTTGTTCTTTTGAATTAGAAACATTTTTCATTTAAGAGAGGTGAAGGATTCATGGAATTTATTTATAACTTTAAGACATAGTTACTAAACACTAATGATCATGAAGTAGAGACACAAAACATAGATGAACACATAACATAAAAACCGAAAGCAGGAAAATAAGAACAAGGAATGAATCCACCTTAGTGGCGTCTTCTTCTTGAAGGACCAACAATGTCCTTAAGCTCTTCTATGTCCCTTCCTTGCCTTTGTTGCTCCTCTCTCATTGCTCTTTGGTCTTCACTAATTTCATGGAGAATGATGGAGTACTCTTGATGTTTCACCCTTAATTGTTCCACATTGTAACTCAAATCTTCTAGGGAAGTGTTGAGTTGTTCCCAATAGTTGTTGAGAGGAAAGTGTATCCCTTGAGGCATCTTTGGGATTTCTTGGTGATGAGCTTCCTCATGCGTCTCTTGGGTTCCATGAGTGGGCTCTCTTGTTTGCTCCATCCTTTTCTTAGTGATGGGCTTTGGAGATGAATCTTTCCATCTCCCATGACTCGGAGGTGGAAGCTTTTGTCTTCCCTTTTCCTTTTCTAGAGGATTCTCCGGCCTTGGGTGCCATCAATGGTTATGGAAAAATAAAAAGCTTATGCTTTTACCACACCAAACTTAAAATATTGCTCGCCCTCGAGTAAGAGAAGAAAGAAGAGAAGAAGAAGAAGAAGAAAATATGGAGGAGAAGGGGAGGTGTAGGTTTCGGCTAAGGTATAGAAGAGGGGGTTGTGTTTAGGGTTTAGGGAGGGGTATATATAGGGAGGGGGGAGAGGGTAGGTTCGGCCATTTAGGGTGGGTTTGGGTGGGAAAGATTTTTGAATGTTTAAGGTAGGTGGGGTTTATGGGGAAGAGTGGATGGATGTGAGTGGTGAAGGGGATAATTGGGAAGAGAGATTGAGGTGATTGGTGAAGGGTTTTTGGGAAAGTGTGTTATAGGATTATTAGGAGGTGAGGTGGAAATATGTTAGGTGGGGATCCTGTGGGGTCCACAGATCCTGAGGTGATCCTGTGGGGTCCACAGATCCTGAGGTGTCAAGGATTAACATCCCTGCACCAATTAGGCATGTAAAATGTCTTAGCATACCATTCTGGCGTTTAAACGCCGAAGTGATGCATGTTCTGGGCGTTCAATGCCCATGTGCAGCATATTTCTGGTGTTGAACGCCCGTTCCTTACTTGTTACTGGCGTTTAGCGCCAGCTTTCCTCAGAGCACATTCCTGGCATTTGAACGCCTGGATGTTGCTTGTTTCTGGCATTCAGCACCAGCTCCATGCTCTGTTCTGGCGTTGAACGCCAGCCAGATGCACCTTACTGGCGTTTAAACGCCAGTAAGTCCTTCCTCCAGGGTGTGATTTTTCTTCTACTGTTTTTGATTCCATTTTTAATTTTAATATTTTTTTTCGTGACTCCACATGATCATAAACCTACTAAAACACAAAAGAACAATCAAATAAAATAAAAGTAGATAAATAAAAATTGGGTTGCCTCCCAAAAAGTGCTCTTTTAATGCCACTAGCTTGACAGTGGGCTCTCTTGGAGCCACAAAGGTGATCAGGTCAATGTTGTGGACTCCCAACACCAAACTTAGAGTTTGGATATGGGGGTTCAACACCAAACTTAGAGTTTGGTTGTGGCCTCCCAACACCAAACTTAGAGTTTGACTGTGGGGGCTCTGTTTGACACTGTACTGAGAGAATCTTTTCATGCTTCCTCTCCATGGTTGCAGAGGGAGATCCTTGAGCTTTAAACACAAGGTAGTCCCCATTCATTTGAAGGACTAATTCTCCTCTGTTAACATCTATCACAGCTTCTGCTGTGGCTAGGAAAGGTCTTCCAAGGATGATGCATCCATCCTCCTCCTTCCTAGTGTCTAAGATTATGAAATCAGCAAGGATGTAAAGGCCTTCAACCTTTACTAACACATCCTCCACTAATCCATAAGCTTGTCTTACTGACTTGTCTGCCAATTGTAATGAGAATAACGCAGGCTGTACCTCAATGATCCATAGTTTCTCCATTACAGAGAGTGGCATAAGATTTATGCCTGATCCCAGGTCACACAGAGCCTTGTTAAAGGTCATGGTGCCTATGGTACATGGTATTAAGAATTTGCCAGGATCTTGTTTCTTTTGAGGTAAAGTTTTCTGAACCCATGTATCTAGTTCACTAATGAGCAAGGGAGGTTCACCTTCCCAAGTCTCATTACCAAACAACTTGGCATTCAGCTTTATGATGGCTCCTAGATATTGAGCAACTTGCTCTCCAGTCACATCTTCATCCTCTTCTGAGGAAGAATAGTCTTCAGAGCTCATGAATGGTAGAAGGAGATTTAGTGGGATCTCTATGGTCTCTATATGAACCTCAGATTCCTTTCGGTCCTCAATAGGGAACTCCTTCTTGCTTGAGAGACATCCTAGGAGGTCTTCCTCACTAGGATTTTCGTCCTTCTCCTCCCTTGTGTATTCGGCCATATAGATTACATCAATGGCCTTGCAATCTCCTTTCGAATTCTCTTCTGTATTGCTTGGGAGAATACTGGGAGGAGTTTCAATGATTTTCTTACTCAGCTGGCCCACTTGTGCCTCCAAATTTCTAATGGAGGATCTTGTTTCACTCATGAAACTTAAAGTGGCCTTAGACAGATTAGAGACTATGTTTGATAAGTTAGAGGAGCTCTGTTCAGAATTCTCTGTTTGTTGCTGAGAAGATGATGGAAAAGGCTTGTTATTGCTTAGCCTGTTTCTTCCACCATTAAGATGCATTTTGCCACCCATTCAGATTTTGAGAAATCATGTTGACTTGCTGAGTCAACACTTTGTTCTGAGCTAATATGGCATTCAGAGCATCAATTTTAAGAACTCCCTTCCTCTTAGGCGTCCCATTATTCACGGAATTTCTCTCAGAAGTGTACATGAATTGGTTATTTGCAACCATGTCAATAAGTTCTTGAGCTTCTGCAGGCATTTTCTTTAGGCGAATGGATCCACCTGCAGAATGGTCCAATCACATTTTGGAAAACTCAGATAGACCATAATAGAATATATCTAATATGGTCCATTCTGAAAAAATGTCAGAAGGACACTTTTTGGTCATCTGTTTGTATCTTTCCCAAGCTTCATAGAGGGATTCACCATCTTTTTGTTTTAAGCTTGCTCAGTTTTTGAGGAGGAAAGAATTTATCCAAGAAGGCCATGACCAACTTATCCCAGGAGTTCAGGCTATCTTTAGGTTGTGAGTCCAACCATGTTCTAGCTCTGTCTCTTACAGCAAAAGGGAAAAGCATGAGCCTATAGACTTCAGGATCTACTCCATTCATCTTAACAGTCTCACAAATCTGCAATAACTCAGTTAAAAACTGGTAAGGATCTTCAGATGAAAGTCCATGAAACTTGCAGTTCTGTTGCATTAAAGCAACTAATTGAGGTTTCAGCTCAAAATTGTTTGCTCCAATGGCAGGAATTGAGATGCTTCTCCATCAAACTTGGACGTGGGTTTAGTAAAATCACCAAGCATCCTCCTTGTATTATTGTTGTTGGGTTCGGCTGCCATCTCCTTCTCTTGTTCAAAAATTTCAGAAAGGTTGCCTCTGGATTATTGTAATTTAGCTTCTCTTAGTTTCCTCTTCAGAGTCCTTTCAGGTTCTGGATCAGCTTCAACAAGAGTGTCTTTTTCCTTGTTCCTCCTCATATGAAAGAGAAGAGAAAAAGAAAAGAAAGAAGAATCCTCTATGTCATAGTATAGAGATTCCTTTATGTTAGTAGAAGAAGAAGGGAATATGAGAATGAGAAGATGTAAGAATAATCCAAACACAAGGGTAAGGATAGGGGTAGTGATTTGAGATAAAGAAAGGTGAAGAGAAGTGTTAGTAAATAAATAAATAAATAGAAGAAGAGAAGAGAGGGAGAATTCGAAAATAATTTTGAAAAAGTAGTTAATGATTTTCGAAAATTAAGATAAGATATAATTAAATTAAATTTTAAAACAATTAATTAATTAAAAAGAATTTTTGAAAAAAGATGAGATATTTTCGAAAATTAGAGAAGGAGAAGTAGTTAGGTGGTTTTGAAAAAGATAAGAAACAAACAAAAAGTCAAATAGTTAGTTGAAAAAGATATTAAAGTCAAATTTGAAAAGATAAGAAGATAAGAAATTAGATAAAATATTTTGAAATCAAATTTTTTGAAAAAGATAAAATTTTGAAAAAGATATGATAAAAAGATAAGATAAGAAAATAAGATAAGAAGATATGATAAAAATATAAGATTTTTAAGAAAAAGATATTTTGAAGAAGATTTAATTTTTAAAATTAAAATTAATTACTTAACTAACAAGAAACTAAAAGATATGATTCTAGAATTTAAAGATTGAACCTTTCTTAACAAGAAAGTAACAAACTTCAAATTGTTGAATCAATCATATTAATTGTTAGTGTAATTTCGAAAATTTGAAATAAAATTAAAAAAAAAAGATTTTTGAAAAATATTTTAAAGAATTTTCAAAAATACTAAGATAAAAATGAAAAAGATTTGATTTTTGAAGAAGTTTTGAAAAGATAAGATTTTAAAAATTGAAAATTTGACTTGACTTGTAAGAAACTGCTAATTTTTAAAAATTTTTGACCAAGTCAACCCAAAATTTCGAAAATTTGAAGGGAGATAAGGAAAAGATATTTTTTTTTATTATTGAATTTTTAATGAGGAGAGAGAAAAACACAAACATGACCCAAAACTTGAAAATTTTGGATCAAGACACATGATGCATGCAAGAACACTATGAATGTCAAGATGAACACCAAGAACACTTTGAAGATCATGATGAACATCAAGAACATAATTTTGAAAAATTTTTGATGCAAAGAAAACATGCAAGACACCAAACTTAAAAATCTTTAATGCATGGACTCTAACAAACGAAAAATGCATATGAAAAATAACAAACAACACAAAACAAGAAAACATCAAGATCAAACAAGAAGACTTGTCAAGAACAACTTGAAGATCATGAAGAACACCATGAATGCATGAATTTTCGAAAAATTGACTCAAGACTCAAACAAGAACACAAAATATTTTTGGTTTTTATGATTTTATGATTTTTTTTTGTATTTTTATTATTTTTTTCGAAAATATTCTTTTGGAAAAATGAAAAATAAAGAAATTTTTTTTTGAAAGAATTTTGAAAACTTTTTTGAAAAGAAAATAAAAAGAAAATTACCTAATCTGAGCAACAAGATGAACCGTCAGTTATCCATACTCGAACAATCCTCGGCAACGGCACCAAAAACTTGGTGGACGAAATTGTGATCATCAATAATGGCTCTTTGGTATGTGCATCTATTAACTCAGCACTTTCTTTCCACAACTTCGCTCAACTAACCAGCAAGTGTACTGGGTCGTCCAAGTAATAAACCTTACGTGAGTAAGGGTCGATCCCACAGAGATTGTTGGTATGAGGCAAGCTATGGTCATCTTGTAAATCCCAGTCAGGCGGAATCAAATGGATTATGGTTTTCGGAAAATATAAAGAGATACTTAATTAAATAATAAAGGATAGAAAAACTTATGTAAATTAATGGTGGGAAGTTCAGATAAGCGTATGGAGATGCTTGTCCCTGTTGAATCTCTGCTTTCCTACTGCTTTCATCCAATTCTCCTTACTCCTTTCCATGGCAAGCTATATGTAGGACATCACCGTCGTCAATGGCTACATCCCATCCTCTCAGTGAAAAAGATCCAAATGCTCTGTCACAGCACGACTAATCATCTGTCAGTTCTCAATCAGGTTGGAATAGAATCCCGTGATTCTTTTGCGTCTGTCACTAATGCCCAGCCTTCAGGAGTTTGAAGCTCGTTACAGTCATTCAATCCCGGAATCCTACTCGGAATACCACAGACAAGGTTAGACTTTCCGGATTCCCATGAATGCCGCCATCAATTCTAGCTTATACCACGAAGATTTTGATTAAGGAATCCAAGAGATATACGCCCGGTCTCAGGTAGAACGGAAGTGGTTGTCAATCACGCGCGTTCATAGGTGAGAATGATGATGAGTGTCACAGATCATCACATTCATCAAGTTGAAGTGCAACGAATATCTTAGAAAAGGAATAAATGGAATTGAATAGGAAATAGTAGTAATTGCATTAAAAGTGGAGGTACAGCAGAGCTCCACACCCTTAATCTATGGTGTGTAGAAACTCCACCGTTGAAAATACATAAGTGAAAGATGTTCAGGCATGGCCGAATGGCCAGCCTCCATGTGGTCACAAGACCGAATGATCAAAGATATCTAAAACAATAGTAAAAAGTTCTATTTATACTAAACTAGTTACTAGGGTTAACAGGGGTGAGTAATTGATGCATAAATCCACTTCCAGGGCCCACTTGGTGTGTGCTTGGGCTGAGCTTGATCTATCCACAAGCTGAGGCTTCTCTTGGAGTTGAACGCCAAGATGTAACGTGTTTTGGGCGTTTAACTCTGGTTCGTGACGTGTTTCTGGCGTTTGACTCCAGAATGCAGCATGAAATTGGTGTTGAGCGCCAGTTTACGTCGTCAAATCTCGAATAAAGTATGGACTATTATATATTGCTGGAAAGCTCTGGATGTCTACTTTCCAACGCCATACAGAGAGCACCATTTGGAGTTCTGTAGCTCCAGAAAACTCATTTCGAGTGCAGGGAGGTCAGAATCCAACAGCATCAGCAGTACTTTGTCAGCCTTCTTATAAGAGTTTTGCTCAGGTCCTTCAATTTCAGCCAGAAAACACCTGAAATCACAGAAAAACACACAAACTCATAGTAAAGTCCAGAAATGTGAATTTTACATAAAAACTAATGAAAACATCCCTAAAAGTTGCTAGATCCTACTAAAAACTATCTAAAAACAATGCCAAAAAACGTATAAATTATCCGCTCATCAACTACCCGCACCTATTCTCAAGTAACTAAAATCGAATTTTGTCGGCAAAATTCTCAATTAGGTGAGTAGAATGTAAAATCCAGTTAATTAATGACTAATCAACCCATAAATTAAAATTGATTCTAAAAAATTAGAAATGAAATTTTTGTGGTTTAATATGATATAGTAAATTAAAATGAAAATTTTGACACCAACTTTAAAGAAATCGGCCCAAAATTGGGCCGAACAGGCCAAACCGGGCCAACCAGACCCATATTAGGCCCAAGGCCCAGCCAAGCCCCCTTTAAACTAGAGAGCTCAGCACTCTCTCTCCCCTCAAACAACACACACATGCTGAGAAAGGGGAAGGGGAAACACAAAACCTTGCCCTCATTGCTTCCAACTTCAATTGATCATAACTTTTGAGGCCACATGACCACAGCATCGACCTCTACAAAAGCTCACAAAATTTTTATTGAGGAAAGCCACAATTTCTTCTTCGAATTTACAGCCCTTAATTTCAATAATTTTGGGTGAAAGGTGTTGAGATTTTTGAGTTTTGATGTTATTGGATCAAATTAACTTGAAGGAAAGGCTTAGTCTTGACTCCTTGATCCTTGGGTAAGGTAAGATTCTCAACCCTAAGCTAAACACTTGGAATTTGGTTATTTAGTGATTGAGTTATTATGTTTGGGTGTGATATTGTGGCTTAGGTAGTGTATATATGTGTATTGGGGCTTGATTGATGGTTTTGGAAAGCTTTGGAGTGGAGCAATAAGCTTAAAAATATGCTGGTGAAGTTTTGGGACCTTGAATGTTGAATTTGGAAGTGTTCCGGGTTGAACGGGAAGCGGCCAAGGTATGGTTTCGGTTTCTTGTATCTAAAATGTAATGTAGTTGTGAAAACGTAGGTTAGTGACCCTAGGATAGGATTTTGAAATGCTGATGCATTTGTTGGATGATATGGAATGAGTTGAATATGTGCATAATGGTAGAACAATTGTGAATGGTGATAAGTATTGGTAAAGCATGTAAAGTTATATGTGATATGGATTTATATGCTTAAGTGTTGGCGAGATTGGTGCTCTTGTTGGTAAGCATGCTTTGTATGTGTGTGCTATTGATATGTATATTCATAGTGATTGATGAAATTGAACAATTGTTTAAAAAATTGAGGTATGGAATGTTGATTATGAATTGAAGTCATTGAGTTGAGACTTGGTTAGAAATGGAAGAATTGGTGGGTTGAGGATTGAATAAGAGTTTGGAAATGCTTGATGTTGAATGGTTGAGTTTTGGTTGGTTTTGAATGAATTTGGAAGTGTATGTTTTGGAAAATTGGGAGTTTATGAACTTTGGTAAAAATGAATTTTTAATGAACTTCAGCAGATCATATCTTAAGCTATCGTTTTTGGAATTTGATGCTTTTTATATCAAATGAAAGATAATTTCACAAGCTTTAAAATGGTTTAAATTTAGTGGAAATCTAAATTTCGTGGAAGGAGATATGATAGTTGAAAGTTAGGTCTAAAATCTAAGTTATGACTAATGATGATGAGGTTTATCACCCAACAGGCTTGTAACCTTTCGAGGTGCTGTTTCAAGCTTATAAACCCCCATTTTTATCCTTTAAGTCTTACATCAATATAAAATGCCTAGTGATTGAGAAAAAGCTAGGGAAGGGGGAAACTTGTGGATGAAGAAAGGGGATATAATGAGGAGTTTTGACTAATGATGATGTTCTGAGTTGTTGAGGAGGATGGTGGAGTGCTGTGTATGATATGAGCCGAGTGGCTTTGTCTAATGATGATTTATGGCTGATTATGAATTATAAATTTAATCCGGATGGCTTAGATGAATGTTGATTTATGGTTGAGAATAAATGCATATATGCTGAGTTATTGATATTATGATTGTTGCACTCTACCTATATGAGATACGATTTTCCCTGGGTGAAAGCAGTGGCTAGCCACTATGTGCTCCAGGTGGGGACTCGATACTCTAGTGACCCTATGTCATAAGTATGGCCGGACACTGTGAAAGTTTCGGATGAGCTCACCCCCGTGAATATTGGTGCACGAAATTGTGATCTCAATGGCGCCAACAACTTGGTACGCACATTGTAATATCACTCTTTTTCACAACTTCGCACAATTAAACAGCAAGTGCACTGAGTCGTCCAAGTAATAAACCTTACGTGAGTAAGGGTCGATCCCACAGAGATTGTTGGTATGAAGCAAGCTATGGTCATCTTGTAAATCTCAGTCAAGCGGATTCAAATGGTTGTAATGGTTTTCGAATATAAAGATAAATAAAGCATAAAATAAAGATAGAGATACTTATGTAATTCATAGGTGGGAACTTCAGATAAGCGCATGAAGATACTATGTTCCTTCTGAATCTCTGCTTTCCTACTGCTTTCATTCAATTATTCTTACTCCTTTCTATGGCAAGCTGTATGTAGGGCGTCACCGTTGTCAATGGCTACTTCCCATCCTCTCAGTGAAAATTGTCCAAATGCGCTGTCACAGCACGGCTAATCATCTGTCGGTTCTCGATCATGTTGGAATAGGATCCATTGATCCTTTTACGTCTGTCACTACGCCAAACACTCGCGAGTTTGAAGCTCGTCACAGTCATCCCATTCCAGATCCTACTCGGAATACCACAGACAAGGTTTAGACTTTTCGGATCTCAAGAATGCTGCCAATGGATTCTAGCTTATACCACGAAGACTCTGATCTCACGGAATGGGAGGCTCGGTTGTCAGGCGAGGCAACTATGCATCGTGGGTCAGGAATCCAAGAGATACACAATCTAGCTTTCGCAGGTAGAACGAAAGTGTTTGTTAGGCACGCGTTCATAAGTGTGAATGGTGATGAGTGTCACAGATCATCACATTCATCAGGTTGAAGTGCGAATGAATATCTTAGAATAAGAATAAGCATGAATTGAATTGAAAACAGTAGTACTTGCATTAATACTCGAGGAACAGCAGAGCTCCACACATTAATCTATGGTGTGTAGAAACTCCATCGTTGAAAATACATAAGTGCAAGGTCTAGGCATGGCCAAATGGCCAGCCTCAACAAATAGCATGTGAATTCGAAAATAGGGAAAAAGACTCTTAGTACAATAGTAAAAAGTTCTATTTATACTAAACTAGCTACTAGGGTTTACAGAAATAAGTCTAAGTGCAGAAATCCACTTCTGGGGCCCACTTTGGTGTGTGCTTGGGCTGAGCTTGAGCTTTACACGTGCAGAGGTCACTCTTGGAGTTAAACGCCAAGTTGTAACGTGTTTTTGGCGTTTAACTCTGGTTTGTGACGTGTTTCTGGCGTTTTACTCCAGAATGCAGCATGGAGCTGCCGTTGAACGCCATTTTACGTCATCTAAACTCGAATAAAGCATAGACTATTATATATTGCTGGAAAGCCCTAGATGTCTACTTTCCAACGCAATTGATAGCGCGCCATTTGGAGTTCTGTAGCTCCAGAAAATCCATTTCGAATGCAGGGAGGTCAGAATCTAACAACATCTGTAGTCCTTTTTCAGCCTCCTATCAGATTTTTGCTCAGGTCCCTCAATTTCAGCCAGAAAATACCTGAAATTATAGAAAAACACACAAACTCATAGTAAAGTGCAGAAATTTAATTTTTTCATAAAAACTAATAAAAATATCCTTAAAAGTAGCTAGATCCTACTAAAAACTACCTAAAAACAATGCCAAAAAGCGTATAAATTATCCGCTCATCAAATATACACCAGTGAGAGTGTTGGATGTGAATTATGATTATGTTGTGGATAACTCGGGTTGGGGATGCACGACAGAAGGACAGTCCAATGGTTAGCTACCAGGACTTGTTGGGTTTGCTTTATAACCAACAGATGAGACTCATCAGCCACTAGGACAGGCATACATCATATGCATTATATGTGAATTGTTTGGAATGCCTAATTGATTGCATCATTACTTTCTAATTGTTTAACTGCCATATTTGCTTCCTACTTGTGCATTTTCTTGTGTGATATAATTATGTTTGCATATCAAATTACTGTTGGCGGTTGGGAGGTTCGAAAAGTTTGGAAAGGAGACATTTAGTTAGACTAGAGATCCTTAGTTAGTCGCCTATTTTTATTTCTCATGGTTTAGTATATTTATATTCTTTGATTATGAATTGGGAGTTCTAGGATTGCCTTCGGCTTTGCCAGGATATTATATGTTACACATTTGGGCACTGTTACCATGCTGAGAACCTCCGGTTCTCACCCATGCGGATTTTATGGTTAAGGAAATTACATGAAAAGTAAATTGCATGAAATAAAAATTGGAATTGGGTGCTGGGAAAGTAAAGGAAGTGGTAAATTCAAAGCAATTAAATGAAACTCAAGGCAATCTAAATGAGAAATAACAGAGAAAAAGATTCATTAGGGATTGGAGATATTATGATCCATCATGAATCCAATGGGTCTCAACTTTCTTCTCAAGCATATGAGTAGATCTATGGCGGATTGTAATTGATTGGATCCCAATTCCTTGGTAACCCAATCTCTCTAATCACAATCAATCTTGCCAATTCCTTGATCTAATTGTCATGAGAAGAGGTTAAGCATGTTCTCTTATCCATAAGCCACACAAATTCTTAAGACCTCAATTTCATTCGAATAGTGTTGGTCAAGAGAATTGTGAAGGATAGAGTTCCGATTCTAATGCTCATGATTCCCCATCTGAGGCTCACACAAGCATTCAACAGAGTCAAACCCCCTTCTAGAGTGAATGAATCTCAATCAAAATAGAAGATATCCTATAGCTACACAAGCTGATTGAGAAGAAGAAGTTCATTCAATCATGTGAATTATAATAGAGCCTTGATGAACTATTATTTTATGGTTTATCTTGTGCTAAATTGGGTGGTTTTTATCAGTTCCTTGCACACTTATTCATACAAACTGCATGGTTTTACAAATCCTTCCCAGTTTTGTTCTATGATTGAAAACTTGCTTCCTAAGCCTTTAAATTGTCAATATTTAATTCCCCTTTATACCATTCGATGCCCTGATCTGTGTGTTAAGTGTTTTCAGGTTTATAGGGCGGGACTGGCTTAGAGGATGGAAAGGAAGCTTGCAAAAATGGAAGGAACACAAGAAACTAAGGAGCTGACCAGCGAGGATCGACGCACACGCGTGCGTGATGTGGCGCATTCCATAACGACGGGTACACGTAACAGACGCGCACATGTGACACACACAGAAAAACATCGACGCGTACGCGTGACTGACCAATAAATTGCATTCTTTTGTCAACACGTTGGAAGACAACCTGGGAATTCTACTCCTAGTATTTCATTCTTAAGAATTGTACTTGCAACGTTATTTCATTCTTCTTAATCAGCACTTTTCTGCCCATCAAGCTCCTCCCCCTAATGATTGGGGTTTAGTTGATCATTGCTCTAAGAACAATTGACGTGAATTTAAATTGTTTGAAAGTAAATCAAACTGAATGTGAACTCAATTGTAAAATTGCATAAGAGAAGAAGTGCAGGAAATTGTAAATGCATAAAAGTAAATGAACAATACAAACTAAGAAGAAAGTGCACAATGTAAAATGGGTATAAAAGAGAAACGCTAAACTAAGCTCTTTGGAGTTTCTAATCCTCTAAGAGAGCTTGATGCCTAGGCATCTTAGGCTAGTTTCACAAGCTTTTTTCATTAGTATTTTACTTGGTTTTCATGCATTTCTTAGGCATTAAGCAAGTATTTGGATGAGAATTGCATGCATGTCTTGATTCAATAAAACATGTTAATTATATGCATTTTCATGAGATTTATGCATGAATTATCTAATGTTACGAATGATGCAAAATCTTATGATTATGGCAAGACTTTGATGTATTTATTTGGTTGACGATAGGTAAGAAGCAGCAAAGGAAGGATAGAGAAGAACCAGAGCAAGCAACGTTGGTGGCCAAAGTTGGCCCACCAACGTTGCCAAGAACATTTTCAAGAAGACAGCAAGCAACGTTGGTGGCCAAAGTTGGCTCACTAACGTTGCCTCAAATGTTGCTCCTGACAGCCTGACTGTGCCTTCTTCAAACAAGAATAACTTGAGCTACAAAGCATCAAATGAGGTGATTCCATAAGCATAAGAAAGTAGGGATCTAAAGCTTTCAAAGAATATAAGGCACTACATGGTGGACACTAAATTTGAGGGAGACAACTTGCCCCGAAAATGCAAAGATGAACATAGTATCAACATGTAGTAAGGCCAGCTTACCTCTTCACTTTTCATGGAGTATAACTCGAGCTGTAGAGCTCCAAATGATGCGCTTTCAATGGCATTGAAAAGTAGACATTCAGGGCTTTCCAACAATATATAATAGCATGGGGTGGACAATAAGTTTGAGCTTCCGAATCTGGCGTTGTTACAAATGTTGGTGAACCAACGTTGCCTCAAACGTTGCACACCAACGCCAGCGACCCTGTCCTCTTCAAAGGAGCATAACCTGGGTTACAGATATCCAATTGAGAAAGCTGACATTCATATCTTTCCAACCATCTTTAATAGTTTATAGTGGGGTATGAAATTGTTAATGTTGACAAGAAGAGAAAGGAAGCAACGTTGGTGGCCAAAGATGGCTCACCACCATTGCCCATCAATGTGCCAAGCTCAACAAAGCAATGTTGGTGGCCAAAGTTGGCTCACCAATGCTGTTGGCAATGTTGGAGGCCAAAGTTGGCTCACCAACGTTGCTGGCAATGTTCCAAACTAAAAAAGGGTGCCAATGTTAGAGGTAACATTGGTGAACCAATGTTACCCCCATCGTCTCCAATAAAATCTCTAAAATTAATGTTGGAAAATTTGCTGCGATGCGTACGCGTGAACGCAAATTTTAGCCTGTCACGCGAACTCCTGAGCGACGCACATGCGCGAAATTCAGTTTGACACATATGTGTGGGCGACGCGCACACGTGAAATGGCAAAATTGACCATTCACGCATAGGTGTGGGTGATGCGTACGCGTGACCAGACGAACGTTGGTGCACCAACCAACATTGAGTCAAACGTTGTTGGCAATGCCCAAAAGGATTTTTTATGCAACATTTGAGCCACCGTTTGTACACAAATGTTAGTAACGTTATGGCTAAATTCATTCCAAATGGCACCATGCAAAGTATGAACGTCAGTGAATTGATTCCATTGTCAACGTCACAATGAGTGTCACTCCTAACTGCTTCAATCAAGGCCAAGGCCCACATCCAAGTCCTTTGAAGAGCCATTTTTAAGATGAGAAGTAGAGTATAAATAGAAGAGTTTTTGAAGATGAAAAGAGAGGCCCTGGGGGGAGGGGGCTCCGAGAGGCAAAGAGTGAGGAACCCAAAAATGGGAACTCTGTATTCATTTTCTTTTGATTTAAATTGAGATATGATGAACTAAACCCCATTTCATTGGGTTAGGGAACTCTATTGTAATTTAATGGATCAATAATAGTTTTCATTCTTCTTCCTCTTTCTTTTCTCTTGATTTGCTTGAAAGCTTTCGATCTTCATCCAATGGAACAGTTGGACTGGGTTGGGGGGTTGGATGGATATAGTGACATATAATCCTTCCAATAGTTTGATCTAGAAAAACATGTGGTATAATCAGTGATCGTACTTCATCTCTTTCCACGAGCAATTAGATCAAGGAATTGGGCAATTGTTCAAGCTTATAGAGATTGAATTTCCAAGGAATTAGGATTCAATCACCTCAGATTGCCAAGAGATCAATGAATGCATTGATTGAGGAAGAGATGAGAATGAACTTGACCGGAGAATGCAACATCTCCTAAGCCCAATGAGCTTCCCCATCTCTATTTTACCCATTCTTTAATTTTTGCTGTTTACATTTATGCTCAATCATCCCCATTCCTATTTAAGGTTCTGCAATTTAATTTCTTCTCTTTACATTCTGCAATTTAATTTCAGTTATTTACATTTCTTGCTATTTACGTTTACCGCCATTTAATTTTTTGCAATTCTCAATTCAATTATGCTTAGTTCAACTAGAACACTCCTCTAATTAAAGTTACTCAACCAATCAATCCCTGTGGAATTCGACCTCACTCTATTGTGAGTTTTTACTTGACGACAATTCGGTATACTTGCCGAGAAAAATTTGTTGAGAGATAGATTTTCGTGCATCAAGTTTATGGCGCCGTTGCCGGGGATTGATTTTGCATTGACAATGATTACATTGGAGGATAACTAGATTGAACACTTTTCTTTTCTTTGGTTGATTAGTTTTATTTCAGTTTGCTTACTGATATTCTCTGTAATTTAAATGGTTTTTCCTTGTTTATTTACTTTCTAGCACACTAATCCACTAACTGTTTGTGATATTGCCTCACTAAGAATCCCTTATTTGTGACAACGGGGATTCTAATTTCGTTTGGTGATTATTGTTTGAGACAGATCTTTTTGCAAGAAAGAAGGGAGTATCCATCATATTA
This sequence comes from Arachis duranensis, assembly GCF_000817695.3. Classification (NCBI taxonomy): domain Eukaryota; kingdom Viridiplantae; phylum Streptophyta; class Magnoliopsida; order Fabales; family Fabaceae; genus Arachis; species Arachis duranensis. Next base: position 38,613,455 of record NC_029781.3, read on the forward strand.
TGGTCAATCAAATTTCATGGGAAACTTTCCACCACCACAGAATGATTCAAGTTATTATGCTCATGGTGGGTGGGAGTATCAAGAACATGAAATGGGATACTTTTTAGAGCCACAAAATGGTCCATATTTTGATAAACGTGATCACTACTCAAGTTGTGGCTGGGAAAATTAAAATCAAAGAGATTTTACTAATTCATACCCCATTCATCAAGAGCCATCACCTCTTAATTATCCAGCCTCACCTCTTAGTTTTACATATCCAAATTCATCATTACTTGAGCAAGACTCAGCACAAAATTCCTTCCTAAATCCATACAATTCATTTCACCATTCACAAAATTCATTCCATTACCCACAAGAGTCATACCACTCTCAGAACATACAACCACAAAATAACTAATTCCATTCTCAACCTCCAAATTCCAACTTACCATCCCCATCTAAGGATAGATTATCCCAGATTGAGGCCTTGCTTGGAGAACTTTATAAGGAATCTAAGGACATGAGAGCTCTTAGAAAGGAGGTAACATCTAGTATGCAAAATCGGGGGGCTGCCATTAAGAAGCATGACGCACAAGTTGAATATCTATTAAAGCAAATCCCTACCCATAATTATTCTAGTGATACCATGGCAAACCCAAGGGAAGAATCGGAAGAACAAGAAAAAGAGGCACCCATACCAAGTGAGATTTCTATGAAGAAGGAGGATGTTGTGAGAATATATAAGCCTAGGACTCCATACCCACAGAGGCTACTAAGGGTGACAAAGGAACATGCAAACTCACTCCCAAAAGACTCAATGCAATATCATGTAGAGGAAAGGGAGGAAGTGCATTAAGGATGTCCACACTCAATTGAAACAGACAGTTGCATAGAGGGTGAGTTCATTGAACCACCAATTCAAGAAGCTCTTTGATGATTGTGCATCATGTCATGTTTTTCTATGATTTTTCATGTCAAAATTTAATTCATTATGCTTAATTATTGGGTATTTTTGTGCTTAAGTTGTATATTGCTTAGATTTCTTTGAATTGTTTAACTTTATATAAAATGGTGGAAAAAGAAGCAATAAGCACAAAATAAGCACAAAAGAAGAAAAGAAGAAATTTGGGCGTGCCACTTGGTACTTTGGGCGTGGCACGAGGAGTTGAAAAAGAATGGGCGTGCCACTTGGTGCTCTGGGCGTGGCACGCCAAGTTTGTGAAGCCAAAATCTCAAAGAGAGCGTGCCACTTGGTATTTTGAGTGTGGCATGCCAGGCTTAAGTTTCCAACCATATATAAAACTTTATAGTGGACACTAGAATTGAGGAAAATATTGACCCCGAAAACACAAGAAGCAAAACACGTCACTGCAGAGTTACTAGCTTGACCTCTTCATCTTCAAAGGAACATAACTTGAGTTGTAGAGGTCCAAATAATGTGATTTTAGTGGCGTTGGAAAGATGACATCAAGATATTTCCAATGATATATAACACTCTTTAGTTGACATTAAAACAGAAAGTGAAAAAGACAATTCTTTCCAGTATTGCAAACCTGGGCGAGGTACGCCAGCTCGAGGGCGTGGCACGCCAATCCCTTTCCTAAGATGGGCATCGCATACTAGGTTCTGGGCGTGGCACGCCAGTTCTAATGGCTAGAGAGGAAGATTTTGTGTATCATTGAGGGTATGGCACACCAAGAATGGGCGTGGCACACCAGTTTCAAAAACACAAAGCGCGTGACACGCCAAGAGTGGGCGTGCACGCCGGGGTACTTGACAGACTGACCTCTTCACCTTCAAATGGGCATAACTTGAGATACAGAGGTCCAAATGAGTTTATTTCAGTGGCGTTAGAAAGATAATATCCAGGGCTTTCCAACAATGTATAATACTTTATAGTGGACATTCATTTTGAGGCCAAAACAACTCCATCTTTTTAGCGTGCAAAGTGGGTCATACTCCAAGTGAGAAATTTCTATTGGGCGTGGCACTTGAAACCACACGCCAACTTCTTCCTGCAGCCCCCAACCATCAACCAAGCCCACCCCAACTCTCATTCAAGCCACAATTATCAACCAATCAAGGCCACAAGAAGCATCTAGAATAGTTCATTTTCATTTCATTGTAATTTTCTTTCAATTTGATTTAAGTTTGTAATTTAAGGGAGCCTATATAAAGGCCTTAGTTCCATAGAATGGGGAATAATAAAGAATTCTGGATACACAATTGGGGGAGTGGTTCTTCAGACCCCTCCTTCCACCCTTCTCTCCTCTTCTACTTTCTTACATCTAGATATTTTAGTTACTAACTCTTTCCATTGGGAAAGAGAGCTCTATTGCAATTTAATGGATTAGTTTGTTTTTCTTCTTTTTCTTCTCTTCATCTCTCTTTGATTTACTAGAAAGAATTTTGTTTTTTATTCTAGTGTTCAATCGTCTTGTGAAAGAGGTTGAATGCAAAATGGGTTTCATGGGAACCTTGGAAAAGAAAACATGAAACCATGCTTGAAATTCTTTCTCACACTTGAGTAGATTTGGGCTTTGGGTTGGATATTGTGACATTTAATCTACCCATTATTTGGATCTATGAGAGTGTGTGGTATAATCAGGGACCAAGCTATATCTCTCTTCATGAACACTTAGACCAAGGAATTGGCTATTGATCAAGAATTGAGAGATTGAATCACCAAGGAATTGGGGTTCAATCACTCATGATTGCCAAGAGGTCAATGAGTTGCATGATTGAAGATGAAATGAGAATATGATGGGTCTGGAGAATGTAATACCTTTTGATCCCAATGCTCCTTTTTCTTTTTTAGTTCTAACCATTTACTTTCCAGCACTTTACATTTCCAGCACTTTACTTTCTTGTACTTTACATTTATGCCATTTACTTTCTTGCACTTTATTGCTTTCCTTTACTTTCATGTCATTTATATTTCTTGTTGCTCATCATCCAATTATGATAGCCTAACTAGAATAATCAATCAACTATTGTTTGCTTAATCCATTAATCTCTGTGGGATTCGTCCCCACTCCTAGTGGGTTATTACTTGGCGATATTTGGTGTGCTTGCCAAGGAACGGATTCATTTTATATGGGGTGTGAATTCCGGTCGATCAAGTGTTATGGCGCCGTTGCCGGGGATTAATTATGATTAACAAACTACCGGTTGGTTGATTACCTAGATTAGACAATTTTATTTTTGTTTCTATTACTTTGGTTCCTTTATTTTCTCTTGCCTATCAACTGTTTGTGTTAATGCCTCACTAAGGATTCCTTGGTGACAAAAGGAAATTCTCTTTTCCTTGATGATTATGTTATTGATACACAACAGTTTCTTTATTTGCTTAGTTTTCTTTCAAATAAATTGAGATGAGATTGCATAAGATAAGTTTGGTGTTGCCTTGCAACAATTTTTTTCCAATTCTTCACTGGATACTTGAATCAATTCCAATTGAAACTGTCAGACTAAGTTTGGTGTGCCACTCATTTTCTATGCAATGTATCATGAATACCCTCTTCTTTTTGCAATCACAATGTCTCTGTTTCTTGTGTCTTTATTGTGATTCTTAATTTTGCTTGCCTAAAACACATGTACTACTAACACCCTATTGTTTAAGACATTCATGACTCATCATAAACTCCATCACCACTGTTTTATGTGTTGCTTGAAGCAATCATTCTAAGTTGGTGTGGGAAGGAGAAGAATAGGAGAAAAAGGATAACAACAACAATGAAGATGAACTACAAGGTGATAAAGTTCTTTTTCCTCTTATTTGTTTCTAGTACTTTAAATTGCATGGTTGTCTTCTATTTCTTTTATATACATGTATGTTGTGAATAAGCATAGCTTGATTGCTGAATTGTAACATGTGCTATGACATTATGACTACCATCTTGAATTTTGTGAGTTAAAGTAATTAAGTAATCATGATTTTAAACAAACAAGCACTACAAGAAAATAAGCTTTCTGCCATGCTTTAAAAGCGTGCCGAAAAGTGCAAAAAAGTGTGCCGATAGCTTTTCGCCACGCTTTTTGAGATATCGGCACGCTTTTGAAAGGGTCACATCTGCGAGCGTGCCGATAGCTCTATCGCCACGCTTTTGTGGATCTATCGGCACGCTTTTTCTGTTGGCACGTTTTCATGTCTCGCCATGCTTAAATAGCGTGGCCATATCTATTAACCTATAGCTACGCTTTAAAAGCGTACCAAAAAGTGTACATATCGCCACGCTTTTAAAGTGTGCCGATTAGGTTGGTTTTCGGTACGCTTTCACATACAATCACACTTCAAAAGCGTGGCTTGCCAGCTAAAATCTTTTGCCACGCTTTCAAAGCGTGGCCTTTTCCTTTGTCGAATTAAAAAAAAGAGAAAATTAGAAGGTATAAAAAATTGATTTTTTATTGATTTACATGAATTATTTACATGCTAAAATTGTAATTAAAAAATTACAATACTTTAACAAAACTAATAATTGAATTAGGACAAAATAAGTTCATCATTAGAACTTAGGAGATCATTAGAACTATCAAAATTATCATTAGAACTTATCACCAGTCTTGCTCTTTGATGCAGTCTCTCGTAGGTACGCTACCATTTTATTGGCACCTTCAGATTCACATTCCTACATGAAGGAGATGGATTTATAAAATAAACCATTACACTTAACCATGCTCATTTTACTAAGAAAATCAAAAGATAAAACTGAAATGCCAAGATCATGTTACAAATGAAACTTCAATTGCAGCCATGATGACACCTACCTCATAATCATATCTAGAAAAAAATTTCTTCCATAAGTTGCCCAGTGTTCCTTCACAACATCAACCACGGAGATCAGTTTCTCTCATGCCTTCTTGTCTTTGTTGTGGTGCGCAATAATAGAAAGCCAAGCTAAAACAGCCCTGTAAACACAAGATACATGGCTGATGTATGTTGCTGGTTATTATGCTCACAATTTATGAAAGTCTCAGTTTTGAAATTGATTACATCTTTTATATGTTTTGTCCCTTTATCAAAACAAGGAAGATGCAATGAACAGAGAGCGAATAGATTCATGAAAAGAACTTACTGTTGCTTTCGAATAAACGAGTTCCACATATGCATGAATTTCTTCTCAGCATTGGTCACATTGTCAAAATTACCAAGCCTCTGCAAGGTATCAAAATGTTTCAATGAATCTTCAAAACGTATAGTATGAAGAAATACTAAAAGGTGCAATAGATTTCATATTCCCATCCCAAAGGCTCAAACTAAACCTATACAATGATCAATCAGAAATTTAATTGTCAAATTAGAATCACAAATGGTAATTAAGCTCTCCTAACAAGGTCTAAAATTCGATTAAACCATCCAATTTAAGTGTTGGTAAAGTACATTTTTTTTGTTCCTGAAGTTTTCGAAAAGTATAAAAAATATCGACGTTTAATTTGTTTCAATTGTGTCGCTATTGTTTCAAATATGTCTCTTAACCCCGAAGGGTATAATTGAAACATATTTGAAATTAGAGGAACAAAATTGAAACGTTAAGGGTCATTTTAAAATTTCTCGAAAACTTCAGGGACGAAAGAGTATATTTTATCCTTTAAGTGCAGTTGATGTAAATCCAAACAACAATTTGTTAAGAAACGGCATATAAAGTAATTAGCAGACTCTTATGGGTTAAGTAATTAGTGACACCGCTAACATGTAAACACTATTAAGTAGGTTTTTGGGTAAACGGCAAAATATTTCCTTACAGCTTTTCTATGTTCTTTCTTTCTCCCTTTGAGACACTTGTGTTTCAAGAAGTTAATAATAAAAGTAACAAAGAACTACTGAGCCTCATAGCCACAGGGCCATGCAAGTTTTACCCAAAAGCTTTATCAGACCGTTCTTGTATCACAAGAGTTACATTTAAAAAGGTAAAAGAGATTATAAATTTTGAAACAAGGATCATATATATAATCATGCATACCCTTAGCTCTTCAAAATCAGCAACTTCATCGTCAACTTCATCCTCACTATCTCCTTCTGATAGAACTTCTTCAAGTTCCATTGGCTTGAAGGACAAATAAATAAATAAATGAAAACGGAAATGAGGAAAATATTTGTCCGACATAAAAAACCATTAAAGAGCATGTAATTACATATTTTGATTTCTTTTGAGAGAGAGAGGAGATATTTTTCTAAAATATAGAATTGCTAGCATACTCTGTTAAGAACTTTCCATTTGATGGACAAAAACATATTTTTGGTAAAATATTTCTATTCGCATCCCCAACATTATCGAACCGATGATCTAAAATCACATTTATTATCCAAACAATTGCAACAAATAGAAAATTTCCACAGGAAGATACAAGGAGCACTCTGTATAGGCCTCTCATTGTACTCGGCTCTTGTTTTTTCAGGACGATTTATATATGTCAAGGAAACTGAAGTGCAGAACAGTAAACAAATAAATGGCAATCACTTATTACCTGGTATATGCGAAAGTGATAGAATTTTCGCTTGCTCAACTGGGAAAGGCTGAAATGTTTTCGAAGAGCTATGTCAGAGCTTTGTACATCAAGTAATTTACAGGAAAAAAGATTTATGATCACATGTAGACAATGACATGACAACTTATTTCAACCCTTCCTATATACCAGTCCAAATATCATTTACGCAGATCAGTTTTATTCCCTCTTAGTAAATATTGAGAAAAACTACATCTCTCTACTTCCAATTTTTATTTTTACATATTCACTTCCTCAGTATTCTACATTTGTAAGATACTCTCCAAACACTTGAAAACTTAAAGAATTTCAGGGAATCATAAAAAGCTTTAAAAAACAATACTCCCAACCCGAGGTAAAGCACAAACCTTCATTCTCTGCTGATCTTCTGCAGCAGCTTTTGCTCGCACTCTAACTTCTTCTGGATCAATTTTAGACTGGGGACGGATCACAAAATCCAAAGGTGTTGCTTCTGGCCTTGATGCATGTTGCCTTGAAGAAGACTGTCCAGACCAAGGCCTGCATTATACATTCAGAACAATTAGCATCTATAACACAAATCAGTGACAACTTAGTTCACACTGCTCCACCAGTAATATCTTAATGCCCAAGACTTACTGTGAAAATTCCAAATCAAGATCACCATCTCTAGATTCTATCCCTGCTGCTTTATTTGCCAGCCTGTAGAAATTCAGCATATTGCAATACATAAGACAAATATTGCTTAAGACAAGCAATTTAAATCAGAATGGTTGAGCACTTTTTAACAGTTGGCCTCCTGAAAGGAATCCTGTCGTCCTCAGCATTTCTCATGTCCTCAAACCGTGTACTCTTATTAAATATTGGTCGGCTCTGCAATTACAAAGCAAAAATGATGTACTTGTTGAAGTATCTGTCCCCAAAAAAGAAAACTACTCCTGGATGAAAATGGATAGCTTGTAAAAAAAAGAAAATGCATACCATTATAATGTCTTCAAGAATCAGTATAATTTTTAAGGAAAGATAAATGATACATGCTGAAGCAAGAGTTTCACATATTACTTACCCATTTGTCAACCAGTTCCTTTGCTAGTTTTCTATTTACATTGATTTCTTCGTCGGACTTCGATAAGAGAAGAGGAAAAAATGTGGAGAAGTAACTAATAACAGATGACAAGCATAGATATAGAAGCTAAACTTCAAATTTATACCAGTTTTTTCATGATCCCCCAAATCTAAAAAACATTGAGCTGCAATATTAATTATTCCTATTCCTTCAAAAATTTCAGCAGCTTGCCTAAGAATTTCGTGCGCATCCTCAAGATTCAAATCACGCAAATGGTTTGCAGTTTCCCTAAGACCAGCAGCCTTAGACTTTTTCTCCAGTAGGAGTCCCCTGCTCTTTCAAAACACATTGTCGCCAAGCAGAGTTATTAATTAAAACGACTTATCACAAGCAGAGTTTCTTGGGGCAAGAACAAATCTAAACACAAAGTTTAATTCATTTAACAAGTTTCAATCCTCTTTCATAAAAACATACAACAACTCGGATCTTAAACCACACACATAGCAAAGGAACAATTAACTCAAACCATCAATATCAATCAACGAAATTAAACAAATCAAAATCCTAACCGTGAATGCTTAAAGTATGAAAAGATTAACCTACTGCTAGTTAATGTAGAAAAACTAGAATAACAGAACAGGCAAAGCAGTAGCAATTCAGCATCACATAGTAGCAGCTGAGCACTACCACAGCTGTAGCAGAACAGAACCAAATGTCAAGAAGTTTAGGAAAAAAAAAACCCTAAACCAAATATCAGATTAGAACAAAAAATATAAATTTAGAAAAATCAGGAAAAAATGAAGAACCAAGAAAATCAAAACAAAAAATCAATTTCAAAAACAAATAATCAGATCAAGAAAAAATTTGAACAGATAATTTACCACTGTGCTGCGAACGCTTAACGTGGCTGACGGAGGTGCGACGAGTGAAGGAGATGGAGACGGCGGCGCGACGACTTCAGAGAGGGTGACGACAACGCGGCGAGTGCTGAACCATGGAAGGAGGAGTGACGATTGAGGGTTTGCGAGAGAGAGTGAGCGTCGACCGGGGGTTTGCGATAGAGAGTGAGCGCCGAGGGAGGCCTTACCAGAGTGAGTCACCGCCGAAGGAGGGATAGGTGTTTACAGGAGAGACGGAAGGAGAACCGACGCAGGGAACACCGACAGAGATGGCACCTATGTAGGGGTTGCTAGAGAGGGTTGGAACGAGGTTGACCAACGAATGTTATTGGGGGAGAGAGTGAGAGCACCGGCGATGAGCTCTATGTTAGGTGAAGAGCGCCGCCGCCGTTAGGGTGATGAGCTCTGTGTTAGGGTTGTCGCTTTTAAGGCATTGTTTCAAAGAAGAGGAGGGTGTGTTTCGAAGAAAGGAAGAAGTGTTGTTAGGGGGTTGTTGTGTAAACTGTTTGTTTCGAATTAAGAGGGGTGGATTTTTTTTTTGTGGAATTTTGTGGCCACACTTATAAAGCGTGCCGAAAGATTTAGAGGAAACGGTCATGCTTTAAAAATGTAACGATAATGAAACTATTTTGCCACGCTTCAAAAGCGTGCCAATTTTTCTCTATGCCCACGCTTTTTAAGCGTGACGATAAAAAAGCGTGGCCAAATTTCAAATAAGTGGCTACCCTCATAAAAGCGTGCCGATTTCTCTCTATGGCCACGCTTTTCAAGTATGGCAAAAAAAAGCGTGGCCAAATCACAAATCAGTGGCCACCCTCCCAAAAGCGTGCCCATAGACCACTTTTGGGTACGCTTTAAAAGCGTAGCAAGAAAAAAGGGTGCCGACAGGCCTTTTTTCTTGTAGTGAAGGTAATTAAAGAAGAAGTTAGCATGAGCTTGTAAGTATTGGGAAGCTAGCATGACTATTGTTGCTCAATTGCATTTGAATTTGTTTAATTGATGTTTTCATCTAGGACATTTTATGAAATTTTTGAAATCATGAAAACCTTGAAGAAGCAAATGCAAATAAGGCAAGAAAAGAAAAGGGAAAGAATGAGAAAGCTAAAGGCTTTGAGTACCAATGACAATTCGTTTGTTAAGTACTTGTGGTGTTTATGAAAACAAAACATTTAGAGTCAAGGCTAGGCTCAAATGCAAAGCACTCCCTCAAAGCTCAAGGCTCTAAGCATCAATGATTAGAGAGTAAAGAAAAGAAACAAATGAGCTTAAAGAGTCCTTTAATTAAATGCTTGTGGTGCTTATGTATCAAGTGGTAATACTTGAAAATAAAGCATTTAGAGTCGTTGCTTTCAACAAATGGTGCAAAGAACCGAAGAAGCTAAGCTAAGAAAAGAATGAAAGGCTTGTTTTAAGGAAGGAACATAAAGAAAAAGATTTCATAAAATGAGCTTGATAAAAGCATCAATCATTTGAATTTCTTTTGTGATTGTAGTATGCATAAAAAACTAGCCAACCATGAACATAAATTTGCTACTCTTCTCACCTTGGTTTGTCAAAAATCTATTGCATGATTCTTTGTTTTCTTGTGGGACAAGCAATGTTTAAGTTTGGTGTTGTAATGACTGCAGATCATGTCATGTTTTTCTACGCTTTTTCATGTCAAAATTTAATTCACTATGCTTAATTATTGAGTATTTTTGTGCTTTAGTTGTATATTGCTTTGATTTTTTTAAATTGTTAAAATTTGTAGAAAATGGTGAAAAATAAGAAAAACGCACAAAACAAGCAGAAAAGAAGATAAGAAGAAATTTTGGGCATGCCACTTCATACATTGGGCATGGCAAGAGGATTTGAAAAAGAATAGGCGTGCCACTTGGTGCTCTGGGCGTGGCACGCCAAGTTTGTGAAGCCAAGATCTCAAAGAGGGCATGCCACTTGGTGTTTTGGGTGTGGCACGCCAGGCTTAAGTTCCAGAGGAGTGATTTTGAGCCCCACTATGGGCATGATATACCAAGCATTTGCGTGGCACGCCGGGGCATATGCCAGCCTGACCTCCTCCCATACAGATGATAATATCATGAGCTACACAAATCCAAATGAAGTGATTTTAGTGCCATTAGAGCGTAGACATTGGGAGCTTTTCAACCATATATAACAATTTATAGTGGACACTGGAATTGAGGAAGATATTAACCTCGAAAACACAAGAAGCAAAATACGTCCCTGCAGAGTTACCAGCTTGACCTCTTCATCTTCAAAGGAATATAACTTGAGTTGTAGAGGTCCAAATGATGTGATTTAAGTGGCTTTGGAAAGCTTACATCAATAGATTTCTAATGATATATAACACTTTATATTGGACGCTAAAACGAAAGGTGAAAAAGACCATTCTTTCCAGTATTGCAAACCTGGGCGTGGCACGACAATCCCTTTTCTAAGATGGGCGTGGCACGCCAGGTTCTGGGCGTGGCATGCCAGTTTCACAACACAAGGGGCGTGGCATGCCAAGAGCGGGTGTGGCACGTTGGGGTACTTGACAGACTAACCTCTTCACCTTCAAATGGGCATTACGTGAGCTACAGAGATCTAAATGAGTTGATTTCAGTGGCGTTAGAAAACTAACATCTAGGACCTTCCAACATTGTATAATACTTTATAGAGGACATTTATTTTGAGGCCTAAACAACTACATCGTTTCAGCGTGCAAAGTGGGTTATACTCCAAGTGAGAAATTTATATTGGGCGTGGCACTTGAAACCACACGCCAACTTCTTTCTACAGCCCCTAACCTTCAACCAAGCCTACTCCAACTCTCATTCAAGCCACAATTGTCAACCAATCAAGGACACAAGAAGCATCTAGAATAGTTCATTTTATTTTATTATAATTTGCTTTCAATTTCATTTAAGTTTGTAATTTACGGGAGCCGATATAAAGGCTTTAGTTTCATAGAAGAAGGAATAATACAGAATTCTGGATACACAATTGGGGGAGTGGGTATTCAGACCGCTCCTTTCACCCTTCTCTCCTCTTCCACTTTCTTACATGTAAATATTTTAGTTACTAACTCTTTCCATTGGGAAAGAGAGCACTATTGCAATTTAATTGATTAGTTTATTCTTTTTCTTCTTTTTCTCTTTATCTCTCTTTGATTTACTAGAAAGAATTTTGTTCTTCATTCTAGTGTTCAATCATCTTGGGAAAGAGGTTGAATGCAAAATGGGTTTCATAGGAACCTTGGAAAAAGGAAACATGAAACCATGCTTGAAATTCCTTCTCACACTTGAGTAGATTTAGGTTTTGGGTTGGATATTATGGCATTTAATCTACCCATTATTTGGATCTATGAAAGTATGTGGTATAATCAGGGACCAAGCTATACCTCTCTTCATGAACACTTAGACCATGGAATTGGCTATTGATCAAGAAATGAGAGATTGAATCACCAAGGAATTGGGGTTCAATCACCCATGATTGCCAAGAGGTCAATGAGTTGCATGATTAATGATGAGATGAGAATAAGATTGGTCTGGAGAATGCAATACCTCTTGATCCCAATGCTCCTTTTCCCTTTTTAGTTCTAACCATTTACTTTCCAGCACTTTACATTTCCAGCACTTTACTTTCTTGTACTTTACATTTATGCCATTTACTTTCTTGCACTTTATTGCTTTCCTTTACTATCATGTCATTTACATTTCTTGTTGCTCATCATCCAATTATGATAGTCTAACTAGAATAATCAATCAACTATTGTTTGCTTAATCCGTTAATTTCTGTGGGATTCGACCCAACTCCTAGTGGGTTATTACTTGATGATATTTGGTGCGCGTGCCAAAGAACGGATTCATTTTATATGGGGAGTGAATTCCAGTCGATCACTTTTGATGAAGAGGATGCTCCAACCATCCCACAATACCCAAGTCTTGATACCAAAGATGTGAAGGCAGTAAAGACAAGCCCCAAAAGGAGGATTGTAACCAAGAAACAAAGGACCATATCCATGAAAAAAGGAAGGTCAAAGAATAATCCATCCCTTGATCCAATAAGCAGGTTCACTCAAGCCAATAACAAAAGAAAGCTTGCTAGGAAGAGGCACTCAAAACAGGGGGGAATTAGCTGGCTCCTCTTTCCTCTTGAGGTCATTTCTCTTAACAAACTAGAAGAAGAGGAAAAAATTCATGAACAAAATGTCAAGCTAACGACATTAAAAGAGTGCTTGTTGGGAGGCAACCTAACCAGAGGTAACCTTCTTTTCTTAAGCTGTTTTAATAAAAGAGTTAAGTAGATTTCTCCGTATTGCAAGGAGCTAAGTTTGGTGTTGCACACCAAAAAAATTCAAAGGTGAATGTGGGATGCTAAGTTTGGTGTTCCACTAAAGATTTCATTAAGAACACATTGCAACCCTCAGCATGACTAGTCACTAGCTCCAGCCAATCAGAGAAACTGCTTAACAATTGTTTGCTTTCTAGTTCATAGTTGTTTTCTTAATAAAAGTAGAAGAGATTTTCTGCATGTATTCAATTTGCTGCATTAGGCAAGGAATTTGGTGTTCACACACCATCCTAAGTTCAGAAAGTCACGAGCATACATGCATGCTAATTGTTTCTCAAGTGCTTGGGGAGCAAGCAACTTTCAATAACTTTGTAGGAAGTTATTCAATCTCTTTGAGGGTAAGATGCATCATCATGTGGAAAGACAAGGGGAAGACAAGAAAGCCAACAATGATGATGACACAGAGGAAGCAAGAAGACACCAAGAGTTTGTATATTTACTTCCTGTCTCTAGTTTAAATGTGTTAATTGAAAGTGCAAGCGTGCCTCTACTGATTAGTGTCCGGTTAGTCATGAGTCATTTGTTGTTTGTTTGTTTTTATGCTAATTGGCTTGCTAGTTTAAGTGCTTAGTCCAATTAAGGTTGCTCAACCAATCAATCCCTATGGGATTCCACCTCACTCTATTGCGAGTTTTTAGTTGACGACAATTCAATATACTTTCTGAGGAAAATTTGCTGAGAGACAGATTTTCGTGCATCAGAGCTCTGGAGTCTCTAATCCTCCAGCCTTCAGAGCCTCCTTTAAATCTTCAAAAACTCTTCTATTTATACTCTTCTTCTCATCTTCAAAAATGGGTCTTCAAGTACTTGGATGTGGGCTTTTGGCCATGATTGAAGTAGTTAGGAATGACTCTTTGTGATGTTGACATTGGCTGTTAACTCACTAACGTTCACAAGTTTGCATGGTGCCATTTGAAAATGAAATTGGCCCTAACGTTGGTGAGCAACATTTGTGTACAAACGGTGGCCCAAACGTTGCATGCAAAAACCGTTTTGGGCGTTGCCACTAACGTCAGGCTCAACGTTGGTGGCACCAATGTTCTTCATGTCATGCGTACACGTGACCCAGCGTTGGCATGCAAACGCTATAGTTCAACACACAACATTGGCGCACCAACGCTTCTATCACGCGTGCACGTCGCCCACGTATACGCGTGGATTGTCAATTACCACACTCACGCGTATGCATCTCCCACGCATGCACGTCGCACCAAATTTTTCCAATTCCAAATTGAGATTTTGTCGAAGACGTTGGTGGTAACATTTGTTCACCAACGTTCCCACCATCGTTGGCACCCTTTCAATTTGTAACATTGCCAGTAATGTTGGTGAGCCAACTTTGGGCCACCAACGTTGCTTGGAACATTATGAGCAATGTTTGTTGGCAAAGTTTGTCGCAACGTTGGTGAGCAACTTTGGCCACCAACGTTGCTTCTTCTTACATAATCAATGTTCATGGCAACGTTGGTGAGCCAACAAGGGCCACCAACGTTGCTTAGTCATTCCTATGCCAACGTTTGTCGTAACGTTAGTGAGCCAACTTTGGCCACCAATGTGCCTCCTCTGCTTCTCCTTACCTATCATCAACCAAATAAATGCATCAAAGCCTTGCCATAATCACAAGATTTTTGCATCATTCTGATGTAGAAAAATTGTCGGTAAAGAATTTCTCAATGAAATCTCATTGCAAGTATAGTTCTAAACCAACAAACAATCCTCAATCAAGATTTAATTTTTTTTTCACAAGTACAAACCCCAATAAAAATAATCGAAGTAGTTAAACCTCGGGTCGTCTCTCAAGGAATTGCAGGGAAGTGTGCTCAACTATTGGTTATGGGGAAAGTTTTTTGGAGATTTTTGAATAAGAGACAAGAAATGTAAATTGCGAGAAAGTAAATGAAACTCAAATGATAAAAAGATCTTAGCAAGGGTTGATGGTTAAGGATTTTTATCCCTGTTACTAACCATAGGATGACGATTGAAAGGATCAATCCCATTAAGTCATCCACTAACAAGTGGAGGAAAGTCAAATGAGCTTTATCAATCCTAATCCACAAGTTCTAGCCACCTCACTAATTAACTTAGTAGAAGCTAGAGTCAATGGACACCAATCATCAATCACTTGGATAGTAGCAACTCAAGTTTACTTAAGTTACCATCCCAAGCCAAGAACACAAAAATATACTCTAACATCCTTCCAAACATATTGTCAAACACTTGGAATGCATAAAAGGAAAGCATGGTAAAATTGTAAGAAAGGTAAATCTACAACAACCAATTGCAAGGAAATTAACACAACAACTCAAATCAACAACAAAGGAACATAAAACATAAATTGCATTAAAAGGAAATCAAAGTAACAAGAGTGCATCAACAATAAAGTAAACAAATACAAGGAGTAAAATACTAAACTAAGAGAGTAAAAGTAAAGGAACTAGAAATTATAAAGGAAAAGTAAATCAAGGCATGAATTAAACCTAGATCTAACAAATCCTAATTTACATCTAACCTAATTCTAGAGAGAAGAGAGAGCTTCTCTATCTAGAAGCTAACTAAAGCATGGTGAAAACTCAACTATTGCAACCCTCCTTTACCTATCTTGAATTCTGCATGAAATAGCTCTGGAGACAGTTGGATTTGGGCCTGGGAAGCTCAGAAATCGCCCACAGCGTTTCACTTTAATGAGGTCACGTGCCTGTTGTGACGCGTAAGCATAGGCCACGCGTACGCGTTGTCTGGCGTTTTACTTCTCACTCGTATGTGTCATGTCACGCGTACGCGTCGCCTGGCGACCTCATCTTCATGCATGCATGTCGATGAATGCACTCCAAATCCTTGATTTTCCATGAATTCTTGCATGCTTTTCTCTTCACTCTTTTGATCCATTCAAAGCCTTTTCAACCTGAATTCACTAACAAACACATCAAGGCATCTAGTGGAGTCAAAGGTGAATTAAAATTACCTTAAGCACAAATTAAGGTAGAATTATTGAACCATGCTATTTCATTGAATAAATGTGGAATAAGTTGATAAAATTCCCCAAATTAAGCACAAGATAAACCACAAAATTGGGGTTTATCACTTTCATAGCATTATGTAATTCTTGCATAAATCTCATAAAAATGCACATAATTAACAATGTTTGATTGAATCAAGGCATGCATAGAATTCCCATCCAAATGCTTACTTATTGCCTAAGAAATACATGAAAACCAAGTAAAAACTAATGAAAAAGACTTGTGAAACTAAGCTAAGATGCCTAGGCATCAGTCGAGTAGAAAATTTAGGTTATTTTTTTTAAAATGTCAATATGATGATGTTTGGAAGGGAGTTCCCAAATCGGAAGACCTCTAAAAAATTGGCCGGTTCCACCAGTTCACTAGTTAACGGTCAGTTCGACCAATTTTTTGGCCGGTTTTTTGTCACACAATTTTTCAGCCTAATCGAACGGCTTTGGTGACCAGTTCTCAGTTAACCCGGTTTGGTTTTCAGAACTATGCTAAAAGCATTGAAGGGGATAACAAAAACACATGTATGATTCAATTCTGTTGTGATAAGAATAAGATAGATGTCCATTTAATATGGGTGGCTCAACTTTTCCATACTGAAATGTTATATTATCAAGAAAAAGTTACATTTAATGAGAGTGGAAAAAGAGATCTCTATGCATGTATAAATAGAGGCTTGTATCTGAAGCAATACACACAATCAATAACAATTCTCTGTCTCTTTTATACTACCAAAACACTCTTCTCTCTCTTATATACGTTTCTTATTTATTTATTTGTTTTACAACATGTTATCAGTACGAGACTCTGATCAAATTTTAGGAAGACTCAGGTAACAAATTTTCATTATGTCAAAACTCTCTCATCTTGAATTTAATACTCTTGATGTATCTGGAAGCAACCACTTATCATGGATACTAGATACTGAAATCCATCTTGATTCAATGGATCTTAACAATACCATTAAGGCTGAAAATAATGCACCCCAGAAGGATAAAGCCATAGCCATGATCTTCCTTCATTGTCATCTTGACGAAGGATTGAAAAATGAATATCTTACATTAAAAGATCCTACAGATCTGTGGAAAAAGCTTGAAGAAGGGTATAATCATCAAAAGATAGTGATACTTTCTCAAGCTTGATATGAATGGACGCACTTGTGTCTATAGAATTTTAAATCCATAAGTGAATATAATTCAGCAATATTTTGAATTACCTCACAAATAAAATTATGTGGGAAAAAGATAATTGATAATGATATGCTAGAGAAAACTTTCTCGAACTTCCATGCCTCGAATGTGCTCCTGCAGCTGCAGTATCGAGAAAAATGGTTTAAAAATATTATGAGTTGATTTCTTGCCTTCTTATTGCTGAACGCAACAATGAGTTGCTTTTAAAAAATCATGAAACGCACCCAACTGGCACCGCCCCATTTCTTGAAGCAAATACGGTAAATCATAACCCCAAA
The DNA here is from genome assembly GCF_000817695.3 of Arachis duranensis. NCBI lineage: Eukaryota > Viridiplantae > Streptophyta > Magnoliopsida > Fabales > Fabaceae > Arachis > Arachis duranensis. The sequence goes on from NC_029781.3 coordinate 38,630,675, forward strand.
ATAGGTAAATGGCAAGGTTTTGACGAAAAGAAAAATTATGAAAGGAAGAAAAATTATGTTCACAAGAAAGGATCTCACCAGAAGCGAGATAAAGAAAGAAACAAATGGGCATAATAAATCAATAGAGGATAAATGTTTCCGTTGTGGTGGAAAGGGCCATTGGTCACGTACCTGTCTTACCCCAAGGCACCTAGTTCGATCTTTATCAAGCATCTTTGAAAAAGGACGGCAAAGAAAAGGAGACGAATTTTGTTTCAAATGATACTGTTGACAATTACACTACTCATTATGATGTATCTGATTTTTTTGAGGATCCTGAAGAAAATATTGGCCATTTGATCAATGATGAAATAGTTTAATATGTGGGTTTGTTAAAGAATTTATGTAAATAAATAATGTAACAAAAAAAATTCTTGTTAAGTTTTATTTTCAACATATTTAAATTTCAAGTACGATGTATATAAATAATGTTTAATAAAATATTTATGAATTTTAAAATTGCTAAATGTGCTAAGATAATAATAATAAATTTTTTGAATATACAATACTTCTTAGAAAAATATTTTCAATAAAGAAAATAATTTTACTACGCAAATAACTCATTTATTATTATTTGTCTTTGATGAAAATGGCAATGACATATAATGAAGATGTTTTCCTTGCGAATAGTGTAAGTTCGCATATCATTTTCAAAAGTAATATATATTTTACTCAATCTTGTGCCAAAAGAAGAATATGTTAATAGTATTATTGGCTCAGACAATGTGATAGAAGGCTCTGGAAGAGCTATAATTTTGTTTTTCGGAGGAACAAAATTTATAATAAATAATGCACTATTGTCTACTAAGTCTCTAAGGAACTTATTGAGTTTTAAAGATATTCACTGAAATGGATATCATATTGAAACCATGGATAAGGAAATCATGAGTACTTGTATATCACAACTCATGATTCAAATAAAAAGGTTATATTAGAAAAGTTACCCTCATTTTCATCTGGGTTATATTATACTAAAATTAGTGCAATTGAATCACATGCCATTGTAAACCAGAAGCTTACTAGCTCAAATGAATTCATAACTTGGCATGATCGATCGGGTCATGCGGGAACAACTATGATGCGGAAATCGCCCATGGACATTCACCAAAGAATAAGAAGATTCTTAAATCTAGTCAATTTTGGTGCTACATGTTCTCAAGAAAGCTAATTTAAGGCCATCACTAGTAAAGATTGGATATGAGTCTCCTGAATTCCTAGAAAGGATTCAAGGTGATATATGTAGACTTATTAACCCACCATGTGGATCTTTTAAATATTTTATGGTCCTAATAGACGCATCTTTGAGATGGTCACATGTGTGCTTATTGACTTCTTGCAATCTGGCATTTGAGAGATTACTTGCTCAAATCATTCAATTAAAAGCACAGTTTCCAGAAAATCCAATCCGAGCAATTCGTCTTGATAATGCTAGTGAATTTACTTTCCAAGCCATTTATGCTTATTGTATGGATAACAAAATAAGCGTTGAACATCCAGTATCTCATGTTCACACACAAAATGGATTGGCAGAATCACTTACATATGAGAACAAATCTCCCAACCTTTGCTTGGAGTATGCTATTTTACATGCCACAGCACTTATTTGTTTGAGGCCAACAAGTTACTATTAGTTCTCTCCTATGCAATTAGCTTTTGGCCAGCAATCAAATCTTTCTCACTTAAGAATATTCGGGTGTGCGATATATGTTCCCATTGAACCACTGATGAGCGGATAATTTGTATACTTTTTGGCATTGTTTTTAGTATGTTTTTAGTATGATATAGTTAGTTTTTAGTATATATTTATTAGTTTTTAGTTAAAATTCACTTTTCTGGACTTTACTATGAGTTTGTGTGTTTTTCTGTGATTTTAGGTATTTTCTGGCTGAAATTGAGGGACCTGAGCAAAAATCTGATTTGGAGACCAAAAAGGACTGCAGATGCTGTTGGATTCTGACCTCCCTGCACTCGAAGTGGATTTTCTGGAGCTACAGAAGCCCAATTGGCGCGCTCTCAACGGCGTTGGAAAGTAGACATCCTGGGCTTTCCAGCAATATATGATAGTCCATACTTTGCCCAAGATTTGATGGCCCAAACCGGCGTTCAAAGTCACCTCAAGAAATCCCAGCGTTAAACGCTGGAACTGGCACCCAAATGGGAGTTAAACGCCCAAACTGGCACAAAAGCTGGC
>NC_029781.3:38639696-38644787 GCF_000817695.3 Arachis duranensis
ACACCATGGCGGACGACCATGACAACGACCATGATCCAGATCTAGAGGATAGAACGTCGCATAAAAATGCGGACGCCACCCCCAAAAGCACACCCCAAAACGGGAGAGATAAGTAACCTCCAAAACACAGAAATCATGGAAGCACTACAAGATTCAACAAAATATATCTGGACATACAAAGTCTGCCAACAGAAGCAGCTATCAGGGGTCTCATCAATGGTCTATGAGAAGGACCTTTTAGCCACTTAATATCCAAGAAGCACCCAAACATCTCAGAATGAGGTACAGGAACGAGCAGAGAAATACATCAACATGGAGGAGAACTCTCGACTAGGAGAGAGCTCAAAACTCGGATTCTCCTAATCCACCACAGGACAAGGATGAAAAAACCAGGAAGAAAGAAGACTAACCAATTGAGAAACCTATCTCTTGTGGATGTTTAACGAGAAATACGCAACACTGAGAAAATCTCACCACCTCTCCCAATCAAAAGCAGAAAGGCCAAAGAGGTCGGACAAGTCGAAGGTCAGACTTCACACCAAAGTGGTCTGACAAGCTGAAAGTCCACCTCACACCAAAGAAGTCGGGCAAAGGTCCATCTCACACCAAAGAGGTTGGACAAAGGTCCACCTCACACCAAAGAGGTTGGGCAAAGGTCCACCTCACACCAAAGAGGTTGGGCAAAGGTCCACCTCACACCAAAGAGGTTGGGCAAAGGTCCACCTCACACCAAAGAGGTTGGACAAAGGTCCACCTCACGCCAAAGAGGTCGGACAAGTTGAAGGAAGAGGTCGGACGAGTTAAATGTCCACCTCACAACAAAGAAGTCGGACGAGTTAAAAGTCCACCTCACAACAAAGAGGTCGGACAAGTTGAAGGTCCACCTCACACCAAAGAGGTCGGACGAGTTGAAGGCCCACCTCAGACCGAAGAGGTCGGACAAAGGTCCACCTCACATCAAAGAGGCCGAACAAGTTGAACGTCTACCTCACACAAAAGAAGTCGGACAACTTGAAGGAAGAGGTCGGACGAGTTAAACGTCCACCTCACACCGAAGAAGTCGGACGAGCTGAACTTCCGTCTCACACCCCTGAGAGACATGTTCATATGATAAATGGAGGATTCGCAGGAGGAAGGATCTCTAAATCATCTTGCAAAAGACACCTCAAAGAGGTATCTTAAGGAAGGAAGAGAGGTTTGGAAAGGACAACGGAATGCGAACAAGCCTTCCGAGATTCTTGGGACAACCACCCATTCTCACCAGACCTTGGGAAAGTGAAGAACTCATATTATACCTCACAGTGGGAAGTCGGGCAATAGCCTCAGCACTAGTCAGAGAAGACGAAAGTGGGAAACAACCAATTTACTTCATCAGCAAAGCTCTACAAGGGGCCGAACTCTATCAAAAGATAGAAAAAGTTCGCCTACTCCCTCGTACTCACCTCTCAACAAACTCCACCCATACTTTCAAGCTCACACTATCAGAGTTCGGACCAACCAGCCATAAAAGGCATCCTACAGAAAACAAACTTAGCTGGAAGAATCCTATAGAGGATAGCTCGGATAATTCGGGGGACCCTGGACAAAACCATAGAACATCTCGGACAATCCAGGGGACCCAGGACAAAAATAGAAAACGGCTCGGACAAATCGGGGAAAATGAAGTCCGATACATAGAATGCCCGAGCTGATGTACTTTCATAACCAGGTAGCACCAACAGCTCGGACAATTCGGGGAATATGAAGTCCGACACATACCTCGGGAGCAGAATGCCCAAGCTGATGCATTTTCAAAACTAGCCAACCAAGGGGCAATAACAAAAGCTTCATCCAGGCTACATTACAAGACCACAACAAATCGATCTCAAAGGCGGTATAAGGAATGTACTCAGGGTCAGCCACAGTAACACGCATTAAAACTATGAAATCCAGCTAATCAGACATGCTGTCCGAGATCTTAGTAGACATCTCAAAGACATAGGTCGACTATGGGATTACTACCAAACACCTCAAGCAAATCAGGAAACAACTCGGACAATAACAGCAAAACATCAAGTGACAGACATGGTAGTAAAAGGGAAACCCCAGGACTCACACGAAGGTCCAGGGGCACCCTTTGGAGGCAACAAACAGTGCAAAAACCCAAATACAAAGTCAAAGCTTTACATCAAAAAGCATGCCAACTTCCACATTGCCCCACCAGAGGAGCTCATCAGTGTAACATCACCTTGGCCATTCGCAAAGAGGGGACTCGACCTCCTCAGACTATTTTCCCAAGGATTGGGACAAGTCAAGTTCCTCATTGTAGGGGTGTTCATAAAATGGAATGAGGCAGAGCCCCTAGCTAATGCCACTGCTCAAAGAAGTCAAAAATTCTTGTACAAAAACATTATTACAGGCACCAATTCACATCCGTAGAACACCCACAAGCCAATGGACAAGTAGAAGCTGCCAACAAAGTCATACTAGCTAGGTTAAAACAGAGACTACATGCTGAAGAGCTCCCACAAGTCCTATGGGCATATCAGACAACTCCACACTTCACCACGGGGGAATCACCCTTCCGATTAATTTACGGAATGGAGGTAATGATCCCAGTAGAGATCAAAGAAGGATCCCCAGAATGATCTTCTACAATGAAGAGGTCAACTCCCAAATCCAAAGGAAAGAACTCGACCTACTTCCAAGAGTCGGAAGCTAGCAGCTAACTGGAATGGACCCTACCGAGTTGTAGCAGTACTGGGAAAAGGTTACTACAAGGTCTCTGACCTCAAGGGACGAGAGATGCCAAGGTCATGGCATGCCTATAACCTAAGAAGGTACTATAGTTAGAAAGTAATAAAGATCTTAGGTCAAGGTGCACTTTTTTTCCTGAAAAAGTTTTTTAATGAGGCACCAGGCCAAGATCTACAAAAGTTACCCGACTCAGAAGGGTAAGTACTCATATGTATATATTTCTGTTTATATTCCTATTTTTTATTTTCAATAAAGTTTTTTAGATTCCCTAAAAAGTTTCCTACCAAGACGCCCGATCACGACAAATTCGGCAAAGATGAAACCAGAATTCATCGCCCGATTTCGACAAGGTCGGCAAAAAAGTGAAAGCAGAGTTCATCGTCCGATTATAAAGCTACAGGTCGGCAGAAAGTGAAAAACAATTTCACTGCACGACCACGATAAAGATGAGTCGTCCGATAAAGGTGAAAACGCAATTCACCCAAAGGACGAGCTAGAGATGCCAACCACTTTCTACAAATCGGCAAAGATGAACACAGAATAATGTAAGAAGTTATCGAAAGTGATCCAAAAAAGAACCTGACGAGGTCTTACGGATTGCTAAAATAGTAACTTAAAGACTGGCCGACGTTGAGAAGTCGGACCAAGTCAACCCAAGTTATCAGCAAATCCCTGGAAAGAGGTCTGGACAACCCTATAAAAGAGGAATTGCTATAACTTAGAAGAGATCGACCTAACGAAGTCGGTTTCCTACAAAAATAAGTTATAAAAGTAATCCCTGAAAGAGACCTGACAAAGGTCCAAGAAAGAGGGTTACGAAATAACTTAGAAGAGATCGACATAAAGAAGTCGGTCTCCTACAACGGACAAGTTATAAAAGTAATCCCTGAAAGAGATCTGACAAAGGTCCAAGAAAGAGGATTACAAAAATAACTTGGAGAAGGGACTGACGTAAAGAAGTCGTCCCATAAACAAAAAGTTATAAAAAGTAAATCCCTGAAAGAGATCTGACAAAGGTCCAATAAAGAGGATTACTAGAAATAACTTAGAAGCGACCGACATGAAGAAGTCGGCCCAAAGCTACAGCTTGGAACAACAAGAAAAAGTCGGACCAACAAAAGCTACAGCTTGGACCGACAAGAAGAAGTCGGACCAACGAAAACCACAGCTTGGACCGACAAGAAGAAGTTGAACCAACGAAAGCTACAGCTCGTCGACACGATTGGACCAACGAAAAGCGTGCGCTAAAAGGGACATAGCTTTGCCCAAAAAGCCACGGCTCCATGACAAAGGCTATCAAAATTGTTCAGACCAACTAAAAAGATTCTACCAAAGAACACTAAAAAGTCGTCGGACAAGTTAGCCCCAAGGACCACCTCAACCAAGCAGAAAGTGGACAAAACCGGCAGTGATCAAAAGAGGTCGGACAACAAAATACCGACACTCTACAAAGATCCACAAAGGGGACAAAGACATCTCGCAACAGCCAAAGGAATGCCAAGAATGCTTTGATAAAAGGTACGAAGTCTTGAAAAAAGACACTACTTAAAAGGCAAAAGCACAAATCAAAACGGCGCTAAAAAGTCATCCAAACAGACTATAAAAAGTTTCCCATCAGGAACTATACCTAAAAAGTTGTTGGATTATGACTAAAAAGCCCGAACAGCAAAGACAAACAAGTCGGAAGAAGGCTGAAAAGTCCCCTCAACAAAGTAAAAGGGGCAATACTAGACTCACACAAGGAGAAACTACTCAAAAGATCGACCAAAGTCAAGATGCTTGAGCACGACTTCCCCGAAGAGATCGAAACTCTGAAAGCACGGTCTCACGGAAAAGTCCGAACTCAAGCAGGGGCAAAGTCATACAGGTCGACATCAGCTAAAGAAGAGGCGCAAGTACAACTTCAAAAAAAGAACAAGCCAAAAGGTTGGGAAACAACTTAAGGCTCAAATGCGCTTAGCCAAAAAGGATACAACTCCACTCAAAGAAGGCACAATCTCAAACAGGGCTACGAACATCATCCGAGACTAAAAAAGGTTCTACATAAAGAACACTAAAAAAAATCATTGGACAAATCACTAAAAGTCCGGATATCAAGCCGCAAGGACAACTTCGCCAAAGCAGAGGGTTGTCAACACAAACTTAAAGCAAGGCGTGATCCAGAAGGCAAGGGTAGAAAACTCACGCTACCACTCAAAAGAGGTTGGACTGAGAAGTACCAAAAATCTACAAAGATTGCAAAGCAATGAAGAAACAAGTCAGACAGATGCTTGAGCACGACTTCCAAAGAGATCGAAGCTCTGAAAAGCAAGATCTCATGGAAAGATCGAACTCAAGCAGGGGCACTGTTCATAC
>NC_029781.3:38648244-38667260 GCF_000817695.3 Arachis duranensis
GAAACCCTTGCTTAAGCTTGCCATGGAAAGGAGTAAGAAGGATTGGATGAAGACAGTAGGAAAGCAGAGAGACGGAAGGGAAGGCATCTTCATGCGCTTATCTGAAGTTCCTACCAATGAATTACATAAGTATCTCTATCTTTATCCTTGTGTTATTTTCGTTCATCACCATTATCATTTGAGTTTGCCTGACTAAGATTTACAAGATGAGCATAGCTTGCTTCAATACTAACAATCTCCGTGGGATCGACCCTTACTCACGTAAGGTTTATTACTTGGACGACCCAGTGCACTTGCTGGTTAGTTGTGCGAAGTTGTGTAATGCCATGGTATTGAGCTACCACGTTCTTGGAGCCATTACCGGGGATTATGAGAGTTGTGAAAAAGTATTGTTCACAATTTCGCAGCACCAACCACCTTCTTTCACCAAAATAGGACACCAAAGAAAATTGGGGATATATGTTGGATATGATTCTCCCTCTATAGTGAGGTATCTTGAGATACAAACTTGATGAGCGGATATTTTATACGCTTTTTGTTATCATTTTCATACTGTTTTAGTTATATTTTGTTTAAGTTTTATTATGTTTTCATAGGTTTTAGTACAAAATTCACACTTTAGGATTCTACTTTAAGTTATGTTTTATGATGATTTCAGGTAATTTTTGGCTGAAATTGAGGAGCTTTGGCAAAGTCTGATTCAAAGGCAAGGAAACCGTACAGATGCTGTCAGAATTTGACCTCCGTACACTCAAATAAGCATTTCTAGTGCTATCGAAGTCCAAATGATACGTTCTCAATGATGTTGGAAAGCTAACATCTAGACTTTCCAGAAATATATAATGGTTTGCACCTTTCTTTGAAGAAGCCTGCCCATATTGGGCATTGAACGCCAAGAAGCTACCCCTAGCTGGCGTTCAAGGCCCCAAGGAGACAAGCCAGTGTTGAACGCCCAAGAACCACCCCCTTGGGGTGTTCAACGCCCATCAAAGCACAAGGCAGCTCCACTCACCCCCTAATAGGCGTTCAACACCCATTCCTTAGAGTTGAATGCCACGCTCAGCTTAATTGTGCAACCAAAGTGGGCCCAAGGATGGATTTTTTCACCTCTAGTCTATTCTATCATATTCCTGTACTTCTTAGTTATTAGGTTATTATATATAGGAGAAGATTACCCATGTTTAGTATCTTCTGCCTCATCTTTACCTTCTTCACGTTTTACATTGTCTTCTGTAAAGCATGAGCAACTAAACATCCTAAGTTAGGATTAGGAGGTTTGCTAATTCTCATGGATTAATAATATTACTGTTCTATTTGAATACACGTTTGACTCCATTATCTTGTGCATTTTTGTTCTTCATCTCATGAATTGAGGATGACTCGTGACAATTATCCTTGTTCTACATGGGTTCCGTGTGAGTCTTGACCCGGATAGAATTAAACCACAGTTAGAGAATGCACTACGGATTCCAAGAGTGTGCTTGGGTGACTTTGGATATGTGACATATAATCCCGTTGACCGTGGGTTACTGAGGTTTCTGTGGCATCAAGGCTAGAGTATGAGAAATAGCGTTTCCTGATCTGAAAGATCCGACCTTTTTTGTGGCGTTTTATGTAGGATCGCAAAGCGGAGTGGATTGCTTAGGTCTTCACCTTCGCCTATGGTGGGAAGCCATGAGTTAACTTGATGAGGATGCTACATAAGTTTCTCGAATATGGTGGACTGCTATGGTTTAGAAGAGACTAACTTGATGAGGATGCTACATGAGTTAGTCAATTACGACTGCCATTGAATGAATCATTCGTTGTTGAAGTAGACAGTAAGAAAAGTTAATCCAGAAAGAATACGTATCTCCGAAGCCTTTACTAAATATCCATCATTGCTTTTACGCTAATATGGTATTTCGTTCTTTACTTTTTAGTTATACTTCTTAACAAACAACCATCTTTTCTAATCGCTTGAATAAGATTTACAAGATAGCCATTGTTTGATCAATCCGACAATCTCCGTGGGATTCGACCCTCACTCACCTAAGGTATTAGTTGGACGACCCGGTGCACTTGCCGATAAAGTTGTGCAGAGTTCAATTTCATGCACCAAGTTTTTGGCACCGTTGCCGGGGATTGTTCTGAGTTTGACAAACTACCGGACTACCTTGTTGCTTAGATTAGGTATTCTTGTAGGTTTAGTTACTCTTTTAACTGTGTCTTTTGTTTTCTTTTGCAAAAATTTTACAAAAGTTTTTCTTTTCTTTAGTGATATTTGTCTTTTGTTTGAGTCTTGTGTCAGTCTTTAAGTTTAGTGTCCCCCTTATTTTCTTAAAAATTTTGAAAATTGTTCTTGAATATTCTTCATTGTGTTTGAATTGTTCTTGGTCATTTTTCTTGTTTGATTTCAAAATTCTAAGTTTGGTGTCTTTTGGTGTTTTTCTTTCAAATTTTAGAAAATTGGTGTCTTTGGATCTTAAATTTTTAAGTCTCATGCCTCTTGTTTGTTTTTCTTTTCCCTTAAAATTTGAAAATACAAAACCATTTGTTTTTCTCTTATCTTTCTTTAATTTTTCGAAAATCTTGACTAACTTTCCCTTTCTTGAATTAAAAATTTGAAGTTTGGTGATTTCTTTTTAGTAAAGTTTAAAATTTGAATTTCAAATCTTATCTTTTCAAATATTTTTCAAATCTTTATCTTATCTTTTCTTATCTTTCTTTGAATTTCAAAAAAATCCTATCATATCTTACTTTAATCTCAAATTTTAAAATTCAATTTCAAAATTCAAAATTTAAAATTCAAATTTCAAATTTCAAAGTCAATTTTTTTTTTCAAAAATCAAATTTCAAATCTTTTTCAAATCTATATCATATCTTCTTGCTTTAGGTCCATCCTATCTTATCTTCTTTTTAAATTGAAAACTTTTAAAGTCCAAGTCTTTACTTTCTTTTGAAACTTAAATTTTAAAATCAAATCTTTTAATTTATTTTCAAATCTTCTAAGTTAATTAGTTATATTAGCTTCTAATTTTTTTCCTTCTTTCGAAATTATTTAAATAAATAAAATAAAAACAAAAATATTTTAATTCTAGTTTACCTTTTTACTTTAAATTTTTGAATTCCATCTCTCTCTACCTCCATTCTTCTTGTCTTCTTAATACATCTCACTGGAAGTGCTCTATACAATGATATAGAGACACTTGCCTTCCCATTCCCTTGTTTCTTGCCTGAGTGTTAGTAGTAGAAAGAGTTCACCATGGACCCAAATGGGAATGAACAGTTCAAAAGAATATTGGGATCCAATACGGCCTCCACTCCTGACTTCTATGGAAGAAGTATCAGTATACCCCCAATTAGAGAAAGAAATTTTGAACTAAACCCTAAGTTAATCACTCTGGTGCAGCAAAACTGCCAGTACTATGGACTTCCACAGGAAATACCTACTAAAGAATAATGAATAATGAATCTCTTCATGATGCCTGGGGTATGGACAGAAACATGTTACGTAAATGTCCCACTGAAATATTCTCAGAATGGGTGCAATTAGACATCTTTTATGACGGACTCATAGATGTGGCTAGGATATCTCTAGAAGAGCTAAAAGCAGTATCTACTAAATCTAACCTTCCAAAATAAAATGGCCCATTGACTCAGCACCTATATGCTCTTACACAACAGTTGTTGGAACTGCAAGAGGCTTTACAAGAAACTCAGGCTTCCAACAAGAATATAGAGACACAATTGAGTCAAACTAGGCAACAATTATCTAAACAGATAAAAGAAAAGTGTCAGGCTATCCAACTAAGGAGTGGAAAAACCTTAAACACCTAGCTTCAGAACAACAGAAGACAAGGGGAGGAAAGCTTGACAGAAGATAAGCAGACAGCAGCCCAGGGCACTTCTGAGGGCGTTGAACTCCCAGGGAGGAAGGCCATTGGCATTCAATGCCTAGAAGGGGGTACTTCTGGCGTTGAACTCCAAGGAGGGGGCAATACTCCTGGCGTTGAAGGAAGGGGGCAGCAAGGTCATTGAACACCCAATCAGGGGTGATAAAACACATGTAAGTGCTGATAACACCTCTCCTAAGCAAGCCAATGACCCCCTTTCCAGTATTGTAGGCACTCAACCTACATCAACTAAGGTTGATCAGTACAAAACCAAGATGCCATTCCCCAAAAGCTCCGTCAAGCAAAAAAGATAAATAGTTTGCCCACTTTGTAGACTATCTCAAGACACTAGAAATCAAGATTCCTTTTGCAGAGGCTCTTAAACAGATACCTTCTTATGCTAAGTTTATGAAAGTCATATTAAGTCACAAGAAGGATTGGAGAGAGGTAGAAACAGTCCTCCTCACTGAACAATGCAGTGTAGTAATTCTGAAAAACTTACCAGAGAAACTTCAAGATCTTAGGAGCTTCATGATACCATGCACCATAGGGGATGCCTGCATAAGAACAGCCCTATGTGTTCTTGGAGCAAGCATTAACCTAATGCTTATATCATTAATAAAGAAGCTCTGCTTGACTCAAGAAGTCAAGCCAACCCGAATATGCCTTCAGTTAGCTGATGGCTTTATCAAGTTTCCAATAGGTGTGGTGGAAGACATGATTGTCTGGGTTAGCCCATTTGCTTTCCCCAAAGATTTTATGGTGCTAGAAATGGATGAGCACAAAAGTGCATCCCTCATTTTAGGAAGACCCTTCCTAGCCACGGGACAGACCCTCATTGACTTTCTAAAAGGGGAAGTAACCCTGAGAGTCAATAAGGATGAATTCGCGCTGAATGTTGTTAACGCTATATAGCATCCAGACACCCCATAGGGATGTATGAGCATTGATATCATTGATTCCATAGTGGAAGAAGTAAATATAATCATGGGACTCGAAGAAAAACTGGAGGACATCCTTTATGATGTCGAGCCTGATTTAGAAGCACCAGAAGAAAGGAAGGAGACCTTAAAGGCTCCTAAAGAAGAGAGTAAGCCTCCAAAACTCAAGCTCAAGCCATTATCATCATCCTGTGATTATAACTCTATTTTAGAACTGTAGGAAGAAGAAGCGAAGATCCAAGTGCTAAAGGCGCACAGGACAGCTCTTGAGTGGACCATAAGTGACCTCAAAGGCATTAGTCCAACTCGATGCATGCACAAAATCTAGCTGGAAGATGACGCCAAACCTATGGTTCAACCACAAAGACGGCTGAATCCATCTATGAAGGAAGTAGTGCAAAAGAAAGTCACAAAACTCTAGGAGGCTGGGACTATTTATCCTATTTCGGACAGCCTCTGGGTGAGCCCTGTCAAAGTTATACCCAAGAAGGGAGGAATGACAGTGGTTCACAATGAAAAAAATGAACTAATTCCCATGAGAATAGTTACAGGATGGCGTATGTGTATTGATTATAGGAAATTCAATAACGCCATAAGAAAGGAAAATCTTCCTTTACCATTCATAGATCAGATGCTAGAGAGGCTAGCAGGGCATGCACTCTATTGTTTTCTGGATGGTTATTCCGGTTACAATCAAATTACAGTGGTTCCACAAGATCAAGAAAAGACAACATTCACATGCCCATATGGAGTGTTTGCTTATAGGAGAATGCCATTTGGCTTATGCAATGCACCTGCCACCCATCAGAGGTGTATGCTCTCCATTCTTTCTGATATGGTGGAGAAGTTCCTTGAAGTCTTCGTGGATGTCTTCTCTGTCTTTGGAGATTCATTTGAATCCTGCCTTGACCATCTAGCCCTAGTTCTGAAACGTTGTCAAGAAATAAACATGGTTTTAAACTAGAAAAAATTTCACTTCATGGTGACCTCAGGAATCGTTCTTGGACATTGAATTTCAAACAAAGGAATAGAGGTGGATCAAGTTAAGGTGGATGTAATTGAGTGATTACAACCACCCACTAATATAAAGGTAGTCAGAAGTTTCTTGGAACATGAAAGGTTTTACAGGAGTTTTATAAAGGATTTTTTAAAAGTTACAAAGCACCTGTGTAACCTGTTGACCACTGACACTCCATTTATTTTTGACAAGGAGTGCTTGCATCCCTTTGAAACTTTGAAAGCCAAGCTTATCACTGCACCCATTATTTCTGCACACAACCAGAACTTGCCATTCGAACTGATGTGTGATGCCAGTGACCATGCGATTGGCACAGTCCTGGGGCACAATCCTACATGTCATTCGTGTTTTAAGTGACACACAGAAAAACTATACTACCACAGAAAAGGAACTACTTGCAGTGGTTTACGCTATTGACAAGTTCAGATCTTATTTAATATGGTCTAAGGTCATTGTATACACTGACCATGCTGCTCTCAAGTATATTCTCACCAGGCAGGATTCTAAACCAAGGTTGATAAGATGGGTACTACTCCTGCAAGAGTTTGATATAGAAATCAGAGATAGAAAAGGGTCTGAGAACCAAGTGGCAGACCACTTATCTCGGATTGAGCCAGTAGCAGGGATTGCACTTCCTTCTGCTGAGGTATCTGAAATATTTCCTGATGAGAAACTCTCTGCAATTCTGATAGCCCCTTGGTTTGCAGGCATTGCAAACTACAAAGCCACAAGGTTCATCCCCAAGGAATACAATAGACAGTAAGCTTGAAAACTCATGCATGACACAAAGTACTACTTGTGGGATGAACCATACCTCTTCAAAAGATGTCGGACGGTATAATCCATCGGTGTGTGGCTGAAGAAGAAGCACAAAAGATCCTATGGCAATGTCATAGCTCAGAATATAGAGGACACTTTGGAGGTGAGCGAACAGCCACCATGGTCCTCGAGAGTGGCTTTTACTGGCCAATAATCTTTAAGGATGCCTAAGAGTTTGTCCGTAACTGTGACGAATGCCAACAGGCTAGCAATCCTCCTCAAAATCACGATAAGCCTCAGCAAGGGATCCTGGGGATTGAGTTGTTCAATTTGTGGGGAATAGATTTCATGGGACCTTTTCCACCTTCATTTTTGAATACCTATATTCTTGTGGTAGTGGACTACGTGTCTAAGTGGGTTGAAGCAGTTGCATCACCCACCAATGATGCAAGAGTGGTGACAAAGTTCCTCTGCAAGCAGATCTTCAGTAGGTTCGGTGTCCCAAGGCCAATGATCAATTATGGAGGCACTTACTTCTGCAATAGGCAGCTTGACTCCCTTCTGCATCGTTATGGCGTCCGCCATAGAGTGGCCACTCCATATCATTTCTAGATAAATAGGCAAGTTGAGGTCTCCAACAGAGAACTAAAGAGAATCTTGGAAAGAACCGTAAGCACCTCTAGAAAAGATTGGTCAATAGAACTTGATGATGCTCTCTGGGCATACAGGACAGCTTTCAAGACCCCTACAAGAATATCACCATATCAACTAGTGTACGGGAAGGCATATTCCTTGCCAGTGGAACCAGAACACAAGGCTTACTGGGCAACCAGATTCCACAACCTTGATGCTAAGGAAGCAGGAGAAAAGAGGTTACTCTAATTGAATGAGCTGGATGAGTTCTGACTTGCTGCATTCGAGAATGCAAAAATCTATAAGGAGGAAACCAAAAAGTGGTATGCCAGGAAGATATCTTCCAGGGTCTTTGAACCAGGCCAGAAGGTCAACTCCAAGGTAAAAACCCCAAGGTAAAAACCTCGATAAAAGGTTTACTGTCAATGAACAGAGAGTCAAACATTACCTTGGGGACAACATGGAGCAAGAAAGCCCTACACTGCTACTAAATTGAGTTCAGTAAAGTCCAGCTAATGACAGCAAAGAAGCACTTGTTGGGAGGCAACCTAACGAACAGATTTTGGCATGGTCTAGAATTTCACAAATAAGTTCTCGTTGAAAGTATAGCTTATAAACCAACAAGGAATCCTTTCGTACAAAAGTTTTAGTTGTCACAAGTAACAAACCTGATAAAATTGATAACCGAAGTATTTAAACCTCGGGTCGTCTCTCAAAGGAATTGCAAGAAAGTGTGCTTATAATTGGTTATGCAAAAGTATATTTTTGGGGATTTTAAGATAAGAAGCAAGAATAGTAAACGGTAATGAAAATTAAATGATTAGAAAATCTCTTGGCAAGGAGAAAATTAAGCGGAAGTTCTATCCTTGTTAGATTTCCCAAGATTAATAGTAATAGGTTGTTGTTTCTACTTAGTTAACCCTCAACAAATGAAGGGAAGTGAACTAAGTTGGGAGCCAACTTCTATTCACAAGTCCTAATCCTCTCCCTTGGGAAGGATTAGTGTTAGTGACTAGAGAGCCAGCCAACAATAAACCCAATTACAATTTAACTCTTGAGTCTTCCAACTCAAGGGTCTCCAAATACTAATCAACTCCAAAGCCAAGTTGGACAAATCTAACTTAAATCTATAGCATCAATAAAGTGAAGAAACCAATCATAAATCTGAATTACCTCAAATTGCATTAATTATAGAAATCAAATCTAACATGAGAATTCATAAATTAAAGTAATGGAATAAATAAAAGTAGCAGATAAACTAAAGTAAGGGAACATTGAACCTAGAGTTGGAAAGAAATAGCCTAAAACTAATAGAAATCCTAAAATCCTAAAACCTAGAGAGAGGAGAGAGCCTCTCCCTCTAGAAACTACATCTAAAACCTAAAATTGTGTGTATGAAAAGTGCATCCTTGATTCCCCCAGTTTGCAGCCTTTAATCTGTGTTTTTTGGGCCAAAAACTGGGTTAAAAATAGCCCAAAAATTGCCTCCAGCGATTTTTGATACGTCCATCACGTGCGCATGTCACGCGTACGCGTTGTCCACGCGTATGCGTGGATCGAACTTTCGCCGGGTCATGCTTACGTGTGATCTACGCATGCGCGTTGCTCAACATGCGAAGCCCCGGATGTTAGCTTTCCAACGCAACTGAAACCGTCTCATTTGAATCTTTGTAGCTCAAGTTATGATCGATTGAGTGCGAAGAGGTCAGTGTTGACAACTTTACAGTTCCTTCAGCTTCTTGTATTCCTTCCACTTTTGCATGCTACCTTTCTATCCTCTAAGCCATTCTTGTCCTGTATTCTCTGAAAATACTTAACACACATATCAACGCATCAAATGGTAATAAGAGAAGTTTAAAGTGTGAGATTGGTGCTAAGGAAGAGAGTGTACAACATCCAAAGCATATCATGGTTGGAGATTTTGAAAGGGTCGGTCAAGAGATGGATTCAATCATTGATGAGTTTCTATCTACAATTGAATCCTCTCCCATTGGACTTGACATAGAGATTAAAGAAGAAGATATACCACTTCCCACAAGCTTGGTGAGAAATGAAGAAGAGAAGGTATTGGCAGAAAGCCACCAAGAAGAAATATTGGAAGAAGTGGTACAAGCAACTAGCGTCCCTATATATGATGATTCCGCATCAACATGTGATCTTTTTGAGCTTAATGAGTCCCTCCCCATTATGCTTGGAATTGATGATGTGGTAGATTTTACTCAACCTCCTATCTATGATTTGAGTGATGGGGAAGAGCTAGAAAAAATTGGTGAAGAAGAATGTGAACTTGAGGAAACTTGGCAAGAGGTAGAGTTTCAAGAACCTTGTCAAGTGGTGGAAACCTCTAGAAGAGGATGGACGGGAGTGGAATGCTCTCTATCAAGATTTTTGGAAACTCCTCCACCTATGTTACCATCCAATCCTTCATTTGAGTGGGTAAAACTTCTAATTCATAGCTTTATTATCCCACTTGAATTTGGTTTGCTAGAAACGGATGGCCAACTTAGGGCGCTTTGTGGAATTAAGTGTAAGAGAAGGATGTTTAGTGGTTGGCGTTGCAAGACTAGGCTCATCATGATTGAAGCTTCAAGGATTGGATGCAAAGGTTGGACTAGTGTTCAATTGAATGGGTCTAGGAGGGTAGTTTGGTGCCCTTATGAGAATTCGGCTTTTCCACCACCCCGAAGGAATCAATGTGATCAACTTGAGGAAGGGTGTGAAAACAAAGTATGGGATCCTGGATTACAAGAGGAGGACCAACCTTGGGAGCCCATGGTTTGTGAAGAACTCCATCAAGGCATGGAGTTATTAACTTTGAATGATGAAGCACAATGGAAGTCTAAGCATTGGTGGATGTTCAATGAGGGATTCAAGCACAAGCTACCTTGATGGAGGGCTCCCCATAAGTCCAACTTAAGGACAATAAACAAAAGTGCTAGGTGGGAGTGATGAATCCATATTTTACGATATATTTTGGTTTGATTTGAGTGAATTTCATCACATAAACCTACATTTATTTATCTAAATAGCATAGTTTTGTAATTCTCCTTAGATTTGTGCTTAATTGTAAAAACATGCTTTTTAGTCCTTAAAATAGCTAAATTAATTCACTTTAATCCCATTTGGTGCCTTGACGTATTTGTTGTGTGATTTCAGGTTTCCAAGGCAAGTATGGGATGGAAGAGGTGAAGAGAAAACCATGCAAATGGGAGAAATCATGAAGAAAATGGAGTTTGAAAGCTGGTGCAAGGATGCGTACGCACAGTGATGCGTGCGTACGCACAAAGGTGACTTCGTGCAAGGATGTGTACGCACCAATGTCGTGCGTATGCACGATGGAATTTTTGCGCAAAGATGCGTATGCACCATATGTCATGCGTACGCACAACTGCATGCACGTGAGCTCATTAATGTAAATCGCTGGGGCGAATTTTTGGCATCCAAAACCCAATCCAACTCATTTTTCTGAAGCTATTTAAGGCCAAAGTAAAGGGGAATGAAGAGGGAAGCAATTAGGGTTAGCTTAGCATTATGTAGGTTGGTTTCTAGAGAGCGAAGCTCCCCCTTCTCTCTTGAAATTAGGGTTCTTAGTTTATTTTCTTTGTAATTACTATTTTTAATTCTTGCTTTCATCTAGTTTCATTAAATCATCCTCTAACTAGTAGTAAAGGAAAGTCAAATGAGCTATATCAATCTTAGTCCATAAGTCCTAACTCTCCACTAATTCAATTAATGAGAACTAGAGTCAATGGATCCCAATCATCAATTACTTGGACATTAGTAACTCAAGAGTTCCTAAGTTACCTTTCCAAGCCAAGAGCATAAAACTCTACACTAAAATCCAACCAAGCATTTCATCAAACACTTGGAAGGCATAAAAGAAAAGCATAGTAAGTCAACAACAAGAATTAATTCTAACAACAATCAAATGTAAAGAATTAACAACAACAATTAAAGGAAACAAGATCTACATGAATTACCTCTTATTAAATTGAAAGAAAATGGAAGGAACAATAGTAGATCTACAACAAAGTATAAGAACAACATAAAGGAAATTATAACAAAAGAATAGAGGAAGATGAATGTAACAACAAAGAATTGAAAGGTAGAAGTAGAAGAAAGCAAAGATCAAAACCTAGATCTAAGAACTAATCCTAATCCTAATCCTAATTTTAGAGAAAAGAGAGAGCTTCTCTCTCTAGAAACTACCTCTAAACTAATCCTAATGAGTGTGAATAATTGGAATCCCCTTTTGCTCTTCAATCCTTGGCTTTAAATAGAAGTTTAGGCGCCAAAGTTGGTTGGGATTGGGCCCCACAACCCTTGAGAATTCGTTGGTCACGTTTTCATTAAAAAATCATAAACCAGCACCGACGCGTACGCGCACAGCACGCGTACGCTTCCATGGGGTGATTCACAGGTGCGCGCAAGCGCCAGGTGCGCGCGCGCGTCCATGGACGAGTTCAACTTCTTTGACTTTTCATGATTTCTCCACTTTGCATGCTTTCCTCTCCACTCCTTTGATCCATTCCTAGCCTTTTCAATCTGAAATCACTAACAAACATATCAATGCATCTAGTGGAATCAAAGGTGAATTGAATTTAGCTACTTTAAGGTCTAGAAAGCATGTTTTCACATCTGAGCACAAATAAGGAGACAATCACAAAACTATGCTAATTCATTGAATAAATGTGGGTAAAAGGTGATAAAATCTCTTAAAATCAATACAAGATAAACCGTCAAAACGGGGTTTATCAACCTCCCCACACTTAAACCAAGCATGTCCTCATGCTTAAACCAAGAGAAAGCAAAGGGCATGGCATTTATTCAAATGAAAACTAACTAAATGCAATCTACCTATATGCAATTATCTAGATGAATGCAATTGCTTGGTCAAAATAAATCAATTTCTCAAAAAGCATATATAAGCACAAGGGCAAAAGGTATTAACAACCATGCCAAACCACAATTGAATTGAGCTATTAAATATTTTTACAAACTTGCGTGAAAATTGACACTTTTGGGTGGAAACATGTAATTGAGCAATCGAACCTTTACCGGTAGTGTTTGCACTCAATTCGCTCAAGTGTTTAGGGTTGATTCTCTCAATTCTCTCCCAATCATGCTTTCTAACATTTGTTTTTCTTCTAACAATCGACATATATTTCATGCATGCATACAAGTATCATGAGGTCTTTTCTTTGGTTGTAATGGGGCTAGGGTCAAGGTAAGGATGCATATTTGGTCAAGTGAGCTTGAAATTTGAATCTTTGATAAGCTTAAACTTCCCACCTAGCCTATGACATCCTACACAATTAAGTTCTAACCTAACTACCCATTCTTCTCACTTTTTTTCCACATACTCATGTATCCCTTTTCATTTCACAACACTTATGCATTGATCTTTATTGGACTTTGCTTTACTTGGGGCATTTTGTCCCCTTTTTATTACTTTTCTTTTTTTCTTCTTTTTCTTTCTTTTTCTATTTTTTTTTCATATTATTTTTCCTTTCTTTTTTTCTTTTGTTTTTGTCATTTTTTTTCTATATATAAGAGCATCAATGCATAATATTTTACATTTGATCAATACATGAATATCTACCCAATTTCCAATATTTTCAACAACAATACAAAACTACCCTTTTATTCACCCAATGTCCCAAGATTCTCACACTTGAATGATACTCACACACACTAGCTTAAGCCAATCAAAGATCCAAATAAGGACTTTTATTGTTTTCCGCTTTAAGGCTTGTAATGTGCTAAAATAAGAACAAGTGGGCTAAGCGTAGGCTCAAATTAGCTAACAAAGGAATATAAAATGTTGGCTATTTGGATAAGTGAGCTAATGAAATGATGGCCTCAATCATATAAATGCATGAATACATAAAATAATGGACATACAAAATCAAACAAATCAAAGATTACAATCATAGGAAGAGAATAATTGCACAAAAGAAGGAAAATAAGTGGTTATAAGATGTAACCACACCATTAGGCTCGAATCTCGCAAGCTTGTGTTCTTAACTCAAAAACATGATCCACAAGATATATAATTCAAGCAAGTTCTATGAAAAGTTTTCACTCAAATCAATTGGTGCCCTATAGATAGAATTCTTGAAAAATTTCATTATTTTGACTAAGCTTATTGTGTATATATATGCAAAAATAGAAAAATGAAAGTAACAATCCTAAAATCCTAGAATGAAATGCAAAAGTGTTGGGATTAGAAATTTGTCACCCAAAATCGCCGACCAGTCGGACGACCTCCCCACACTTAAAAGTTTGCACCGTCCTCGGTGCATTCAAAGATGAGCAAGGGGGTATGGCGAATCTCCAAATTGCTGCATGTTCTTTCTTCCGCTTCCATGTGTGCTTGTGGTGCATTGTTCATGAAAAACAAAAATATAACACCATAAGATGAGAAGATATAAAAGCAAAGAAGCGTGCATTGTTGGAATGAGGTAGATCACTAGAATTTGGTGAGTGAATTAGTGTGACATTAAGAAAGATTTGGTGTGTGAATTCTAAATTGCGCGGTTTAGAACACACATTAGCATTAAAGTTATGTCACAAAAGAAGCATGCACTTTACTCATTCTAGTATGCTTGAGATGCTTTAAGTGAACTTGTAAGGTAAAACAAGTATTAAAGAAGCATGAAAGCATTCAAGTCAAACACATATGGATGCATAGAATCATGAAATACCATGCACTAAGGTAAATGCACAACATCATCCATCAAGAGGTTGCCTAATAACAGAATAAGGCTCAAATCACATGGTGGCCAAATCATGTAATTCAAAAAGAGTTACAAGCTTGAAGGCAATTCTCATCACTTGGTATTCTTAAAAGGTAAGCATGAAAAACTCAAAACCAAGTAGAAAAATATAACCTCAACAATAGAATCCAACAAAGATTATAAACATAATGATGTTAAGAAAACATCCCTTTTTAATACTCAGCAGCAAGTAATGGGAAACAAGAATAACAATCCAACACTTATGATGAAAGGGAAATTGAAATAAAAATTAAACAAAAATTGACTAATTTACTAGCTAAAATAAATGGTTATCAATGGTGTTTGGGAGTGTTGGATGGGGGGTAGGAGAAGGGAAGAAGAGAGGGGAAGGAAAGAATTGGAAAGAGGCGAAGAGAAGAGAAGTGGATGGGGGAAAGAAATCCGCGCGCATGTGCAGGTGGCCTAATCAACGCGCGCGCGGCATGTGCGCTTGCGCGTGCATTGCGAATTCAGCATGATGGGCACGTACGTGCCAGGTGCGCGTACGCATGGATGGTGTTGGGCCTGGGGCTCAACATTCACACAGTGAAGGCCTAACTCTCGAGTTTGCTAGCTGGGAGTGGAACTTCTACATCTACGCACGCGCGCCATGTACGCGTGCGCGTAAGTGGTCGAAAATGCTTGAAGTGCGCGTACGCATGAATGGTGCTCTGTTTTTCAAAATTTTTCTATGTTTTTGCACCATTCCAAGCTTCCAAACCTCTAAGCAACTACCAAAACACCCTAAAACCTTATTTAACATGATAAAATACTAATTAAACTCAACCAACTAATCTAAACATGAAATTAAACTAATTCTACCAATATGTACAAAAGAGAAAATGAAAAGGTTTTATCATGGTGGGGTGTCTCCCACCTAGCACTTTTGTTTATTGTCCTTAAGTTGGACTTATAGGGAGCTCCTCTCAAGGTGGCTTGTGCTTGAATTCATCTTGGAACTCCCACCAATGCTTGGTTTTCCATTGTGCCCCAAGATTCTTCATGGATTGAGCCAAGTCTTAATGGAGTTCTTCACAAGCTTGGGGCTTCAAGAGTTGGTTCTCTCCTTGTAATCAGGGATCCCACACTTTGTTTTCACACCCGTCTTGAAGTTGATCATCATTATTAGTCCATCCGGGTGGTAAGTAAGGTGAATTCTATATATAGTGGCCAACAATCCTCCTAGACCCATCTATTTGAGCACTACTCCAACCTTTATATCTCATGTTTGATGCATCAACCATAATGAGTCTTGATTTGCAACGCCCACCACAAAACCTTTCCTGCTTACGCTTCATCCCAAAAACTTCCCTAAGTTGGCCATCCGTTTCAAGCAAACCATACTCAAGTGGGACAATAAAGCTAATAGAAATGAATTTTACCCACTCAAGTGAAGGAGTAGATGGCAACCTAGGCAAGGATGCTTCCAAAGGTCTTGACAAAGCATAACCAACCCTCGTTCTTCTATTTCTAGGGACTTCCACCTCTTCACAAGATCTCTTAATCTCAATCCTTTGTTCAACAATTTTATCTAAGCCTTTTTCTTTACTCAAATCATAATAGGGAGGGTGAGAAAAATTTACCTCCTCAATGCTTTCAAATCCAACCGGAGAAGGTTCTTCATGCTCAAAGGATTCTTCACCACTAAGACTTGATGCTTGATCTTCATCACCAGAGGAACTCAATTCTTTCTCTAACCCATCCAAGTCTTCATATGGAATATGCCTTGGAAGGTGTGCACTTTCCTCCCTAGCATCAATTTCAATCATCTTGGAGGGGTTTTCTTCAACTCTATGTTCCCATGGAGGCTCCGCATCTCCTAAGTCTTCTACCACTTCTTCCTTGTCTTCAACAATTAAAGCTTCCTCCAATTGTTCCAATACAAAGCAACTTCCTCCTCCAATTGTTCTAATACAAAGCAACTTCTCTCATTTTCCACCGGAGTTTCCAATCTCTCCTTCATGATATGGTCTTCATTTGATTCTCCACCTGTAGCCATGGGAGTTCCTTGAGTGTTCAAGCATTGGGAAACTAATTGATTTGTTACCGCATCCAAGGCGGCCATGAAATTTTGCACATCCCTTTTTAGCTATTCTTGCCATTGAACAAGAACACCAAGGGTTTCATCCATTAGAGGTTGGGGTGGATGGACGGGTTCATTAAATTGGGGGAAGGATTCATAATAGGAAGGTGGTTCTTCTTGGTCGAGTTGTAGTGGTTCAATATTCTCCACTCTTTTCACTTGTTGCACAACACACTCCATGGTTGCTTGAAATTGATCCAATGCTTCTTTGAGATGATCCCTTGACTCTTGTTCCTCTTGGATATCATGAGTAGGACCATAGAGCTCTTGGATTGAAGGACATGAGTATTCTTCCATGGGAGGTTGTGGTGGAAAGTAGTATTCATCTTGTGGTTGGAAATTTTCATATATTAGAGGTGGTTCATCTTGGTAATAATATGAAGGGGGTGGCTCTTGAAAATGTTGATGTTGGAGTGGTGGTGGCTCTATGTGTGGTTCATATTGCTCATATGGTTATTGGTAGGATGGATATGGATTAGGGTCATATGAAGGTGGTTGGTAAGAAGGGGCTTGTGAGTATGGTTGGGAGTTATGTTGAGGGTATAGATCATAGGCATATGGTGGTGGTTCTTGAAAGTCACAAGGTGATTCACCATAGCGATTGGATTGATATGTATCATAGAATGGCTCTTCTTCATAATGCATTAGTGGAGGTTGTTGCCAAGAGGATTGATCATATGCATATGGCTCCTCCCACCTTTGGTTATCCCATCCTTGATACACATCTTCATTATAGTCCTCATCACCTACAACATAATTGTAACTACACTCATAGCCAAAGTGAGAATTCATGATAGTAAGAAAGGGCAAAAAAAAAAAATAGGAACAATTAAAGAGAACAAACTAAAAACTAACAAAGAAGCAAAAAGCAAACATATTCACAATATTCACATATATACAATAACCAATAACATAACACCATTGCAACTCCCCGGCAACGGCGCCATTTTGATGATTGGATTTTTGATGGTATAGAATTTCATAAATGAATTCTCGTTGCAAGTATAGTTTCTAAACCAATCAATAATCCTCTCATACAAAAAGTTTTTTGTCACTAGTACAAACCCCTAAAATTTATAAACCGAAGTATTCAAACCTCGGGTCGTTCTCCCTAGGAATTATAATGAAGTGTCTTGTTATTGGTTGTGAGTTATTTTTGGGGTTTTGATAAGAGGCATGAAAGATAAATGGCAAGAAAGTAAACTAATGGCTAAAAAGGTCTTGGCAAGGGTTAGTGGTCAAGGATTAATCTCATTAAATCATCCTCTAACTAGTAGTAAAGGAAAGTCAAATGAGCTATATCAATCTTATTCCATAAGTCCTAACTCTCCACTAATTCAATTAGTGAGAACTAGAGTCAATGGATCCCAATCATCAATTACTTGGACATTAGTAACTCAAGAGTTCCTAAGTTACCTTTCCAAGCCAAGAGCATAAAACTCTACACTAAAATCCAACCAAGCATTTCATCAAACACTTGGAAGGCATAAAAGAAAAGCATGGTAAGTCAACAACAAGAATTAATTCTAAAAACAATCAAATGTAAAGAATTAACAGCAACAATTAAAGGAAACAAGATCTACATGAATTACCTCTTATTGAATTGAAAGAAAATGGAAGGAACAATAGTAGATCTACAACAAAGTATAAGAACAACATAAAGGAAATTATAACAAAAGAATAGAGGAAGATGAATGTAACAACAAAGAAATGAAAGGTAGAAGTAGAAGAAAGCAAAGATCAAAACCTAGATCTAAGAACTAATCCTAATCCTAATCCTAATTCTAGAGAGAAGAGAGAGCTTCTCTCTCTAGAAACTACCTCTAAACTAATACTAATGAGTGTGAATGATTGGAATCCCCTTTTGCTCTTCAATCCTTGGCTTTAAATAGCAGTTTAGGCGCCAAAGTTGGTTGGGATTGGGCCCCACAACCCTTGAGAATTTGTTGGTCATGTTTTCATTAAAAAATCATAAACCAGCACCGACGCGTACGCGCACAGCACGCGTACGCATCCATGGGGTGATTCGCAGGTGCACGCAAGCGCCAGGTGCGCGCGCGCGTCCATGGGCGAGTTCAACTTCTTTGACTTTTCATGATTTCTCCACTTTGCATGCTTTCCTCTTCACTCCTTTGATCCATTCCTAGCCTTTTCAATCTGAAATCACTAACAAACATATCAAGGCATCTAGTGGAATCAAAGGTGAATTGAATTTAGCTACTTTAAGATCTAGAAAGCATGTTTTCACATCTGAGCACAAATAAGGAGACAATCACAAAACTATGCTAATTCATTGAATAAATGTGGTTAAAAGGTGATAAAATCTCTTAAAATCATTACAAGATAAATCATCAAAATGGGGTTTATCAAGCATCTGTTGCCAAGCTGCAAGAAGCTATGGAACAAATTAAGGAAGAACAGCAGAATCAAAACTGCATGCTCTGCAAATTGCTGAAGGAACAAGAGAAGCAGGGGCGTGAGCTACAGGAGCTGAAGCGCCAGAAACTCTACCTTGAAGGGTCAAACACCCCACAAGTTGAGGGAGCATCCACTTCTCAAAATCAAGGTTGTTGAGTCCTAACTCTGTGATAACCTTTATCATTAGGAATCTATGTTAGAGTCATTTAAATTTCTATTTTTAATTTTTTGTCTGTTTAAATTTTTGTTTTCTATTACTATTAGTCTTATCTTATATTTATTTTTGAGTCTTGTTCTTAATTCATGATTAATAAAATCTAAGGTTCATGTCTTAAAGCTAAGAATGTCCTATGAATCCATCACCTCTCTTAAATGAAAAATGCTTTAATCACAAAAGAACAAGAAGTATAGGATTTCGAATTTATCTCTGAAACTAGTTGAATTAGTTTGATGTGGTGACAATACTTTTTGTTTTCTGAATGAATGCTTGAACAGTACATATGTCTTTTG
>NC_029781.3:38667467-38668819 GCF_000817695.3 Arachis duranensis
TACTAGTCCCGCTCATCTAATTGGAGCTAAGTTTCTTTGATATTTTGGAGTCTATAGTATATTCTCTTCTTTTTATTCTATTTTGATTTTCAGTTGCTTGGGGACAAGCAACAATTTAAGTTTGGTGTTGTGATGAGCGGATAATTTATACGCTTTTTGGCATTGTTTTTAGTATGTTTTTAGTATATTTTAGTTAGTTTTTATTACATTTTTATTAGTTTTTAGTTAAAATTCACTTTTCTGGGCTTTACTATGAGTTTGTGTGTTTTTCTGTGATTTCAGGTATTTTCTGGCTGAAATTGAGGGACCTGAGCAAAAATCTGATTTAGAGGCTGAAAAGGACTGCAGATGCTGTTGGATTCTGACCTCCCTACACTCGAAGTAGATTTTCTGGAGCTACATAAGCCCAATTGGCGCGCTCTCAATTGCGTTGGAAAGTAGACATCCTGGGCTTTCCATCAATGTATAATAGTCCATACTTTTCCGAGATTTGATGGCCCAAACTGGAGTTGTAAATCAGCTTTAGAATTCCCTGCGTTTAACGCCAGAACTGGCACAAAAATTGGAGTTAAGCGCCCAAACTGGCACAAAAATTGGTGCGTTTAACTCCAGAAAAAGTCTCTACATATGAAAGCTTCAATGCTCAGCCCAAGCACACACCAAGTGGACCCCGGAAGTGGATTTTTACGTCATTTACTCATTTCTGTGCACCCTAGGTTACTATTTCACTATTAATAGGACCTTTTGATATTGTATCTCTACCTCATGACACATTACACGTTTCTTATTGTATCTTCTACGGCATGAGTCTCTAAACCCCATGGTTGGGGGTGAGGAGCTCTGCTGTGTCTTGATGGATTAATGCAATTACTACTGTTTTTCATTCAATCACGCTTGCTTCTATTCTAAGATATCACTTGAGCCTAAACTTGATGAATGTGATGATCCGTGACACTCATCATCATTCTCACCTATGAACGTGTGCCTGACAACCACCTCCGTTCTACCTTAGATTGAGTAGATATCTCTTGGATTCCTTAATCAGAATCTTCGTGGTATAAGCTAGAATTGATGGCGGCATTCAAGAGAATCCAGAAGGTCTAAACCTTGTCTGTGGTATTCTGAGTAAGATTCAAGGATTGAATGACTGTGACGAGCTTCAAACTCCTGAGGGGTGGGCGTTAGTGACAGACGCAAAAGAATCACTGGATTCTATTCCAACCTGATTGAGAATCGACAGATGATTAGCCGTGCTGTGACAGAGCGCGTTGAACATTTTCACTGAGAGGATAGGAGGTAGCCATTGACAACGGTGAAAACCTACATACAGCTTGCCATGGAAGGAGCCTTGC
>NC_029781.3:38669057-38669408 GCF_000817695.3 Arachis duranensis
ATGGGATCGACCCTTACTCACGTAAGGTATTACTTGGACGACCCAGTGCACTTGCTGGTTAGTTGTGTGGGATTGCAATTTCGTGCACCAGTCCTCAATAGGGAACTCCTTCTTGTTTGAGAGATGTCCTAGGAGGTCTTCCTCACTAGGATTTTTGTCCTTCTCCTCCCTTATGCATTCGGCCATATTGATTACATCAATGGCCTTGCACTCTCCTCTTGGATTCTCTTCTGTATTGCTTGGGAGAGTACTGGGAGGAGTTTCAGTGACTTTCTTACTCAGCTGGCCCACCTGTGCCTCCAAATTTCTGATGGAGGACCTTGTTTCACTCATGAAACTTAAAGTGGCCTT
>NC_029781.3:38669450-38682662 GCF_000817695.3 Arachis duranensis
AGAGACTAGATTGGCTAAATTAGAAGTGCTTTGTTCAGAATTCTCTGTCTGTTGCTGAGAAGATGATGGAAAAGGCTTGTTATTGCTTAGCCTGTTTCTTCCACCATTATTAAAGCCTTGTTGAGGCTTTTATTGATCCTTTCATGAGAAATTTGGATGATTTCTCCATGACGAATTATAGGTGTTTCCATAAGGTTCACCCATGTAATTTACCTTTGCTATTGCAGGGTTCTCAGGATCATAAGCTTCTTTAGAAGCTACCTCTTTAGTACTATTGGATGCATTTTGCCATCCATTCAGACTTTGAGAAATCATGTTAACTTGCTGAGTCAACACTTTGTTCTGAGCCAATATGGCATTCAGAGCATCAATTTCAAGAACACCCTTCCTTTGAGGCGTCCCATTATTCACGGAATTCCTCTCAGAAGTGTACATGAATTGATTATTTGCAACCATGTCAATAAGTTCTTGAGCTTCTGCAGGCATTTTCTTTAAGTGAATGGATCCACCTGTAGAATGGTCCAGTGACATTTTGGAAAACTCAGATAGACCATAATATAATATATCTAATATGGTCCATTCTGAAAACATGTCAGAAGGACACTTTTTGGTCATCTGCTTGTATCTTTCCCAAGCTTCATAGAGGGATTCACCATCTTTTTGCTTGAAGGTTTGAACATCCACTCTAAGCTTGCTCAGCTTTTGAGGAGGAAAAAATTTATCCAAGAAGGCCGTGACCAGCTTATCCCAAGAGTCCAGGCTATCTTTAGGTTGTGAGTCCA
The DNA here is from genome assembly GCF_000817695.3 of Arachis duranensis. Taxonomy (NCBI): domain Eukaryota; kingdom Viridiplantae; phylum Streptophyta; class Magnoliopsida; order Fabales; family Fabaceae; genus Arachis; species Arachis duranensis. The sequence goes on from NC_029781.3 coordinate 38,670,233, forward strand.
ACCATGTTCTAGCTCTGTCTCTTACAGCAAAATGGAAAAGCATGAGCCTGTAGACTTCAGGATCTACTCCATTCGTCTTTACAGTCTCACAAATGTGCAAGAACTCAGTTAACAACTGGTAAGGATCTTTAGATGGAAGTCCATGAAACTTGAGTTCTGTTGCATTAAAGCAACTAATTGAGATTTTAGCTCAAAAATTGTTTGCTCCAACGGCCGGAATGAAGATGCTTCTTCCATCAAATTTGGACGTTGGTTTAGTGAAATCACCTAGCATTCTCCTTCCATTATTGTTGTTAGGTTCGGCTGCCATCTCCTTTTCTTGTTCGAAAATTTCAAAAAGGTTATCTCTGGATTGTTGTAATTTAGCTTCTCTTAATTTCCTCTTTAGAGTCCTTTCAGGTTCAGGATCAGCTTCAACAAGAATGCCTTTTTCCTTGTTCCTGCTCATATAGGGAAGAAGAGAACAAGAAAAGAAAGAGGAATCCTCTATGTCACAGTATAGAGATTCCTTTATGTTAGTAGAAGAAGAATGGGAATAGGAGTGAAGAAGAATGAATAGATAGGGGTAGTGATTTGAGATGAAGAGAGGTGAAGAGAAGTATTAGTAAATAAATAAATAAATAGAAGAAGGGGAGAAGGAAGAAATTTCGAAAATAAATTTGAAAAGAGGTTAAATAATTTTCAAAAATAAAAGATAAGATAGAATTAAAATTAAAACAATTAATTAATTAAAAAGAATTTTTAAAAAGGGATGAGATATTTTCGAAAATTAGAGAGGGAAAAGTAGTTAGGTGGTTTTGAAAAAGATAAGAAACAAACAAAAAGTCAAATAGTTAGTTGAAAAATATATTAAAATCAAATTTGAAAAGATAAGAAGATAAGAAGATAAGAAGTTTAGAAAATATATTTTAAAATCAATTTTTTGAAAAAAGATAAAATTTTGAAAAAGATATGATAAAAAGATAAGATAAGATAGATTTAATTTTTAAAATTAAAATTAATTACTTAACTAACAAGAAACTAAAAGATAAGATTCTAGAATTTAAAGATTGAACTTTTGAATCAATCACATTAATTGTTAGCTAATTTTCGAAAATATGATGTAAAAGATAAAAAAAAGATTTTGAAAAAATTTAAAAAATATTTTTGAAAATTTTCGAAAAACAAAGATAAAATTGAAAAGATATGATTTTTGAAAAAAAAATTTGAAAAGATAAGAATTTTTTTTAAAATTGAAAATTTGACTTGACTTGTAAGAAGCAACTAATTTTAAAAATTTTTGACTAAGTCAACTCAAATTTTCGAAAATTATGAGAGAAATAAGGAAAAGATATTTTTTATTTTTGAATTTTTAATGATGAGAGAGAAAAACATAAAAATGACTCACAACATGAAAATTATGAATCAAAACTCATGATGCATGCAAGAACACTATGAATGTCAAGATGAACACCAAGAACACTATGAAGATCATGATGAACATCAAGAACATATTTTTGAAAAATTTTTGATGCAAAGAAAACATGCAAGACACCAAACTTAGAAATCTTTAATGCATGGACTCTAACAAACGAAAAATGCATATGAAAAACAACAAACAACACAAAACAAGAAAACATCATGATCAAACAAGATGACTTGTCAAGAACAACTTGAAGATCATGAAGAACACTATGAATGCATGAATTTTCGAAAAATGCAAGAAAATTTTAAAGCATGCAATTGACACCAAACTTAAAATTTGACTGAAGACTCAAACAAAAACACAAAATATTCTTGATTTTTATGATTTTATGATTTTTTTGTATTTTTATTATTTTTTCGAAAATGTTCTTTAAAAAACGAAAATAAAGAAAAATTTTGAAAAAATTTTGAAAACTTTTTGAAAAGAAAATTACCTAATTTGAGCAACAAGATGAACCGTCAGTTGTCCATACTCGAACAATCCCCGCAACGGCGCCAAAAACTTGGTGAGCGAAATTGTTACTCATGCTTAAATTGTTGTTTGAAATTGATTGTCCCTGGTGATGGCGCCAAAACCTGGTGCGTAATACCATGGTCCAAACATAACTTCACAACTTCGCACAACTAACCAGCAAGTGTACTGGGTCGTCCAAGTAATAAACCTTACGTGAGTAAGGGTCGATCCCACAGAGATTGTTGGTATGAAGCAAGCTATGGTCACCTTGTAAATCCCAGTCAGGCGGATTTAACTAATTTAAGAGATTATTGGTTTAAATATGATTAATATGATTGGATTAGATATTCAAAAGATAAATAAAATAAACAGGAAATAAAGATAAAGTTACTCAGGTAATTCAATGGTGGAAATTTCAGATAGGTGCATGGAGGTGCTGTGTTCCTTCTGAATCTCTACTTTCTTATTACATTCATCCAAGCCTTCTTACTCCTTTCCATGGCAAGCTGTATGTAGGGCATCACCATTGTCAATGGCTACATCCCATCCTCTCAGTGAAAATGGTCCAAATGCTCTGTCACAGCACGGCTAATCATCTGTCGGTTCTCAATCAGGTTAGAGTAGAATCCCTTGATTCTTTTGTGTCTGTCACTAACGCCCAGCCTTCAGGAGTTTGAAGCTCATCACAGTCATTCAATCCCGGAATCCTACTCGGAATACCACAGACAAGGTTAGACTTTCCGGATTCCCATGAATGCCGCCATCAATTCTAGCTTATACCACGATGATTCTGATTATGGAATCCAAGAGATATGCGTCCGGTCTAAGGTAGAACGGAAGTGGTTGTTAGTCACGCGCGTTCATATGTGAGAATGATGATGAGTGTCACGGATCATCACATTCATCAAGTTGAAGTGCAACGAATATCTTAGAACAGGAATAAATCGAATTGGATAGAAAATAATAGTAATTGCATTGAAACTTGAGGTACAGCAGAGCTCCACACCCTTAATCTATGGTGTGTAGAAACTCCACCGTTGAAAATACATAAGCGAAGGTCCAGGCATGGCCGAATGGCCAGCCCCCATGTGGTCACAAGACCGAATGATCAAAAAGACTTAACAGTCAAAAAGATGTCTAATACACTAGTAAAAAGTTCTATTTATAATAAACTAGCTACTAGGGTTTACAAAAGTAAGTAATTGAGGCATAAATCCACTTCGAGGGCCCACTTGGTGTATGTTTGGGCTGAGCTTGATCTATCCACGAGCTGAGGCTTCTTTTGGAGTTGAATGCCAAGTTGTAACGTGTTTTGGGCGTTCAACTCCGGTTCGTGACGTGTTTCTGGCGTTTGACTCCAGACAGCAACATGGAAATGGTGTTGAGCGCCAGTTTACGTCATCTAATCACGAATAAAATATGGAATATTATATATTGCTGGAAAGCTCTGGATGTCTACATTCCAACGCCGTTGAGAGCGCACCATTTGGAGTTCTGTAGCTCCAAAAAATCCATTTCAAGTGCAGGGAGGTCAGATTCCAACAGCATCGGCAGTCCTTTGTCAGCCTCCTATCAGAGTTTTGCTCAGGTCCCTCAATTTCAGCCAGAAAATACCTGAAATCACAGAAAAACACACAAACTCATAGTAAAGTCCAGAAATGTGAATTTAGCATAAAAACTAATGAAAACATCCCTAAAAGTAACTAGATTATATTAAAAACTACCTAAAAACAATGCCAAAAAGCGTATAAATTATCCGCTCATCAATGACCATCCTGTGAAAGTGAAAAAGGGGGGAAACATCAAACCTAGAGAAATACAAATAAATGGGAGCATGAAAGTGAAAGATTATGCCATAAGGGAGTAAATGTCTTCACTACATGACAGCTGCAACATGTAACTAAGACAACATTTATAAACAAGGCAAATCACTAGCATGTGATATAAGGGCGGTATAAGCATGTAAATAAGGGGCATGAGAAGTGTACACCCAAATGTCAACGATGGAAAGCAAGTCATAGTGAGGTGAGTAAGTAAAATGTGAGATATGAGGAGTGGTATGCCCTATGCAGCCAAGAATATTCAAGTTAGTGAGAAAAAGCAGTTAGTTGGAAAGTAGTTAGTTAAAATGAGTTCAAAAGGTCATGTGTGCTTTTCATCAAACACTTGGCGTGCATTCTTTTTATAATGAGCAAATGAATGGAAAACGGCAATGTAGCATCCCACAAAATAACATTAGTCATCATAATGCACCATGATTGTAATGAAGTCATGCAAAACAATTTAATCCACCAATGCAAAAGAAGTCATGACCACAACACCCATAAAGAAGGAGAAGAAGAAAAACAAAGCCATCCAAAAAATGAAGAACTAAAAGGAAAAGAAGCTACCCAAAAGAAAACTAAATGAACTAACTAAGGAAGGGGTGAGAGAAGTAGAAGAAGAGGGAGGGTAGGTTAGAGTACCTTGGGAGAGAAGGAAAGGAAATGGAGATATAAGTGAGAGAAAAGAGTGGAAGGTAGTGGAAAATTAGAGGAGAGAGAAAATGTGGGGACTGCCGGAGGTAGGTGGTCACCGGAGGTGGTGTTGGAAGGTGGGTGGAGTGGTGTAGAGGGGGGATTGGAAGAAAGGGGTAAAGGATGGTAGGAATGGTGGAAGAAGTGAAGTGTGGGTGCGCTGGCTTATATTTCACGTCGCAAGATCGACGCGTGCGCGTACTGTGCGCGCTCGCGCAGGGGGAAAGGAGCAGCAACGACACGCGCGTGCCAGGTGCGTGCACGCGTGCGTGTGGTTGTGCTAGTGGCCCAATGCCAGCCTAGAAGTTGCACAACTCTCTGGACTTTGTACTAGAGGTTGGCTGCAAGGGTGATGGCATGCGCGCGCACAGGGTGCGGACGCGCGGGGGACTGCGCTGACCAGATTGGCGCGCGCGGCAGTTGCACGCACGCAGCAGTGGTTTTATGCCTCTGGCACAAAACAGGCCAAAGTTTGATATAACTCTCTGGAAAATGTACCAGAGGTTGCGGCAGGATCATCGACGTGGGTGCGGCATGGGTGCGGTCGAGCCCATTTTGTTTGGAGTGTATGGACGCGCTGGCGCATGGTGCGCGCACGCGTGTGTGGAGGTGCACTGGGGTTCTGACGTTGGTGCGAGAGTGGCCCAACTCTCTTGAAAATGTATGGGCCTGCATCCGCGCTAGGGACGCGTGCGCTCAAAGCGTGCGCTCGTGTCTCTATCCCCTTTTTTTGTGAGAGTGGAGAATGCACCTCTTGTCACCAAATTAGCGGTTAGCTAGCTAAAGGCTAAATAAAACACCTAAAGCCTTATGTAAGACCTAGAAATGAGGTGTTTTCTACCAATCAACTGATCCATAGTGCAAACTTTCATGAGCAATAAAATCAAATCTAGCTAAACAAGTCAAGGGCTAAGCAATCACCAATCAAAGAAAAGTTCAATGGCTATATACAAAGAGGGTAAAAATAAGATAGATCTCACCATGGTGGGGTGTCTCCCATCTAGCACTTTTGTTTAACGTCCTTAAGATGGACTTCCACTAGCTCAATGCTCTTTGTCAAGAGGTACATCTTCCGAAAGGAATACCTCAATCTCCTTGGTGCTCTTCCTTTGCTCACCATGATATAATTTGAGACGGTGCCCATTTTCCTTGAAAATGTCCGGACTTGAGGGATGGCGCAAATGGTAGACTCCATAAGGTTCCACTTTCTCTACTTGATAGGGTCCCTCCCATCTCGATCTTAGCTTTTTAGGCAACAATCTCAACCTTGAATTGTAAAGGAAAACTAGTTCACCGGGTCTAAATTCCCTTCTCCTAATGTTCTTAACATGGATGGCTTTCATCTTTTCTTTGTAGAGCCTAGAGTTGTCATAGGCCTCTAATCTCAAACATTCTAATTCCGCCAATTGTAACTTTCTCTCAATTCCGGCCCCACCCAAATTTAGATTGCACTCCTTGACGGCCCAATATGCTTTGTGTTCAATTTCCACCGGTAAGTGGCAGGCTTTACCATACACCAACCGGAAGGGGCTCATGTCGATTAGCATTTTGTATGCCGTTCAGTATGCCCATAGTGCATCGGTAAGCTTGGCACTCCAATATTTCCTACTAGGTTTCACAATCCTTTCCAATACATGCTTAATTTCCCGATTGGAAACCTCGGCTTGGCCGTTCGTTTGGGGGTGATAGGCCGTGGCAACTTTATGTATGATGCCGTACTTCCTCATGAGTCCTTCCATTCTTTTATTGCAAAAGTGTGAACCTTGGTCACTTATTATTGCTCTCGGTGACCCAAAGCGACAAATTATATTATTCCTCACAAAAGAGAGAACGATATTAGCATCGTCCGTCCGGGTGGGTATCGCTTCCACCCATTTGGACACATAATCGACGGCTAGTAGAATGTAGAGAAAACCATTAGAATTTGGGAATGGCCCCATGAAGTCAATACCCCATATCGGTTTGGATTCCTTTTTAGCCAACAAATATTTTAACGCCGCATGATCCGAGTACACTACTACCTTATAACCAAGAAGATGGGCTCGGAATTTATCCAAAGCGAAAACAATAGCCAAGAGTTTCTTCTCGGTAGTAGTGTAATTGGATTGGGCTCCATCTAGTGTTTTTGATGCATAGGCTATGACATATGGATTCTTACCCTCGCGTTGTGCTAACGCGGCTCCCACCGCATAGTTTGAAGCATCGCACATTATTTCGAATGGCCGACTCCAATCCGGCCCTCTTACGATAGGAGCTTGTGTCAATGCCACTTTAAGATTGTTGTAGGCTTCCATGCACTCTTTGCTTAGATCAAATTCAACGTCCTTTTGCAAAAGTCGAGAGAGAGGCAATGCTACCTTACTAAAGACCTTGATAAATCTTCGGTAAAATCCTGCATGTCCAAGGAACGAACGGACTTCCCTCTCGAAGGAGGGGTAAGGCAAGCTAGATATAACATTTATTTTTTCCGGATCTACGGAAATACCTTCTTTGGAAACAATATGTCCTAAAACAATGCCTTGCCTAACCATGAAATGGCATTTTTCAAAATTTAAGACAAGGTTTAATTTAGTGCATCTTTCCAAAACTTTTTCAGGGTTGTCCAAGCAATGATCAAAGGAATCACCATACACGCTGAAATCATCCATGAAAACTTCCATGCATTGCTCTAGAAAATCCGCAAATATGCTCATCATGCACCTTTGGAAGGTTGCCAGTGCGTTGCATAAGCCGAATGGCATACGCTTATGGGCATAAGTTCCAAAGGGGCAAGTAAATGTTGTTTTTTCTTGGTCTTCTAGAGCAATGTGTATTTGGAAGTACCCCGAATAACCATCTAGAAAACAATAATGAGATTTACCGGCTAATCGATCAAGCATTTGGTCGATAAACGGTAGTGGGAAGTGATCTTTTCTAGTGGCCGCATTCAACCTTCGGTAGTCTATGCACACCCTCCAAGAGTTTTGCACCTTTGTTGCTATAAGTTCTCCGCTTTCGTTCTTGATTGTGGTCATCCCGGATTTCTTTGTCACCACTTGGACCGGGCTTACCCATTCACTATACGAAATGGGATAAATGATGTCCGCTTCTAGTAGCTGGGTGACCTCTTTTTTCACAACCTCTAGAATAGTTGGATTGAGTCGCCTTTGAGGTTGTCGAATGGGTCTAGCTCCTTCTTCAAGGAATATTCGGTGCTCGCATACTTGGGAGCTTATTCCCACTAGATCCGCCAAACTCCACCCTATGGCCCTTTTGTTCTTCCTCAAGATGCATAGCAACTTTTCTTCTTGTTGAGGATTTAGTTCTTAAGCAATGATCATAGGAAACTTGTGGGCTTCATCAAGATATGAGTACTTTAGGTGGGGTGGTAGTGGCTTCAATTCTACCTTTTGGTCTTGATTTGAAGTTTGAATTTCCGGATGGTCCGGATGGTGTAATGTGTTTGCTTCACTTGGATCTTCATTTGTGTCTTCAATCATGTGCTTCTCATCTAACTTTGCAAGATGCACTTCGGCTACAATGTTATCAATTGGGTCACACCGGAATAGGGAGTGATTCTCCGGTAGATGTTTCATTGCTTATTCTAGGCTAAAACTCACAACTCTCTAATCTATTTCAAACGAGTAGGTTCCTTAGTAGGCATCTAACTTGAATCTAGAGATCCTCAAAAATGGTCTCCTAAGTAGAATAGATGATGCCCTCTCGGAATCGCTTGATGGCATCTCAAGAACATAGAAATCAATCGAAAACACCAACCCTTTTATATTTACCAGTACATCTTCCGCAACACCCGCCACGGTTATTATGCTTTTATCCGCTAAGACAAATCTTGCCGTCGACCTCTTCAATGGTGGTAGCCTCAATATACGACAGACGGAGAGGGGGCATAATGCTAACACATGCACCGAGGTCACACAAACAATATAGAAATTGCACTCCATTTATGGTGCAAGTGACCATAGATGGGCCCGGATCATCACACTTCTCGGGCAATGCTCCCATTAAAGCAGAAATAGAACTCCCCAAGGGAATAGTCTCTAGCTCAAGAATTCTATTCTTGTTCATGCAAAAATCTTTAAGGAATTTTGCATATTTAGGTACTTGGTGGATAACATCAAAGAGGGGAATGGTTACCTCAACTTTCTTGAACATTTCTATCATTTTGGGGTCAAGTTCCATGTGCTTCTTAGCTTTCTTTGCAAGTGTCAGAAATGGGATTGGTTGTGCAATTTCTTCTTCCATGGCTCTCTTATTATTTTTGGTGACTGATGAGCGGATAATTTATACGCTTTTTGCCATTGTTTTTAGTATGTTTTTAGTATCTTTTAGTTAGTTTTTATTATATTTTTATTAGTTTTCATTTAAAATTCACTTTTCTGGACTTTACTATGAGTTTGTGTATTTTTCTGTGATTTCAGGTATTTTCTGGCTGAAATTGAGGGACTTGAACAAAAATTTGATTCAGAGGCTAAAAAGGACTGCAGATGCTGTTGGATTCTGACCTCCCTGCACTCGAAGTGGATTTTCTGGAGCTACAAAAGTCCAATTGGCACGATCTCAATTGCGTTGGAAAGTAGACATCCTGGGCTTTCCAGAAATATATGATAGTCCATACTTTGCCCGAGATTTGATGGCCTAAACAGGCGTTCCAAGTCAGCTCAAGAATTTTGGCGTTAAACGCCAGAACTGGCACATAAGCTGGCGTTTAACTCCAAGAAAAGTCTCTACACATGGAAGCTTCAATGCTCAGCCCAAGAATACACCAAGTGGGCCTGGAAGTGGATTTTTATGTCATTTACTCATCTTTGTAAACCCTAAGCTACTAGTTCTCTATAAATAGGACCTTTTGCTATTGTATTTTCATCTTTGGATCACTTTAGATCTTTTGATCATCTTTGGACGCCTAGTTCTTAGATCATGGGGGCTGGCCTCTCGGCCATGCCTAGACCTTGTTCTTATGTATTTTCAACGTGGAGTTTCTACACACCATAGATTAAGGTGTGGAGCTCTGCTGTACCTCGAGTATTAATGCAATTACTATTGTTCTTCTATTCAATTCAGCTCATTCTTGTTCTAAGATATTCATTTGCACCCAAAAACATGATGAATGTGATGATTATGTGACGCTCATCATCATTCTCACTTATGAACGCGTGCCTGATAACCACATCCGTTCTACAAGCAAACAAGGCTTGAATGTTTATCTCTTGGATTCCTTAATCAGAATCTTCGTGGTATAAGCTAGAATTGATGGCAACATTCTTGAGAATCCGGAAAGTCTCAACCTTGTCTGTGGTATTCCTAGTAGGATTCAAGGATTGAATGACTGTGACGAGCTTCAAAATCGCGATTGTGGGGCGTTAGTGAGAAACGCAAAAGAATCACTGGATTCTATTCCGACATGATCGAGAACCGACAGATGAATAGCTGTGCTGTGACAGAGCGCGTTGAACATTTTCACTGAGAGGACGGGACTGTAGCCATTGACAACGGTGATGCCCAACATACAGCTTGCCATGGAAAGAAGTAAGAAGGATTGGATGAAGACAGTAAGAAAGCAGAGAGATGGAAGGGATAAAGCATCTCCATACGCTTATCTGAAATTCTCACCAATGAATTACATAAGTATCTCTATCTTTATTTTTATGTTTTATTTATCTTTTAATTATTAATCCTCCATAACCATTTGAATCCACCTGACTGAGATTTACAAGATGACCATAGCTTGCTTCATACCAACAATCTCCGTGGGATCGACCCTTACTCACGTAAGGTTTATTACTTGGACGACCCAGTGCACTTGCTGGTTAGTTGTACAAAGTTGTGATAAAGAGTTGAGATTGCAATTGAGCGTACCATGTTGATGGCGCCATTGATGATCACAATTTTGTGCACTAAGTTTTTGGCGCAGTTGCGGGGGATTGCTTGAGTTTGAACAACTGACGGTTCATCTTGTTGCTTAGATTAGGTATTTTTCTTCAGAATTTTTAAGAATGAATTCTAGAGTTTCAAGGTGATGTTTTCATCATCACCAAAGCTGATTGATTCTCGTCAATTTAGCTCATGAATGTAACGTCTTGCTGAAACTTGGCTAGCCATGTCTAATTTCTTTAGACTAAAGCTTTAGACTAACATTTCATGATTCCTGGAATTCTTATTAAAAATTTTGAATATCTTTATTTTCTTTTCCATATAATTTTCGAAAAAAAATCCAAAAAAATTATAAAATCTTAAAACCAAAAAATAATTTTATGTTTCTTGTTTGAGTCTAGTGTCTAATTTTAAGTTTGGTGTCCATTGCATGTTTTTAGTCTTCTAATTTTTGAAAATTACATGCATTATGTTCTTCATTGATCTTCAAGTTGTTCTTTATGATTTTCTTACTCTAATCTTTAAATTCTCTTGTCTTGAGTGTTTTGTTGTTTCTCATATGCATTCTCAATTTGTTAGTGTCAATAGTATACAAACTTCTAAGTTTGGTGTCTTTCATGCATTATTTATTTGATTTTAGTTGCATTTTGATTATTCCTCATCATTAAAAATTCAAAAAAATTTAATTTGTGTCTTTTCAAGTCAATAATACAGAGAATTGAAGATTCAGAACATACAGCAAAGGAATTACACAGAAAAAGCTGGGCGTTCAAAACGCCCAGTGAGGAAGGAAAACAGGCGTGTAAACGCCAGCCAGGGTACCTGGCTGGGCGTTTAACGCCCAAAAGGGTAGCATTTTCGCCGTTAAACGCCCAGAATGGTGGGTACCTGGCTGGGCGTTTAACGCCCACAAGGGTAGCATTTTGGCCGTTAAACGCCAGAATGGATACCATTCTGGGCGTTTAATGCCAGGATGGCACAAGAGGGAAGATTTTGTTTTAATTCAATTTTTTTTCAAGTTTTCATAATTTTTCAAAATCAAATCTTTTTCAAATCATATCTTTTCAATCATATATTTTCAAAATCAATTTCTTTCCATTTTTAAAAATACTTGCTAACAATTAATGATTTGATTCAACATTTCAAGTATGTTGCCTTTTCTATTGAGAAAGGTTTAATGTCTGAATTATATCTTTAAATTTCTTGTTAGCCAAGTCATTAATTTTAAAAATCAAATCTTTTTAAATTATTTTTCAATCATAACTTTTCAATTATATCTTCTTAATCACATCTTTTTCAAAATAGTTTTCAATCATATCTTTTTTATTTCTACTTTCAAAATCTTTTTCAAAATCACTTTATTTCTTTCGCAACTTTAATTTTCGAAAATCATCAATCAAATTTTCAAAATTTCTTTTAATTATTTTAAAATCTTTTACTTTAATTTCAAAAATTGTTCCCATCTTCTCACATCCTTCTATTTATGGACTAACACTCATCCTCAATGCACAATTCGAACTCTATCCCTCTTGATAAGTTCGAATTCTTCTACCTCCTCCTTCTATTCTTCTTTTTCTCTGACATCTCAAGGAATCTCTATACCGTGACATAGAGGATTCCATATTTTCTTGTTCTCTTCTCTTTCATATGAGCAGGAACAAAGACAAAAGCATTCTTGTTGAGGCTGACCCTAAACCAGAAAGGTCTTTGAAGCGAAAGCTAAGAGAAGCTAAAGCACCACTCTCTGTAAAGGACCTAACAGAAATCTTCAAACAAGAAGAAGACATGGCAGCCAAAAACAACAACAATGCCAACAATGCAAGGAAGGTGCTGGGTGACTTTACTGCACCTACTCCTGACTTCTATGGGAGAAGCATCTCTATCCCTGCCATTGGAGCAAACAACTTTGAGTTGAAGCCTCAATTAGTTTCTCTGATGCAACAGAACTGCAAGTTTCATGGACTTCCATTGGAAGATCCTCATCAGTTTTTAGCTGAATTCTTGCAAATCTGTGACACTGTCAAGACCAATGGGGTTGACCCTGAGGTCTACAGACTTATGCTATTCCCTTTTGCTGTAAGAGACAGAGCTAGAATATGGTTGGACTCACAACCTAAAGAAAGCC
>NC_029781.3:38682687-38683205 GCF_000817695.3 Arachis duranensis
CCTAAAGAAAGCCTGAACTCTTGGGAAAAGCTAGTCTATGCCTTTTTGGCAAAGTTCTTTCCACCTCAAAAATTGAGTAAGCTTAGAGTGGAAGTCCAAACCTTCAGACAAAAGGAAGGTGAATCCCTCTATGAAGCTTGGGAAAGATACAAGCAATTGATCAGAAGGTATCCTTCTGACATGCTTTCAGAATGGAGCATTATAGGTATCTTCTATGATGGTCTGTCTGAACTGTCCAAGATGTCATGGACAGCTCTGCTGGAGGATCTCTTCATCTGAAGAAGACGCCTGCAGAAGCTCAGGAACTGATTGAAATGGTTGTAAATAACTAATTCATGTACACTTCTAAAAGGAATCCTGTGAATAATAGGACAAATCAGAAGAAAGGAGTTCTTGAGATTGATACTCTGAATGCCATATTGGCTCAGAACAAAATATTGACTTAGCAAGTCAATATGATTTCTCAAAGTCTATCTGGAATGCAAAATGCACCAAGCAGTACTAAGGAAGCTTCATCT
>NC_029781.3:38685875-38720134 GCF_000817695.3 Arachis duranensis
TCCACAAAACTATTGGGAGCAAATCAACACCTCCCTAGGAGAATTGAGTTCCAACATGGGACAACTAAGGGTGGAGCACCAAGAACATTCCATCCTCCTCCATGAAATTAGAGAATATCAAAGAATCATGAGAGAGGAGCAACAAAGGCAAGGAAGAGACATTGAGGAGCTCAAGCACTCCATAAGATCTTCAAGAGGAAGAACAAGCCGCCATCACTAAGGTGGACTCATTCTTTAATTTCCTTGTTCTTTATTTTTCTGTTTTTTGAATTTTTATGCTTATGTTTATCTATATTTGTGTCTTATTACATGATCATTAGTGTCTAAGTGTCTATGCCTTAAAGTTATGAATGTCCTATGAATCCATCACCTTTCTTAAATGAAAAAATGTTTTAATTACAAAAGAACAAGAAGTACATGATTTCGAATTCATCCTTGAAACTGGTTTAATTATTTTGATGTGGTGACAATACCTTTTGTTTTCTGAATGTATGCTTGAACAGTGCATAAGTCTTTTGAATTTGTTGTTTAAAGAATGTTAAAATTGTTGGCTCTTGAAAGAATGATGGAAAAAGGAGAAATGTTATTGAGGATCTGAAAAATCATCAAATTGATTATTGAAGCAAGAAAAAGCAGTGAATATTCAAAAAAAAAGCAGAAAAAGCCAATAGCCCTTTAAACCAAAAGGCAAGGGTAGTAAAAAGGATCCAAGGCTTTGAGCATCAGTGGATAGGAGGGCCTACAGGAATAAAATTCTGGCCTAAGCAGCTAAATCAAGCTGTCCCTAACCATGTGCTTGTGGCGTGAAGGTGTCAAGTGAAAACTTGAGACTGAGCGGTTAAAGTCGTGATCCAAAGAAAAAAGAGTGTGCTTAAGAACCCTGCACACCTCTAATTGGGGACTCTAGCAAAGCTGACTCACAATTTGAAAAGGTTTACCCAGTTATGTGTCTGTGGCATGTGTGTATCCGGTGGTAAGACTGGAAAACAAAGTGCTTTGGGCCACGGCCAAGACTCATAAAGTAGCTGTGTTCAAGAATCATCATACTTAACTAGGAGAATCAATAACACTATCTAAATTTTGAGTTCCAATGGATGCCAATCATTCTGAATTTCAAAGGATAAAGTGAGATGCCAAAACTGTTCGGAGGCAAAAAGCTACTAGTCCCGCTCATCTAATTGGAGCTAAGTTTCATTGATAATTTGGAGTCCATAGTATATTCTCTTCTTTTTATCCTATTTAATTTTCAGTTGCTTGGGGACAAGCAACAATTTAAGTTTGGTGTTGTGATGAGCGGATAATTTATACGCTTTTTGGCATTGTTTTTAGTATGTTTTAGTTAGTTTTTATTATATTTTTATTACTTTTTATTTAAAATTCACTTTTATGGACTTTACTACGAGTTTGTGTTTTTTTTTGTGATTTCAGGTATTTTCTGGCTGAAATTGAGGAACCTGAGCAAAAATCTGATTCAGAGTCTAAAAAGGACTGTAGATGCTTTTGGATTCTGACCTCCCTACACTCGAAGTAGCTTTTTTGGAGCTACAAAAGCCCAATTGACGCGCTCTCAATTGCGTTCGAAAGTAGACATCCTGGACTTTCCAGCAATATATGATAGTCCATACTTTGCCCAAGATTTGATGGCCCAAACAGGCGTTCCAAGTCAGCTTAAGAATTCTGGCGTTAAACGCCGGAACTGGCACAAAAGCTGGAGTTAAACGCCCAAACTGGCACAAAAGCTGGTGTTTAACTCCAAGAAAAGTCTCTACACATGGAAGCTTCAATGCTCAGCCCAAGCACACACCAAGTGGGACCGGAAGTGGATTTTTATGTCATTTACTCATCTTTGTAAACCCTAAGCTACTAGTTCTCTATAAATAGGACCTTTTGCTATTGTATTTTCATCTTTGGATCACTTTAGATCTTTTGATCATCTTTGGACGTCTAGTTCTTAGATCATGGGGGCTGGCCTCTCGACCATGCCTAGACCTTGTTCTTATGTATTTTCAACGGTGGAGTTTCTACACACCATAGATTAAGGTGTGGAGCTCTGCTGTACCTCGAGTATTAATGCAATTACTATTGTTCTTCTATTCAATTCAGCTCATTCTAGTTCTAAGATATTCATTTGCACCCAAGAACATGATGAATGTGATGATTATGTGACGCTCATCATCATTCTCACTTATGAACGCGTGCCTGACAACCACATCCGTTCTACAAGCAAACAAGGCTTGAATATTTATCTCTTGGATTCCTTAATCAGAATCTTCGTGGTATAAGCTAGAATTGATGGCGGCATTCTTGAGAATCCGGAAAGTCTAAACCTTGTCTGTGGTATTCCGAGTAGGATTCAAGGATTGAATGACTGTGATGAGCTTCAAACTTGCGATTGTGGGGCGTTAGTGACAGACACAAAAGAATCACTGGATTCTATTCTAACATGATCGAGAACCGACAGATGAATAGACGTGCTGTGACAGAACGCGTTGAACATTTTCACTGAGAGGACAGGACTGTAGCCATTGACAATGGTGATGCCCAACATACAGCTTGCCATGGAAAGGAGTAAGAAGGATTGGATGAAGATAGTAGGAAAGCAGAGAGACGGAAGGGACAAAGCATCTCCATACGCTTATCTGAAATTCTCACCAATGAATTACATAAGTATCTCTATCTTTATTTTATGTTTTATTTATCTTTTAATTATTAATCCTCCATAACCATTTGAATCCGCCTGACTGAGATCTACAAGATGACCATAGTTTGTTTCATACCAACAATCTCCGTGGGATCGACCCTTACTCGCGTAAGGTTTATTACTTGGACGACCCAGTGCACTTGCTGGTTAGTTGTGCGAAGTTGTGATAAAGACTTGAGATTGCAATTGAGCGTACCATGTTGATGGCGCCATTGATAATCATAATTTCGTGCACCAGTGACCTTACTTGTTGGTTGAGTCTCCTCATCCTCAACTATGACTTGTGCTTCTTCCTCCTCTTCTATTTCTTCTATCTCGATTCCCTCTTCCTCTTGAGTGATTGTGATTGGACTTGGGTCTTTTACCTTCTTCTCTTTCAATTGAGTCCCGGATCTCAAGGTAATGGCATTAATGCCACCTTTGGGATTGGGTTGAGGTTGATAGGGAATGGCACTAGGGTTTGGGGCCTAAGGAGTAGAATTAGAGGGTTGGTCCATGCGTGCAAGGAGAGCTTGTAGTGTGGATGTAAGACCGGTAAAGCCGGAAGCAAGTGTGATTTGGAGCTCTTTTTGGCCTTGGAGAATAGTCCGAAGTGTATCATCTTGATTGGGAGAAGTGGAAGGGTATGTGATTTGAGGGGCTTGTGATTGGTTGGGTGGTGGTCGTTGATGTGCTGGTTGATAGGTTTGGTAATTCCTTCCTTGATTTTGTTGGGTGTATGATTGGTTGTGTGGGTATGGTCGGTTTTGTGAGTTGTTGTTATTCTATCTTTGATTGCCTCCATTGTTGTTATTGTCTCTACCTCCTTGTTGGTAATTGTCCCTCTATTGGTTGGAGTTGTCCCTCCAATTTTGATTAGAATTGCCACCACCTTGATTGTAGTTTCCTCCTTGTTGAGGATACCCTTGGTTGAAATTGCCGCCTTGTTGGTAGTATCCTTGATTCGGGCGGTCATAAAAGTTGTGGGTAGCCGCCAAGGTGTTGTCTTCTTGAAGACTTGGGAGCTCGTCCGTGTAGTGGGAATAGCATGAACAAATGCCACACATTTTTTGGGGGACCAATTGTTGGCTATATTGTTGAGGAGGTGGTGGAGGGTGTTGTTGATGAGGTTGTTGTTGATAGGGTTGTTGTTGATAAGGTTATTGTTGACCCAATTGGAGTTGCTTTAGGATGTTTGTCATTTCGCCCAAGGATTTGGCAAGAGCGGAGGTCTCGCTACTAGAGGATACTTCATTTACGGTTTTTGGGCGGTTGACTCTTCGTCTAGCATGTTGGTTGGACTCGGCTAAGTCGCCAATGAGTTGCCATGCTTCCTCCACCGTCTTGTATTTGGACAAAGAACCATTGCTAGAGGTATCCAAAAGAGTCCTATCTTGTTCTCGCATCCCTTAGCATATGTACCCGAGCAACACTTGAGTATCAATCATGTGGTTGGGCCATGCGTCAAGAAGTTTGTGAAACCGCTCCCAATACTCACATAGAGTGTAGAACCATTCTTTAGCTTTATCTTCAAGAGAGAACGGGAAAGTAAACAACCATACGGCCACTTCATCGGATCCTTCCCGTCTAGTTGTTGATCATATACTATGAAAATCCTTGAGGTGTCGAATAGGATCTTGTGCGGGAAGTCCATGAAACTTAGGTAGGAGGTGAATCAAAGCGATCTTGAGTTCAAAATTTGCGTTCAAGTTTGGATGAAGCACATGAATGGGTTGAAGAACATAATCCGGTGCACCCGCTTCCTTGAGAGTAACTCTCCTCAGAGCGGCCATGGTGTCGGCACCTAGATCAAAAGAAGAATTATTAGTAATGTCAACGGATGAATGGTTAGTGCCTTCTTCGAATGACGGTTTGAAATTCACTTTGGGTAAGGTTGGTGAATTGGTAGAAACCTTTTCACCTTTTCCAAAGGTTAACCGCCTCTGAGCTTGCCTAAGATGGAGCAAAGTTCTTCCGATTTCCGGATCAAATGGGGCTAAGCTCGGATTCGGTTGTGAACACGTCATGCAATGAAGGGAATGTAAAACTCATGGTGACAAGTGGTATTAGTCAATCGAACAAAGAAGTAATCAAGAGAAAATGCAACTATGTACATATACACATATTTACACTAAGCAATAACATGGCACACATAAGCAATTCCGCGGCAACGACGCTATTTTGATGAACGAAATTTTGTATGTCGATACAGAATCTAATAGTGAATACAATCGTGAGTATAATCTAATCGACACTCAAACCTTGCATCAAATAATTCTACAATTTACAATGGAGATTATTAATCTCCCAAGTCGTCCTCCCTTGGAATTACTAGAGAATGCATGCTATTTATTAGGAAGCTTTTGTTGTGATTTTGGAAGATTAGTGTACTAATTCAAGCTAGCAAAGGTAGATGATAACAATCAATATTACAAGACTTGGCATAGGGTTAACATTGGAAATTCTATCACTATGGCTTCCTTCAATGATGATAACAATTAAGTCTTGCTCCACTTAGTTGACCTCTAATTATAGAGGAGAGTCAAGTGAAAGTGATTAGCTTGAGTCACAAGTTCTAGCTTCACCCTAAGAGAATCTAGCTTTAGTGCATCTCAAGCCAATTAGCAACCCTTAATTCTCAATCGACAATTGACATCCACTATTCAAGTCTTCCTAATGATCCAAACCTAAGCCAAGTGAGAAACTTTTACTCCATAACTAGTGTTGGCATTTTATCAAACATTTGGTGAGCATTCATAAGAGGCATTAAGAATTTGGAATGAAGAATTGAAATGAAGGGATCTAAATCACACAAGTATCTACAATTGAACAACTACAAGCAATGGATATGAAAGCACCTCAATTCACTAATTCCAAATCCAAGTAACAAAGGCAAAGCTAGATCCAAAGTGAGAGGATCAAAGAACACTAATTGAGAATATGAGAAGAGTAGATCTACTAATTGCATCAAAATAAAAGTGTATTACAATGGATCTCACCAAGAAAATCAAAGGAGAATTGTAGTGGAGAATGTAGAGAATAAAATCCTAGAGAGAGGTTGAAGGTTCTCTCTCTACCCAAAATGTAACCAACTCTAGGAAAATATCTAAGAACATGTAAAAATAAGCTAAAAGTCCCTTAACCCTTCAATCCTTGGCCTTCTTAAGCTTTTCCCGCCAAAGCTCTTCCCCCAAATAAGGTCTCTAACTGCCTCCATGCTCTGGTCACGTGCTCTCTTAAAAAATCATGTGTGACCATCGGCGCGTACGTGTCCTTGGGGCAATTGCAATCCGCGTGCAGGCGTAATCTGCGTAGACGCGTCCGTGAGGATCATGACTTAGCTGCTACGCGCGCTGGCTCCTAGCTTTGGCTTTGGTGGCGCAAATCTGCACGGATGCACCATGTGCGCGCACGCGTCAATGCTGAAGTTTCCAAAGCTCAATTTCCCATGCTCCTTTCCTTTGTACATGCTTCCATTCTCCCCACTAAGTCATCCTTGCCCTTTAAACTCTGAAACCACTTAACACACGGGTCATGGCATCGAATGGCACTAGAGGAGGATTAGAAATATATCTAATTTAGTGCAAAAGAAGCATGTTTTCATCCATGAGGCAAAATTGGGAAAGGAACACAAAGTCATGTATTTTTATATGAAAAGTGTGTAGAATCATTGATAAAACCCTCGAAATCAATACCGAATAAACCCTAAAAATGGGGTTTATCAGAGACACCCCACCATGGTAACACCTTTCTAACCCTCTCTTTGTACATAGTTTCAATTTATGCATTTTATTTCTTGTACATAGCTTAAGTTTAGCTTAATTTCAAGCTTAATTGATTATATTTTAGTTTAGATCATGTGTTTTTTATGAATAATATGTTTTGGGGTTGAAAAACTATTTTGGACATCAAGTTTGGTGCCTTAGAGCACTAAAATTTTTTGAGAAAAACAGAGCATGTGCGTACGCACACAATCCCAATTTTCGTGTTCTGTGCCCGCGCACCCATCTGTGCGTGCGCACACCAGCTTACACCCCTTCTACTAGAAGCGTTCGCACGCCTTGTGCGTTCGCACGCCTTGTGCGTCCGCACCCTTCTCTTTTTGCATTTTGTGCGTGCGCACGGACCTGTGTGCATACGCACAAAAGGCGTGATAGTTGGCAACTTTGACGCTTCTTTTTAAAAAAAAAAAGTGTTCTGTGCATCCGCACACCCTTGTGCGCACGCACACTTCTTGATCTCCTCTCTGTTCTGGGCGCTCGGGCACACTTGTGCTTCCGCTCACCCTCCATTTCTTTACCCTCTGTGCATGTGCACACCCTTGTGCGTACGCACACTTCTTAATTCCTCTTCTGTTTGGAGCGTTCGCACGTTCTGTGTGGACGCACCCCCTGATTCACTTTTTGTGCGTACGCACACATACCTCTGCGTACGCACGCCCCTGTTTCCTTACCATTACATTTTCTTTTCTTCTCTTCTCTCTACTTTTTCTCTTCTTCTTTCCTCCACCCCTCTCTTCTCTTTATTTTCTTTACTTGTTTTACTTTGTTTTGTTTGTATTTCATTTTTATTTTAGTAATTATGTTAGTTTTTGTTTAGTTATTTGTTAATTGAATAAGTTGCAAGTGTTTGCTTGATGTTGATTGGGTTGCTTCTTGCTTATGTTTTAGTGTAATTGTTGATGAATATGTGCACTGAGCATCAAAGCCTTATTTAATTGCCTAGTTGAATTGTGAGTTTGATTCATATATGTTGTAACTACCATATGCATTAGACTTTATCTTTGTGTGGCATTTTGAATTGTGCACTTTTACTTTAGTGAATTTAATTGAATTTCTTGTTCATCATGGTTTTTAAGTCAATATAATCACATCACAAGGTATTTGCTCCTTTTTAATGCTTTGTATTTGTTTGAGTTGACTTGACTTGATTCTTATCAAGAATTGTCACTTTTTGTAGCAAGCACTTTCCCATGTGATTATTTGATTATTCTTAAGGATGAATAAGTAGTTTCTCCTCATCATTGCATTGGTTATTGTTTGTTGTGCTATTTTATATCAATTTTGCTCTTTCACTTGCACAACTTCAATATCCAACAATTTCTACATTTAATTCACTCTTGCTGGTAGTTGCCTAAGTTTGCTTGTCCTTAGTTGATGCTCATATATTGCTTGCATCTTAGGCCATTTAATTGAGGAACTCATGCTTACTTTTTCATTGTGTGGATGCCACTTTAACCGGCCGTTGTGTGTATTTCACACCACTATGCAAACTTCCTCAATTAGATGCTTATTTACTCTCCGCTTTACCTTTTTGTGCTACTTGCCTATGAGTTCTAATTATACTTTATTCATTCTTTTCGAGGATGAGACATAATGGAAAGGAGCCGAGAGAGGAGAAGGACACCGAAGATGGAGATGCCAAGAACACATTAGACTTGGTGATTTCCACACAACTCAAGCGCCCGCATCCGCCAACCAAAGGTGGAGCTCTTGAGAGACATTCTCCCCGGATTTTGTTTATGCATGGAGGACTGTGCAACGCTTAAGTGTGGGGGAGGATTTGTCAATTTGGGACATAAACTTTCTTTTCCGAACACTTTGCACTTTATTTTTATTTCTTTAGGTTTCTTGTATATATTTGGAGTGTTTTTGACTATTGCATTGCATTTTCTTTTAGTATAAATGTCATAGTTTATTTCTAGCTATTGCGTGTTGCATTTTTGCATCTTTTTATTAGTATATATTTGATAGATAGAAGTTGTGAATGGACGGTGTGAATATCATAGTGCCTAGTTCAATTTTGTCCTAATTGTTCATATTAATTTTTGGATGTTGAAAATTAGGAATAGAACTAGGGAAGTTTTTTGAAATTGCATCCATCACATCATACATACATATAGGAAATAATTTTGGTGAAAAAGAAACAAGGATTCTCCCAAAAATTTTATTTTTAGGGCATTCTATAGAATTGATTTGGAAAATTGGTTTTAAACTTGCTTGAATGATTTTTCATGGAACATAGAAGAGTAGAACAAATACCTTGTGAGATTTTGAGCTTGAATGAGTGGTTACACCTTTTAACCACTAATTTTGTTCATTGAGTGATATATCTCTTCTATGATTGTAATCTTGGTTTTGCTTGATTCTTTATTTCCAATGATTGATGTTTTGAATTGCATTGAGCATGATTGAGGCCATCTTTGCATAGCCCACTAACCCATATATACCTACCCTTTGCATCTACCACTTTTAACCCTTTTGAGCCTTATTTACCCCCATTGTTTGTAATATCACCACATTACAACCTTAAGCGAAAAACCATGATTTTCCTTGGATTGTATCCTTGATTAGTTTAGGTTGAAGGAGTGTGTTACATTTAAGTGTGGGGGAATCTTTTGGGAAACTTTGGTAGTAAAAGAAAATGTTCAACTTGGATAGTTACTGAAAATTTTGGAAAATGGGAACATTCATGAATGAACTACATAACCATATGAAATTCTATAAAAAAAGAAAAAAAAACTCTTCATCATAAAAAGGGTACAAAAGTCACCCTAAAGTGAAAAGAAATGAATAAAGAATTGCATATGTGATGTTTTGTGAGAAAAGCATACATGAATGTGTATAAAAAGTATGATGATATAGGTTGAGTGAGATACTTGAGCTAATCAAAGATCCAATTCTTTAGTCCATTTAGCCATATCTACCCCACCTTAGCCCTAACCTCATTACAACCCTAATAAGTCCTCATGATAAGTGCATTTATGCATCACATGGTTGTTGATTGTTAGATGAAAAGTAAAACCTTGAAAGCATGATTAGAGGAGACTTGAGTGAATTGACCACTAGACACTGAGTGATTAGAGTATATACACACCTAGTGAGGGTTCGATCACTCAACTCTATGTTTCCACACTTCTTATCATGCATTCTTGCAAGTTGCTTCTTTCTGATGAGTTGAATCAATTCTTTGGATTTTGATTGCATTGAGCTAGTTCTTTGCTTAGCCCTATATGTCTATATACATGCTTGGGAGTTTGATTGTTTGTTTTCACCAATTCAATAGGATACTATTGTATATATAGGTATATATAGTATATGCATACTTACATGCATATAGATAGTTGCATTGAATAAATCATTTACCCCTTCATTCATCATTTGGTTGGTTTAGCATGAGGACATGCTATTGTTTAAGTGTGGGGGAATTGATGAATCCATATTTTATGATATATTTTGGTTTGATTTGAGTGGATTTCATCACATAAACCCACACTTATTCATCTAAATATCATAGTTTTGTAATTCTCATAGATTTGTGCTTAATTGTAAAAACATGCTTTTTAGTCCTTAAAATAGCTAAAATTAATTCACTTTAATCCCATTTGATGCCTTGATCTATTTGTTGAGTGATTTCAGGTTTCCAAGGCAAGTATGGGATGGAAGAAGTGAAGAGAAAAGCATGCAAAAGGGAGAAATCATGAAGAAAATGGAGTTTGAAAGCTGCTGCAAGGATGCATACGCACAAAGGTGACTTCGTGCAAAGATGCGTAAGCACCAAATGTCATGCGTACACATGATGAAATTTTTGCGCAAAGATGCGTACGCACCGTAGGTCATGCGTACGCACGACTGCATGCACGTGAGCTCATTAATGCAAATCACTGAGGGCGAATTCTGGGCCTCCAAAACCCAATCCAACTCATTTTCTGAAGCTATTTAAGGCCAAAGTGAAGATGAATGAAAGGGGGGAGCAATTAGGGTTAGCTTAGCATTATGTAGCTTGTTTTCTAGAGAGAAAAGCTCTCCTTTCTCTCTAGAAATTAGGGTTCTTAGTTTATTTTCTTTGTAATTTCTATTTTTAATTCTTGCTTTCATCTAGTTTCATTTATGTTTATATGCTCTCTAGTCTTTATCTTCTTCATTTTCTTTGTCATTTTCTCTTTTATGTCATTTTCTCTTTGATGTCATTTTCTATTTTTTGAACACTCTTGTTATTTTAATTTCAATTAATGCAAATTTATGTTTCATGTCATTTATTGCTTTCTTTAATTGTTATTGTCATTTTCTTGCTTTTGGTAGTTATCTTTTATTTTCTATGCAATTTAATATTGTTTTATCTTCATGCACACCAAGTGTTTGATAAAATGCTTGGCTTAGTTTTTACTTAGTTTTCCTTCACTCTAGGCTTGAAATTGATGACTTTGGTGATCCTTGAGCCTTTGATGTCCATTCTTGTTTGATATATTAGAGTAGTTAGTTGATTTGGTTTCCCTTGACACTATGTAACCCCTTAGTATTGACATGGGACTTAGGGATTGAAATTAACTATGCCTATTTGACTTATCTTCAATGTAAGGTTGACTAAGTAGGATTAACTCTTCATAATCGTCATATGTTTGTGGTCAATATCTAAGATAGGTAACCATAGCTCTCAATTACTTGCCAAGAGGTTTCTTGCACTTTAATTTTACTTGCTTTGACTTTTATTGATTTTGACTTTAGTTTCTTGCATGTTAAGTTTTCTCACTCTTGGTTGAGAAATTGGGTGTTTGGGTGGAATTGAGTTGTGGATGTCCACTCCGTATTGTGTGAGAATAGTTAATTGGTTTGGTTTCCATTGACGCTAGTCTTTCACTAAGTAATTAGTGAGTTGACTAGGACTTATGGATTGAGATCAATTACGCTCTTTTGACAAATTCTCAAGGAAAAATTGACTAGTTTACATTGATTCCACAGAATTGCCATGTTTGTGGTCCACAACTAGGATAGGAATCCTTAATTCCCCAATTCTCATCAAGAGCCCTTTTGTCACTTAATTTCCATTTTCATTGCCTTTACTTGCTTTCCTTTAATTCCTTGCATGCTTATTTACATTTCTTGCTATTTACATTACTTGCTCTCTTGCATTCCCAATCCTTATTTCCCTCATAGCCGATAAATGTACATTTCATTGCAACTCCTAGGGAAGACGACCCGAGGTTTAAATACTCTCGGTTATTTTAATTTGAATTTAAAATATTTGATTTGGGAGTTAATTGTTGGTATAGACTATACTTTCAACGATGGAATTCTACTTTTGTGAAAATCTAGATCGACGATAAATTCCTAACATCAGGGAGACACCCCACCATGGTAAACTCTTTTAATTTTTTCCTTTTGTACATATGGGTAAAATGAGTTTTATTTAATGTTTTGTTTGGTTAGTTGAGTTTAATTGGGAGTCTAGTAGGTTAAATAAGGTTTTATGATGTTTTGGTAGCTGTTTGTAGGTTTGGAATGCTTGGCTTGGTGCAAAAACATAGAAAAATTTTGAAAAAACAGAGCACCAAACCACGTGTACGCGTCACCCACGCGTACGTGTGCCCCAAGCTTTTCCAACCATCCACGCACACGCATCACCCACGCATACGTGTGGATGCAAAATTTCCACCTTCCATACATAAACCCGAGAGTTGTGCCCACTTAATGCCAACTTTATGCCCGAAGCACAACTCCACCCATGCGTACGCGTCGCCGCTCTAATAACCCACGCTTCTATTTTATAAATCCATGCTCACGCGTTACTATACGCGTACGCGTGGATTGCCCTGTTTCACCACCCTTCTTTTCTTCTCTTTTTTCCATTTCTTTCCTTCTTCTTTCTTCTCTTCTTTTATTTTTACCCTTTAACCATCATCCAACACTACCAAACATCATTGATTACCATTTCTTGTAGTTAGTTGATTGGTTAGTTATTTAGTTAGTTTAATTTTTGTTTAATTTTCTACTTTTCATTATAAATGTTGGATTATTAACTTTGTTTGCCGTTTATTGCTGCTTAGTATTAACTGAATGCTATTTAGCATAATTGTTTTTATATACATTGTTTGATTTCTTTTGTTGAGGTTACCTTTTGTTACTTGGTCTTGTATTTTCATAATTAATCTTGTGAACACCAAGTACAAATCATTGCCTTTGAGCATCTAAATCTTTTAAATTGCATGTTTTGGCCACCATGCATTTATCGTCCATTCTTAGGCAATTGTACATTATCAATGCATATTTTAGGATGCTTGTTTGTGATTGAACATCACCTATTTCATGCATTTAGATTTGTAGAATCGTGGAATTGGATCAAAAGCTTACCTAGTGACATATTTTTGAGTTTTTTTAAGCTTTGTGAACCATGCTTGCTATGTGAATGATTCTCACTTCAATCTTCTTTTTCCTAAGTTCCATAGCACTCATGTGTCTCACCTCTATGTCACTTAGGTGTTGCAACAACTTCAATATGCGTCATTGATTGTAGTGTAAGCATCATACACCATTTTGTTCACTAAGCTTACTTACACATCAATCGATGTCCATGAATTATCCAATTTCACAATTGCTTGATCAAATTGCTTGAATACTTTCATGCTTCTTCACTACTTGTTTGGCTGACTTAACCTACAAGTTTTTTAAAGTATTTCAAGCACACTAGAATAAGTGAAGTGTATTCTTCTTTAGTGTAAATTGTAACAAAACTTTTTATGCTAGTGTGTGTGTGTGTTCTTTACCGCGTGCAATTTATGACCCACACACCTATTTTTCATCAATGTCACATTAATTCACTCACTTAGTTCTAGTGATTTACCTCATTCCAACAATTTACGCTTCCTTTCTTTTGCATTTACTTTTCTCACTATCCTCTTTTCTATTTTTCATGGAGGAGTCACCATAAGCAAAAACGGAGCGGGAGAAGAACACGCAGCAACCGGTTGACCTTCCAGCTGAAGGTAGCAACTCAGAAAGTCACCATACCCCCTTGCTCATCTTTGAGTGCACCGAGGATGGTGCAAACTTTTAAGTGTGGGGAGGACGTTCGACCACTCGGCATTTTTGGGTGACGAGTTTCTAATCCCAACACTTTTGCATTTCAATTCTTTTAGGTCTCTTAGGAATTTTAGTGCATTTTCTTGTCTTGCATATGTATATGATAAGCTTAGTTAAAATAATAAAATTTTCCAAGGATTCTATCTCTAGGGCACCCCAATTGATTGAAATTTTTTTTTAAAACTTGCTTAAATTATACACATTGTGGAGCATGTTTTAAGCTAAGAACACAAGCATGTGAGATTTGAGCCTAATTGTGTGGTTACATCAATAAACCACTTATTTTCATTCTTGTGTGCATTATTCTCTTTCTATGATTATAATCTTTGATTTTTTTGATTCTATATGTCCATTATTTTGTGTATACATGCACTTGTATGATTGATGCCATTGTTTTGAATAGCTCACTTACCCAAATAGCCTACATTTTATCTTCTATTGTTAGCCAATTTTAAGCTTATCATTAACCCATTTGTTCTTAATTTTGGCACATTACAAGCCAAAACTGAAAAATAATAAATATCCGTTGTTGGGTCTTTGAGTAGCTTAGGCTAGTGAGAGTGTTTATCATTCAAGTTTGGGGAAAATTGGGGACATTGGGTAGAGATAAAAGAGTGTTAATCAAATGTAAAACCATATGCATTGATACTTTTGTATATACTTTATTGCAAAAAGAAAAAAATATATTTACAAAATAAAGAAAGATATATCAGAAGAAAAAAATATAGAAAAAAAGAAAAAGAAAAGTAATAAAAAGGAGACAAAATGCCCAAAGTAAGTTCAATGAAATCAATGCATATGTGTTGTGATAAAAAGAGAATGCATGAGTGTGTGAAAAAGTGAAGAATGGGTAGTTAGGTTAGCTTTGAAATTGTATAGGTTGTTATAGATTAGGTGGGAAGTTTAAGCTTATCAAAGAATCAAATTCTAGTCCACTTAACCATATGCAATCTTACCTTAACCCTAGCCCCATTACAACCTATGAGAAAGTCCTCATGATATTTGTATGCATGCATGAAATAATTGTTGATTGTTAGATGAAAAACAAATCTTAGAAAGAATGAGTAGGGGAGAATTGAGTGAATCAACCCTTTACATTTGAGTGACTAAAGCGGATACACATCCGATGAGGGTTCAATCGCTCAATTATATGTTTCCACCCGTGATCATATTTTCTTGCATGTTTGAAAAATCTTTCAATAATTCAATTCAATTGTGGGTTTGCTTGAATGCCATTGCTTTAGCCCTTTTACTTACATAGGTATTCTTGGAAGTTGATTTATTTTGACCAAGCACTTATATTCATTTAGATAGATTGCATATAGTTAGTTTGCATTGAATAAATGTTGATACCCTTTGCTTCTTTCTTGAGTTTAGCATGAGGACATGCTTGGTTTAAGTGTGGGGAGGTTTGATAAATCCCAATTTTGTGGTTTATCTTGTGCTTATTTTGGGAGATTTTATCACCTTGTCTCACATTTATTCAATGAAATAGCATGATTTTGTAATTCTCCCTTAATTTGTGCTTAAGTGTAAAACCATGCTTTTTAGGCCCTTAAATTGGTAATTTTTATCCACCTTTGATTCCACTAGATGCCTTGATGTGTTTCTTAGTGAGTTCAGGTTGAAAAGGGCAAGGAATGGATCAAAGGAGTGAAGATAAAAGCATGCAAAGTGGAGAACTCTTGGAAATTAAAGGATTTGGAGTGCACTACCGATGCACACGCGTGGAGGATGACGTCGCATGGCGATGCGTACGCGTGCACTACGAGTTCGCGTGGATGGAAAATGTCAAGCGACGCGCGTACGCGTCACTGCTCGCACATGACCTCATTAAAATGAAAACGATGGTGGCAATTTCTGAGCTGCCCAGGCCCAAATCCAACCCATTCCTGAGGCTATTTCATGTAGAATTCAAGCTTGGGAAAAGGGGGGAGCACTTAGTTGTAGAATTGGCATAATGTAATTTAGTTTTTAGAGAGAGAAGCTCCCTCTTCTCTCTAGAATTAGGGTTCTTAGGCCAGTTTGCATCCTAGTTCTATGTCCAACTTCTTAATTTCATCTTGTTCCTTTTATAATTTCTTGTTCTAATACTTAAATTCTTCTTGGTTCTCTTGTTAATTTTACTTTCATGTGTCTTTTACAATCATGCACTCATGTTGGATTTGGATCTTTTCTAATGAAAGTTGATATTTGATGTTTGATGTCCCTTTTATTGTTGATTTGAGTTGTGAATTTTACTTTCCTTGCAATTGGTAGTTGGTAAATTTTAATATTTCTTGCACATTTACCATGCCTTCCTTTTATGCCTTCCAAGTGTTTGACAAAATGCTTGGTAAGATGTTAGAGTAGATATTGAGCATTCTTGGCTTAGAAGGAGTAATTAGGCAATATTGAGTCATTAATACCCAACTATGTTGGTGATCTAGAGTTGTTAGCTAATATTGTTTCCATCGACGCTAATCCTTGCTAACTCAATTAGTAAGTGATTAGGACTTTTGGATTGAGATTAGCTAGTCTTATTAGACTTTCTTCGAATATGAGGATAACATGATACCTTCCTCCATCCTCGGGGATGACGTAATAAGATACATTCTTGTTTATTATTGTAATATGATTAACTAGTCTTGTTTGACGTTCTCTCTTTGTGAAGATAATATGATACCTTCTTCCATTTGCTGGAATTCACTAAATAGGATGAATTAATCATTGTATGACTAGGATAGAAAGCCTATATTCTCGACCTTTGTCATCAATGTCTCTCTTTATTAATTGCTTTCTTTAAATGCTTGCTTGATTTACTTTTGTTGCCATTTATTTCTTTGCCAATTACAAAATCAAACCCCTTTGCATCTTCATAGCCAATAATTGACCACTTCATTGCAATTCCTTATGAGACGACCCGAGGTTTAAATACTTCAGTTAATTTTCATTGGGGTTTGTACTTGTGACAACCAAATTTTTGATTCGGAGGATTGTTTGTTGGTTTGGAAGCTATGCTTACAACGAAGTTCTTATTTCTATAAGAGAAATTTCTAGACCACCGAATAAACCCTCTCATCATAACCCATATCTTTTCTAAATCTTATCTTTTTAATCATATCTCTTAAATAAGAATCTTTCAACCATCATCTATTAATTTCAAATTCTTTTTAAATCTAAAATCTTTTCAAATCTTTCTCCATTCTTTTTCAAATCTTTTTCAAAATTTCATATCTTTTCCAATTCTTTTTAAAATCCTTTATTAAACTTTCAAATATTTTCCATATCTTTAATTACTTATATCTTATCTTTCTTCATATTTTTCACATCTTTAATACTCTAACAATCTTAAAACTTATCTTTCTTATCTTTTACCAAAGTTTGAATCATATATTTATTATCTTTTATTTAATTTAATTTTTAAAAACCCACACTATCCCTCCATATATATATACAATCCGAACCTCATCCCTTACTCTTCCATCTTCCATTCGAATTCTTCTCCTCCTCTTTTGCCTTATTTCTCTTCTTTTTGCTTAGGGATGAGAAAAACCTTTAGGTTTGGTATGGAAAGAGCCTTGCTCTATCATTCATTTGAACTCCATGGCTCCAAAGAGTGGAAAATCCAGTTCAAGAAGCAAGAAAGAAGTCGACCTACCAATACCAATAGCTGTTTTCAAGTCCTTCAGATTCTACACCAAGCAGCATGAGGAATATTATTAGAAAATAATGAGCAAGAGGATAGTGATCCCGGAGGCTAGATTCGAATTAAAAAAAGATGAGTACCTGAAGATCCAAGAGCAAATTCGAAAGAGAGGCTAGAAAACTCTGGCCAATGCTGTGACAAATGTTGGAATAGTAATGATCCATGAATTGTATGCAAATATGTGGATGACAGACAAGCAAAGAAAGATGGATAAGGGTTCCATACTTTTTGGACCATCGTCCGAGGGAAGACTCTCTATTTTCATCTTGACAATGTGAGAAAGATCTTTAAATTATCCCTACAAAAGGATGATCCAAAATCCTTTAATAAGATGGTACAAGCCAATCCAAAGCTGGATCAGGTCCTAGAAGGCATATGTCTGCCTGGAGCTCAATGGATCAATGACACAAAAGGTAACCTAAACCAACTGAGAGGAGTGGACCTCAAACCACTTGTCATGGGCTAACTGGACTTCATTGTGCGCTCCATTCTTTGCACTAGCAATAAGTCTGAAGTCACTCTTAAAAGAGCTGTGATGATTCACTACATCATGATGAGGAATGAGGTAGAAGTTTACCAATTGATTCTCATTGAACTGTATAAGTTTGCAAACAGGATGTCAACTCAAGCCAAATTGCCCTTTCCAAACCTTATCTCTCACCTATGTAACGATGCTGGAGTCATTGATTAATAGAGACTTATGTATTCCCACAGATAACCTAATTACCAAGGAAGTGATGAAAAGCTCAAGAATACCAGACAACCATCCGAAGAGGAAGATACCTGAGTCTCAGCAAGAACAAAATACTCCCCTAATTGAATATTGGACTAAGTTGGAAGCATCTGTTGCATAATTTCAATCCACTATGGATCAATTGAGAGAGGAGAAAAAGGACCAAACTTGCATGCTTTGCAAACTGGTTAAGGAACAAGAGAAGTTGGAGCATGAACTAGAAGAGCTAAAGCGTCAGAAGTTATCCCTTGAAAAGAATGATGACACCATGACAAAGGTGGTTGAGTTTCATCCTATATAAGTCTTATTTTTATTTTTTTGTCTTTTAATTTAAGAATTGCATGATCACTATTAGGATTTTATTTTTAGTTATTTCCTTCTGTCAATTAGACATAAAAGATTCCTCTTATCATTCCATTGAACTTGAATAAAATTTTTGAATTTTTTTAGAAGAAAGGTACATGATTTTGAGTTATATAATAAGAATGGTCCAATTATTTGATGTGGTGGCATTACTTTTACTTTCTAAATGCATCAATCAATAGTGCATATTTGATGTTGGAGTAAAATGTGTCAGTTCTGAAAGAATGATGGAAAAGGTGAAGTATTATTAGTAATCTAAAATATCCAATTATTGATTCTTGAAGTAAGAAAAAGCAGCAAAAAAAAGAAAAAGAGAAAGAGACGAAAAGAAAAGAGAGAAGAAAAAGAAAATTCCAGTAGCTCTGAAAACCAAAAGGCAAGAGCAAGAAAAAGAAAGAAAGAGAAAAATCCAATAGCTCTTTAAACCAAAAGGCAAGAGTAGGAATCCAAGGCTTTGAGCATCAATAGTTAGGAGGGCCTAAAAGAAACAAATTCTTGGCCTAAAATGTTCAAATGAGTTCCTCCCCTAACTAAATGTTTGTGGTGTGAAGGTGTCAAGTGAAAAGCTTAAAAATGAGCAGTTAAAGTCATGATTCCAAAAGCAAAAGAGTGTGCCTAAGAACTCTGAACACCACTGGCTGGAGATTTAGCAAAGCTGAATCACAATCCAAAAGGATTCACCTAGTTAAGTGTTTATGGGGTTTATGTATCCGGTGGTAATACTGGAAAACAAAGCGCCTAGGGTCACAGCTAGGCTCTAAAAGAAGCTGTGCTCAATAATTAAAAAGAACTAAACTAAGAGTGTCAATAATATCATCCGGATTCTGAATTCCTAAAGACACCAACACTTCTGAACTTAAAGGGATAGTGAGATGCCAAAACTGTTCAGAAGTAAATAGTTAGAAGCCCTGCTCATCAATTGGAACTGAGCTTCATTGAAAACTCTAATATTCATTGAGTATTTCTCTTCCTTTGGATCATACTCTATTTTTGTTGATTGGGGACAAGCAATAGTTTAAGTTTGGTGTTCTGATGAGCGGATAATTTATATGCTTTTTTGCATCATTTTTATAATGTTTTAGTTATGTTTTGTTTAGGTTTTATTATATCTTTATAGGTTTTAGTGCAAAATTCACTTTTTTGGATTCTACTTTGAGTTGTTGTATTTTATGATGATTTCAAGTAATTTCTGGCTGAAATTGAGGAGCTTTGGCAAAGTCTGATTCAGAGGCAAGGAAAGCATATCAGATGCTGTAAGAGTTTGACCTCTGTGCACTCAAACGAGCATTTTTCGGAGCTGAAGAGGTTCAAATAATGCATTTTCAATGGCATTGGAAAGCTAACCTCTAGAGATTTCCATCAATATATAATAGTTTACACTTTCATTCGAAGAAGCCTGCCCATATTGGGTGTTGAACGCCGAAGAGCTACCCCGTAGCTAGCGTTCAACGCCCTAAGGAGACAAGCCAGCGTTGAACGCCCATGAACCACCCCCTTGGGGCGTTCAACACACACCAAAGGATAAGGCAGGGCCACTCACCCCCCTAATGGGCGTTCAATGCCCATTCCTCGGAGTTGAACGCCAAGCTCAGCTCAAGTACTCAACTAAAGTGGCCCCAAGGATGGATTTTTGCACCTCTAGTCTATTATATCATATTTATGTACTTCTTAGTTATTAGATTATTATATATGGGAGAAGATTATCCATGTTTAGGATCTTCTGCCTCATCTCAACCTTTTTCACGTTTTACATTGCCTTCTGTAAAGCATGAGCAACTAAACCTCCTAAGTTTGGGTTAGGAGCTCTACTGATTCTCGTGGATTAAAGATATTACTGTTCTATTTCAATACACATTTGATTCTATTCTCTTGTGCATTTTCTTTCTTCATCTCATAAATTGAAGATAACCCGTGACAATCATCCTTGTTCTACTTAGATTTTGTGTGAGTCCTGACCCGGATAGCATTGAACCACAGCTAGAAAATGCACCACGGATTCCAAGAGCATGCCTGGGCGACTTTGGATAAATGACATATAATTTTGTTGACTGTGGCTTACTGAGGTTTCTGTGGCATCAAGGCTACAGTGTGAGAAGTAGCATTCCCTGATCCAGAAGATCCGACCTTGTCTGTGGCGTTTTAAGTAGGATCGCGAAGGGGAGTGGATTGCTTAGGTCTTCACCTTCGGCTATGGTAGGAAGCCATGAGTTAACTTGATGAGGATGCTACATGAGTTGCTCAGATATGGTGGACTGCTATGGTTTAGAAGACACTAACTTGATGAGGATGCTACATGAGTTAGTCAATTACGACTGCCATTGAATGAATTATTCGTTGTTGAAGTAGACAGTAAGAAAATTTAATCCAGAAAGAATACACATCTCTGAAGCCTTAACTAAATATCCATCACTGCTTTTACACTAATCTGGTATTTCGTTCTTTACTTTTCATTTATGCTTCGTAACAAACAACCATCTTTTCTAACCGCTTGACTAAGATTTACAAGATAGCCATTGTTTGCTCAATCCAACAATCTCCGTGGGATTCGACCCTCACTCACCTGATGTATTACTTGGATGACCCGATGCACTTGCCGGTTTAGTTGTGCGGAGTTCAATTTTGCGCACCAAAACTAGAGATGTATTTAAAGCCTAATTTGCAGATTGTCATTTTAATGAATCAAAATTTTCAAAATTAAAAAGAGAGAATAAATTTCCTAAAAGGAAACTTAATTGGAATATATCATCTTTAATGCATTTAGATCCTTGATCATGGCAAAGTAAACTAGAAATTCAAAAGATTATACATTTGCAAAGAATAGCAAATGAATTGTCTGATGCATTTTCTGATACAAAAGGATAACTAAATCCTATATACCAGCAGACAATGCTCCAATTCGAATTGATATTCGAGTTGGACAAATAGCCACCGAAACAAATTCACGTCAGAAGCATGGTGGGCCTGTCGATTCCAAAGACAAAAATCCTAAAAAATAAAAGAAGTAAATCATATTCCTGTTGAAAATGACATGGTAAAGAAACCTGTAGTTTTTCAAAATTCTGATATAGTTTTGATGTCAAAAGACGTTTAGATACCTGAAAATTGTGAAAATGATGAGATCTCAATAAATTATGTCTTTACAGGAGAACAATGGGACCAAAATAAGATAATTGTCAATGAAATATTTGCATATAATGTGGCATTAAATATCATGCATTAAAGTAAGGATCTTGAACCAAGAAGAGTCAAAGAATGTCGACAAAGAAATGACTGACCAAAATGCGAATAAGCTATGAAAGCTGAGTTAGACTCACTTGCAAAACGTGAAGTCTTTAGACATGTAGTCCATACACCAGAAGATGTAAAACATGTTAGATACAGATGAGTATTTGTGAGAAAACAAAATAAAGGTGTACACTACAATGCTCGACATAGCCTACATATGTATTTAATGGATGTGGTAACAGCCTATTTATACGGATCATTAGATCGTGATATCTATATGAAAGTCCCTGAAAGACAAAAGATGTCTAAACCATCTAGTGAATATTTGCAGGGGTTATACTCAGTTAGATTGCAAAGATCTTTATATGGTCTAAAGCAATCTGGACGAATGTGGTATAATCGTCTTACTGAGTATCTGGCCAAAAATGGATTCAAGAATGATGATATCTATCCATGTATTCTCATAAAGAAATACGCATCTGGATTCATTATAATTGATGTATACGTTAATGATGTAAATATCATTGGAACCCCTAAAGAGATTCCAACAACTATAAAAGCTCTAAAAGAAGAGTTTGGGATGAAAGATCTTGGAAAGACTAAATTTTGTCTCGGCCTGTAGATGAAGCATACAAAAAATGAAATCTTTATTCATCAAACAACATACACAGAAAAGATCTTGAAGAGATTTTATATGGATAAGTCACATCCATTAAGTACCCTAATGATCGTAAGGTCTTTGGATGTGGAAAATGATCAATTATGTCCTAAAGAAGAAAATGAAAATATCTTTGGTCCTAAAGTACCATATCTTAGTGCCATTGGAGTACTAATGTATCTTGCTAATAATACACAATCGGATATATTCTTTCTTCATGTGGATTAATTGATCATAAGATAGCTCCAACTGTCTTGTTTGAAGATAATACAACATGCATTGCTCAACGTAAGGTTGGATACATCATAGGTGATAAAACAAAGCATATTTCTCCTAAATTCTTTACTCAAGATCTTCAAAATCAAGGAATAATTGGTGTCCAACAGATCCGCTTAAGCGATAATCTGGAAGATTTATTTACAAAGTCACTTCCAAGATCTACCTTTGAAAGATTGGTACATGGTGCGCCAACGGGTGTAGAAACAATGATGGAAAATTAGTTAAGGCCTCGGAGATGCTCACCCTTCTGGATCAATACTTCTTAGTGACTACTTTAACAATGAGTGATTCATTCAATAGCAAGGTTGTAAGTGATTGAAGCCAGGGTCAGTGGTCATTAATCTCCTCTGATCCACACCAAACGCCAGGGTCAGTGGTCATTCGATCTGAATGACGGTGAAGCTCACGCAATTCAATCTCTAGTGATCCTATTCAAAATGTCACAGACAAGGTCAGATCTTTCGGATCAGAGAATGAAGCTCTAAATTCTAGCCTTAGTGCCATAAAACCTCAATTACCCAAGACTAACGAGATTTTATGTCACTTATCACAATTCGCCAAGTGATAAACCCCAACTTTGTGGTTTATCTTGTGCTTAATTTAGGGGATTTTATCAACTTATCTCACATTTATTCAATGAAATAGCATGCTTTTATAATTCTCCCTAAATTTGTGCTTAAGAATTAAAACATGTTTTTTCGGCCTTTAAATTGCAAATTTTAATTCACTTTAATTCCATTTGATGCCTCGATATGTTTGTTAAGTGAGTTCAGATTCATACGGCAAGTATTAAATGGAAGAAGTGAAGAGAAAAGCATGCAAAGTGGAGAATTCATGAAGAAATGAGCATTTGGAGAATTAAGGGCCACGCGTACCCGTTATCCACACGTACGCGTGAGAAGGACATTTGCAAAGCCATGCGCACACGTCACCCACGCGTACCCGTAAGGAGGAAATTTTGCTAGCAACGCGCAAGCGTCAACCACGCGCACGCGTCGACCACCCACACGCGTCGACCACGCGCACGCATGATGTTGGTCACGTGACCCCATTAAAGTGAATAAACTGAGGGCAATTTCGGAGCTTTCCAGGCCCAAATCCAACTCATTTCTGAGGCTGTTTGATGCAAAATTCAAGATGGGTCAAGGGGGAACAATTAGTTATCTAGGATTATGCCTTACGCAATTTTCTAGAGATAGAAGCTCCCTCTCTTCTCTATAATTAAGTTAGAATTAGTTTAATTTCTTCTTAGATTTAGGTTTTAATTCTTGTTTTCATCATGTATCCTTTACAATTTCTTGTTCCTACATCTTTATTCTCTTAGTTTATATTGTTGATTTCCCCTTTTGCCTCTTTTTATGTTGATGAACTCTTTATTAAATTTAGTTTCCATTAATGCAATTTTATGTTTCTTCATGTTATTATTGCTTTCTTTAATTGTTGATTGTTACTTCTCTTGCATTGGGTAGTTGTAGAATTATTATTCTTGCACTTTTATGATGCTTTCCTTTATGCCTTCCATGTTTTTGACAAAATGCTTGGTTGGATGTTAAAGTAGTTTTTGAGCATTCTTGGCTTGAAAAGAGAAATTAGGCAATCTTGAGTCATCAATACCCAATTTAGATTGGTGATCTAGGGTTGTTAGCTAATATTGTTTCCATTGACTCTAATCTCTTGCTAATCTAATTAGTGAGTTGATTAGGACTTTTGGATTGAGATTAACTAGTCTTATTTGACTTTCTCTCAATGTGAAGATAATATTGTACCTTCTTCCAATGTTAGAGATGACTAATTAGGATTAGCTCTTGTTAACTATTGTATGATAATTAATGACTAGGATAGAAAGCCTTGATTCTCAATCTTTGCCATGAATGTCTCTCTTTAGTAATTTCTTTCTTTAGTTGTTTGTTTTATTTTCTCGTCATTCAAATTCTTGTCTTCTTACATGCAAACCACCCCCTTGGAACCTCATAACTAATAACACGCATACCTCACTGCAGTTTCTTTGAGAGATGACCTGAGATCTAATACTCTCGGTATTTTATTAATTTGCATTCGTGACAAACAAAATTAAACTTTGATTGAGTGTTACTTGTCGATTAGGAACTATACTTGCAACGAGGTTATTTCTCTTTTACCGAGAAGGAATTCTTAACCGTCGGTTTTGCTCTTTCATGTTTTTGGCGCCGTTGTAGGGGAATTGCAATGTGTGTTTGTTATTGGTTATTGTTCATATGTGAATATTGTGAATAGTTTGATTTTGTTTTGTTTGCTAGTTTGTGTTAGTTGTAGCCTCTTGTTTTTCTTGTTTCTTGTTTCTTGTTAGTTTTTTATTTTTTTTCTCTTTCTACTATGAATTCTCACCATTTTTGGCTCTGAGTTTAGTTCGAACTATGTTGTAGGAAATGAAAGCTTTAATGGAGATTTGCATCAAGGATTTCGAAATCAAAGATGGGAGGAGCCTAAAGCATATAGACAACCTTCATGGCAACAACCTCCTCCGATCTTATGGATACAATCCAACTCCTAATGCATATCAACCTAATGGATGTGGTGACCCTCATTCTGGTTGTCAACCACAACCACCACATATATATGACCCTTTTCCTTAACATATCCCTCAACAATCTTACTCACAAGCCCTATACCACCATTCCCCTCTTTATGATCCTAACCCATATCCACTATACCAACAACCATATGAGTCATACCTAGAGCCACCACCATTTCAACATTAATATTCTCAAGAACCATCAATTCCATATACCTTACCTCCATACCCTTACAAAGATGAACCACCTTCAAATTATGAACCCTCTCTTCTACCATCTCCTTCAAGGGATGAAGCGGTCCATACCTTCTTGCAATAACAAGAAAGAGATATTATCTCGTATATCCAAAGGCAAAAAGAGCAACAAAAGGAGTTAAAGAAGATAGAAATCACGGTGGCTACCATGATTGAAGCCACTAACCACATGGCCTCTTACAAAACCTCATATATTCAAGACACTCCCATTGACGAATGTGGAGGATCGACCAAGGAGCATAGTGAGGGAGTGAATTTGGAGCTTCAAGGTGAAGAAGAGGTGTTGAAGTAAGAATTACAACCAAGGGAGGAAATTGAGATAATTGAGCCGGAAGGAGTGGCTGAAGAATTAGGAGAGGTTGATCAAGAATCATACTCAATCATTGATGAGTTATTTTTGACTCTAACGAATCACCTCAAAGATCCCATTGATCCTTCTTCCATTGAGCTTGAAAGCAATGTCAAGGAGGGTGTGCAACCTCCAAAGCATATGGTGAATGATAAAGAATTGGAAGAAATGAAGCAAGCAACAAATCTTCCTCTTAAAGATGATCCCACACCAACACATGAGCCTTTTGAATTTGAGTAGTCTTGTCCCATTAAAATTGAGGTAGATGTTGAGATAAGTTTCATATTACCTCCAAGTTGTGACATGAAGGATGGAGAAGAGTTAGAAGAGGTTGGTGAGGAAGTGATTGAATGTGAAGAGCCTTGTTAAGAGGTGAACATGTAAGATGCTTGTAAAGATGTGGAGGTAACCAAAGAAGAGCACAAGGGAGTGGACCTCACATTGTCAAAGTGTAGGGAGGCCTCCCTTCATAAGTCACCATCATCCTTTACACCATTCAAGTAGGTAAACTTCATATCCCTTAGCTTTCTAATTCTGCTTGAATTTTGTTTGCTTAAAACGTATGGCCAACATAGAGCTCTTTGTGGAATGGAAAGAAAGAAAGAGTTGGTTAGTGGTAGGCGTCACAATTCAAGGTTCATTATGGTTGAGTTATCAAAGCCTAAGCACAATGGTTGGTGTAGTGCTACATTGAATAGATCTAGGAAGGTGTTTGAGTGCCTAAATGAGAATTCCAAGGCTAAATCATCCGGATGGAATCATGATAATCAACTTGAAGATGGGTGTGAAAACAAAGTGTGGGATCCCGGATTACAAAAAGAGGATCAATTTTGGGAGCTCATGGTCTGTGAAGAATTCCATCAAAGCTTGGAGCTATTAATTTTGAATGATGGAGCTTATTGGAGGTCCAAGCATTGGTGGAAGTTCAAGGATGAATTCAAGCACAAGCCACCTTGATGAGAGCTCCCATAAGTCCAACTTAGGGACAATAAAAAAAAGTGCTAGGTAGGAGACACCCCACCATGGTAAACTCTTTTCATTTTTCTCTTTTGTAAATATTGGAAAAATAAGTCTAATTTCATGTTTAGTTTAGTTTGTTGAGTTTATTTAGTAGTCTAGTATGTTAAATAAGATTTTATGGTATTTTCATAGCTGTTTGGAAGTTTGGAATGCTTGGTTTGGTACTAGAACTTGAAAAATTTTGAAAAACAGAGCACTCAGCCATGCGTATGCTTCACCCACGCGTACGCGTGACCCCCAGCACTCTCTGATTACTTTAGCAATGCTAAGGCCTCATTATACATATTCTATTATCATAATAAATATATTACTAGTGTCATTTATGCTAGTAGCTCAGAAAATAATTTTTAGAGATGTTTTTACAAATGTTCCGATACATCTAGTTTTAGTAGTTATACACCTAAGATATTTTAATATTATTTTAACCCACCTCCAAGCCAACCAATCACAACTCCCCCTACACCCCCAAAGCACCCCAAGGCTGCCTCATTTGCTCATTGTGGCCAAAAATCATCGGGTTGCAGGGTGTAAACTGACACGTGAGCTTCTGGCCTGCATAGGACAGACATGCATCATATTTGATTGTGTATTTCCTCTGTTATAATTGTTGTATGAATGTATGCTTTCCCTATTTGCATTCTATTCTTTGTGTTTATGTTTTACTTTCTTGTATTCTTCTATTTGTGTTTGCTTTTCTATTTTCTCTATTTATCTGTATATTCTGTTTATTGCTTTTCTATATTCAGTTATTTGTCTGCCAAACAACACAGAATTAATGAACTTAACTAATAACCCCGACCCTACTAAGAGCTCCCCAGTTCTTACCCCTTCTCTCTCCCTTCTCCCTTCAGATGGAAGCAAGAGTACCCTTCCGTAGTTCATTGATGATCGTTCCGCAAAGAGGATTCCGCTCTAGGTAGTCTTCTGAGTCTAGGGTGAATCTCGTTCTCTATTTATATGTATATATTGTGAAACCAGCCTACGTTTGCACCCCGTTCGTATGGGCACTTTAGCCTAAATCCTATGTACGAGACTCTTGTTATGTGCCTACTTGATGTGGTACCAGAAAGACGTCATATGGCGATGTCTGATCGTGTAGAGGAGTAGAAGATAATGTTCCTCCTCTTGATGACGTTCCACCTGACTTGAGTTTGAAGACCTAGAACGTACTTTCCCTCAGTTTAGTAGTTTAGAGTGACTAGGTGAGTATTGAGTCTAGGCTAGCCTGGGCACCAACTTAGAAACTTCTTGAACAGGTTAGGGCCTGGGATGTTGTATGTATATATATATGTATATAGATATTATTTAGCTATATCTAGGGATGTTCTAATAACTAAAAGTCTTTACTCTAATAAAGGCTGTATCACGGAATGTTATCAACTGCTTGAGATGTATTTATGTGTGGTTCTTTATAACTATTTTATCTATTATTATTTGTGAATTGATTTTGAATGATTTTGTTTATTAATCAAAATATTTTCAAAAAAAAAGTACCTTGCAAAATAACTATGTTTTTAACAACGATTCAGGCTCATATAATAAATAATAGATAATAATTAGGAAGACAAGTTGGTAGCACTCAGTTTCTAGTATGATCATGACGTACCAGAAATTGGATCGTTACAGTATGACAAGAGAATTCTTGCATGGTTTGGGATCAATCAAAACAAACATCAATTTGTTGGTAGCATAGTCCAAACCAACAATGAATTCTCAAATCAAATATTAAATCCAATACAAAATAAACCTAGAGTATTTAGCTCCCGGGTCGTCTTCCATGGGAGTTACAATTAAGGTGCTAAATTATTGGCTATTAGGGGAAATGGGGGAGACAAGGAATGTAAAATGGAAGGAAGGTGACTTAACATGCAAGAAATTAAATTAAAATCAAGTAAAAGCAATGGAAAATAGAATTTAAATACTAAAAGGGCTCTTGGTGAGAATTGGGTAATTAGGGCTTGCTATCCTAGTAGTGGACCAGAAACATGGTAATTGTGTGTGAATTAATCCCAATTAGTCAACCCTACATCGAGGATAAGTCAACTAGGCAGAATTAATCTCAATCAACAAATTCTAATCAACTCACTAATTATCTTACCCAAATCACACAATTACCCAACCAAGAGTGAGAAAAACTAGGCTAAAACCAACCCAAGCATTGTATCACTTGGGAAGCATGAAAATAAAACATGATAAAATAACATAAAATAATAAATTCTACAACTACCAAAAGCAAGGAAAGCAAGAATAACAACTCAATTAAACAATAAAGAGGCATGAAACATAAAATTGCATTAAATGTAAATGAAAGTAATAAGAGTGAAAATACATAAAAGTGGTAAAAATGGAGAAAGTGACAAGATAAAGTAACGAAATTAAGACAATAGAACAAGGAAAGGTAGAAGAAACTAGATTAAAGCAAGAATTAAAAAGAGAAATTACAAGGAAAATAAACTAGGAACCCTAATTTCTAGAGAGAATGGGAGCTTTTCTCTCTAGAAAACAACCTACATAATGCTAAACTAACCCTGATTTCTCCTCCTCCCCCCTTCACATGGAGTGAGACCCTCTTAGATATAGGAAGAATCAGCTTCAAAAAGTCCAAAAACTGGGCTCTGGAGGCCCAGAAATCACCCCCAACAATTTCCATTAAATGAATCACGTGCTGGGACGTGTGTGTACACACAGGTGTGTGCGTACGCACACATGCTAATTTTCTTCTTGTGCGCACGCATAGGAGGTCGTGCGTACACACACATGGCTTTGAGGTTCTGGTGCATACACACAGTGGGTTGTGTGCACGCACACTCCAATGTGTGTTTCTCCTTTGTTTCCTTCATGTTTTCTCCCTTTGTACATGCTTCCTTCCGCTTTTGCCTTGCCAAACTTGCCACTAGGACCTAAAATCACTCAACAAACATGTCATGACATCGAATGGCATAAAAGTGGGATTAAAATCACTAATTTAAGCTTAAAATAGCATATTTTCACAATTAGGCACAATTGAGAGAGAAAACACAAAAGCATGCTACTTACATGAATAAATGTGGGTTTATATGATGAAATCCACTCAAATCAAACCAAAATATATTGTCAAATATGGATTCATCACAGTACAAATTCCAAAGAGTTGCGTGGGTAGTGTGTTGAAATTGTGCCTTTAGCACAATTTTGACCCACGCATACGCGTCATCTGTCTCTATGCACAATCACGCGTGCGCGTCGATGATGCATACGCGTCACACCTTGTTGCTGCCATCCACGCGTACACGTGACCTGATGCGTACACGTAACCTCTGCCCTATTTCACCAACCTTTTTTTCTTCTCTTTTTTCCATTTCTTTCCTTCTTTTCTCTTCTCTTCTTTTCTTTCCACCCTTCAACCATCATCCAACACTACCAATCACCATCTATCACCAACTCCTTTAGTTAGTTAGTTAGTTAGTTAGTTATTTAGTTTAATTTCTATTTGATTTTTTGTTTTTCATGATAAGTGTTGGATTATTGATTTGATTTGCTGTTTCTTGATGCTAAATTTATTCATTGTTGGATTCCTTCATTGAGGTTAGATTTTGTTACTTGGTTTTGAGTTTTTCATGTTGAATATTTGTGAATATCAAGTGTATAACATTGCCTTCAAGAATGTTTTTTAGGTTTCTAAATTTCATTTTTTGGCCGGCATGTGATTTGAGTTCATTATCTATGATGAGGCAATTACTTTCTTTGGTGAATTTTTTTTATTAGGTGATGCTTGTTGTTGATTGATCTTTATTTACGTCACCTATTTCATGCATTAGTGTTGTGGAATTGTGAAATTAGATCATGGGCTTACCTAGTGATATATTTTTGAGCTTTCTAAGCTTTGTGGAGCATGCTTGCTATGTGATTGATTTTTGCTTCTATCTTCTTTTTCCTAAGTTCTATAAGCACCCATGTCTTCCACCATTATGTGACTTAAGTGTTGCAACCAAACTTTAATATGTGTCATTGTTTGATGTGTGAGCTCTATATTTGATTTGGTTCACTAAGTTTACTTGCACATCAATCAATGTCCATTCATTATCTAATTCACAATTGCTTGATTTTTGCTTGAATGCTTTTATGCTTCTTTATTGCTTGTTTGGTTGTCTGACCCTACAAGTCTTCTTTGAAGTATTTCAAGCACACTAGGATGAGTGAAGTACATACTTCTTTTGTGTAATTGTAACATGGATTATTATGCAAGTGTGTGTGTGTTCAAAACCGCGCGCAACTTAGAACCCACACACTATTTTCTTCAATGTCACACTAATTCACTCACTTCATTCTAGTGATCATCACCTCACCCCAACCATTAATGCTTCCTTACTTTTGTATTTGCTCATAAGGAAAAGCGGAAGAAAGAACACGTAGCAGCCGGTTGATCCTCCAGCTGAAGGTGGCAATCCAGAAAGTCGCCGTACCCCCTTGCTCATCTTTGAATGAATTTATCTATAGGGCACCCCAATTGATTTGAAAAAATAAATTTATGAAACTTGCTTGAACTATACGTTGTGGAGCATGTTTTTTAGCTAAGAACACATAAGCATGTGAGTTTTGAGCCTAATTGTGTGGTTACATCATATAACCACTATTTTCATTCTTGTGTGTATTATTCTCTCTCTATGATTGTATTCCTTGATTTGTTTGATTCTTTATGTCCATGATTTCGTGTATGAATGCATTTATATGATTGAGGTCATTGTTTCAAATAGCTCACTTACCCAAATAGCCTTACCTTTTATCTTCCATTGTTAGCCAACTTTGAGCCTATGCTAAACCCATTAGTTCTTAATTTTAGCACATTATAAGCCTTAAAGCGAAAAATAATAAATGTCCCTTGTTTGGATCTTTGATTAGCTTAGGCTAGTTAGAGTGTTTATCTTTTAATTATGGGAGAGTTGGAAATATTGGTTAGAGATAAAAGTGTATTTTTGTATTTTTATTGAAAATTTTAGGAATTGGGTACATACTCATGCGTTAAATGTTTTAACCATATGCATTGGTACCTTTGTATATAATTCATCAAAAATAAAAAGAGAAAAAAATAAAAATAAAAAAATGTAGAAATAGAAAAAAATAAAAAATAAAAAAATAGATAAAAAGAAAATAAAAAGAAAAAGGAACCAATAAAAAGCGTACAAAATGCGCCAAAGTGAAGTAATAATAATCAATGCATATGGGTTGTGATAAAACAGAGAATGCATGAGTGTGTGAAAAAATGAAAAATGGGTAGTTAGGTTTGTATTAGAATTGTATATGTTGTTATATATGTTAGGTGAAAGCTTAGGTTAACCAAAGATTCAAATTTCAAGCTCACTTGGCCATATGCATCCT
This sequence comes from Arachis duranensis, assembly GCF_000817695.3. NCBI lineage: Eukaryota > Viridiplantae > Streptophyta > Magnoliopsida > Fabales > Fabaceae > Arachis > Arachis duranensis. Next base: position 38,717,888 of record NC_029781.3, read on the forward strand.
TACCTTGACCCTAGCCCCATTACAACCTTATGGAAGGTTCTCATGATATTTGTATGCATGGATTGAATAATTGTTAATTAGAGGAGAATTGAGTGAATCAACCCTATACACTCGACTGACTAGAGTGACTACACATCCCGAGAGGGTTCGATTGCTCAATTACATGTTTTCACCCATTATCATCTCTTTTCTTGCAAGTTTGTAAAATCTTTTCAGTAACTCAATTCAATTGTGGGTTTGACTTGATTGCTATTGCCCTTGTGTTCATATATGTATTCTTGGAGGTTGATTTATTTTGACCAAGTAGTTGCATCATTTAGATAGTTGCATGTATTTAGATAGTTTATTTGCATTGAATAAATGTTGATACCCTTTGTCTCTTTCTTGAGTTTAGCATGAGGACATGCTTAGTTTAAGTGTGGAGAGTTTTGATAAACCCCAATTTTATTGTTTATCTTGTGCTTAATTTAGGGGATTTTATCAACTTAGCTCACATTTATTCAATGAAATAGCATGCTTTTGTAATTGTCCCAGAATTTGTGCTTAAGAATGAAAACATGCTTTTTAGGCCTTTAAATTACAAATTTTAATTCACTTTAATTCCATTCTATGCCTTGATATGTTTGTTAAGTAATTTCAGATTCATAAGGCAAGTATTAGAGGGAAGCAATCAAGAGAAAAGCATGCAAAGTGGAGAACTCAAGAAGAAACAAGCATTTGGAGAATTAAGGGCCACGCACACATGTCATCCACGTGTACGCGTGAGAAGGACATTTGCAAAGCCACGCGCACGCATTACCCACGCGTACGCATGAGGAGAAAATTTTGCCAGCGACGCGCACGCATCGACCACGTGCACGTGTGACATTGGTCACATGACCTCATTAAAGTGAATACACTGGGGGCGATTTCTGAGCTTTCCAGACCGAAATCCAACTCATTTCTAAGGCTATTTGGTGCAGAATTCAAGATGGGTCAAGGGGGGAGCAATTAGTTAGCTAGGATGATGCTTTAGGTAGTTTTCTAGAGAGAGACGCTCACTCTTCTCTCTAGAATTAGGTTAGAGTTAGTTTAATTTCTTCTTAGAGTTAGGTTTTAATTCTTGTTTTCATCTTGTTTCCTTTACAATTTCTTGTTCCTACATCTTTATTTTCATAGTTTATATTGTTAATTTCCCCTCTTTGCCTCTTTTAATGTTGATGAACTCTTTATTGAATTTAGTTTCCATTAATGAAATTTGATGTTTCTTCATGTTATTATTGCTTTCTTTAATTGTTGATTGTTACTTTCCTTGCATTGGGTAGTTTTAGAATTATTATTCTTGCACTTTTATGATGCTTTCCTTTTATTCCTTTGAAGTGTTTGACAAAATACTTGGTTGGATGTTAGAGTAGTTTTTGAGCATTCTTGGCTTGGAAAGAGAAATTAGGCAATCTTAAGTCATCAATATCCAATTTAGATTGGTGATCTAGGGTTGTTTGTTAGTATTGTTTCCATTGACTCTAATCTCTTACTAATCCAATTAGTGAGTTGATTAGGACTTTTGGATTGAGATTAACTAGTCCTATTTGATTTTCTCTCAATGTGAAGATAATATTGTACCTTCTTCCAATGATAGAGATGACTAAATAGGATTAGCTCTTGTTAACTATTGTATGTGATGATCGGATTTTTGTGTGGTATAGAATTTCACAAATGAAATCTCGTTGTAAGTATAGTTTCTAAACCAACAAAGAATCCTTTCATACAAATATTTGGTTGTCACAAGTAACAAACCCCTATAAAGATAAATCGAAGTATTCAAACCTCGGGTCATTGATGAGCGGATAATTTATACGCTTTTTGGCATTGTTTTTAGTATGTTTTTGGTATGATCTAGTTAGTTTTTAGTATATTTTTATTAGTTTTTAGTTAAAATTCACTTTTCTGGACTTTACTATGAGCTTGTGTGTTTTTCTGTGATTTCAGGTAGTTTCTGGCTGAAATTGAGGGTCCTGAGCAAAAATCTGATTCAGAGACTGAAAAGGACTGCAGATGCTGTTGGATTCTGACCTCCCTGCACTCGAAGTGGATTTTCTGGAGCTACAGAAGCCCAATTGGCGCGCTCTCAACGGCGTTGGAAAGTAGACATCCTGGGCTTTCCAGCAATATATGATAGTCCATACTTTGCCTGAGATTTGATGGCCTAAACCGGCGTCCAAAGTCACCCTCAGAATTTCCAGCGTTAAACGCCGGAACTGGCACAAG
>NC_029781.3:38720456-38720852 GCF_000817695.3 Arachis duranensis
CATACAGCTTGCCATGGAAGGAGCCTTGCGTGTTTGATGAAGAAGACAGTAGGAAATCAGAGATTCAGAAGATGGAGCATCTCCAAAACCTCAACCTATTCTCCATTACTGCAAAACAAGTACTTATTTCTTGTTCTTTTACTCTTCACAATCAATCCTAATAATTTCTGATATCCTGACTAAGATTTACAAGATAACCATAGCTTGCTTCAAGCCGACAATCTCCGTGGGATCGACCCTTACTCACGTAAGGTATTACTTGGACGACCCAGTGCACTTGCTGGTTAGTTGTGCGGAGTTGCAAAAGTGTGATTGCAATTACGTGCACCAAGTTTTTGGCGCCGTTGCCGGGGATTGTTCGAGTTTGGACAACTGACGGCTTATCTTGTTGCTTAG
>NC_029781.3:38720947-38721547 GCF_000817695.3 Arachis duranensis
TGTCAATTGCATGCTTTTGTTTTCTTTTAGTTTTTCGAATTTGCATGTCCTTAGTCTCTTTTTGATCCTTAAAAATTCTAAGTTTGGTGTCCTTTTATGTTTTTCCCTTAAAAATTTTCGAAAATTAGTGTTTGATTTTCTAAAAGTTTTAAGTTTGGTGTCATTTTGTTGTTTTTCTCTTTCCTCTTTTCAAAAAAAAATCAAATCTCTTTCAAAATAATTTTCAATCATATCTTTTTTTTGCTAATTTCAAAATATTTTTAATTAACTAATTGATCCAGTTTTCAATTTGCTTTGATCTTATTTTCTTTTAATTTTCGACTTTTTTTATTTTATTTCCCTTTTGTTTTTATTTTATTTTTCGGTTAATTCAAAAAAAAATATTTTTATCTACTTGCAATCCATATTATTTTCCTTATCCATCATGGACATAAGTGGAATTGAACAGTCCAGAAGGACTCTGGGGTCATATGCTAACCCCATTACAGCTGCATATGGGAGTAGCATCTGTACACCTCCCATCAAAGCAAGCAGCTTTGAACTAAATCCTCAACTCATTATCATAGTGCAGCAAAATTGCCAGTATTCCGGTCTTCCACA
>NC_029781.3:38722567-38723201 GCF_000817695.3 Arachis duranensis
AGCAAGCTCTATGTGATCTTGGGGCAAGTATCAACCTAATACCTGCATCCACTATCAGGAAGCTTGGTTTGACTGAAGAAGTCAAACCAACCCTGATATGTCTCCAACTTGCTGATGGCTCCATTAAATATCCGTCAGGCATAATAGAAGACATGATTGTCAAAGTTGGGCCATTTGCCTTTCCCACTGACTTTGTGGTGCTGGAAATGGATGAGCACAAGAGTGCAACTCTCATTCTGGGAAGACCTTTCCTAGCAACTGGACGAACTCTCATTGATGTACAAAAAGGGGAAGTAACCCTGAGAGTCAATGAGGATGAGTTCAAGTTGAATGCTGTAAAAGCTATGCAGCATCCAGACACACCAAATGACTGCATGGGCGCTGACATTATTGACTTTCTAGTAGAATAGGTCAATATGACTGAAAGCCTAGAATCAGAGCTTGAGGACATCTTCAAGGATGCTCAACCTGATCAAGAAGAATCAGTGGAAACAAAGGAATTTTCGAAAATTCCTCAGGAGGAGGATAAGCCTCCCAAACCTGAACTCAAACCACTACCACCATCCCTGAAGTATGCATTTCTGGGAGAAAGTGACACTTTTCCAGTGATTATAAGCTCTGCTTTAAATCCACA
>NC_029781.3:38724305-38724994 GCF_000817695.3 Arachis duranensis
TTAAATACTTACTCACAAAGCAGGATTTAAAACCCAGGCTTATCAGATGGGTGTTGCTTCTGCAAGAGTTTGATATAGAAATAAGAGACAGAAAAGGGACGGAGAACCAGGTGGCTGATCATCTGTCCCGAATAGAACCTGTAGCTGGGGCGTCCCTCCCTTCTACTCAGATCTCTGAGACTTTCCCAGATGAGCAACTCTTTGCCATTCAGGAAACTCCATGGTCTGCAGATATTGCAAATTATAAAGCTGTGAGGTTCATACTCAAGGAGTACAGCAGAGTGCAAAGAAAGAAATTAATTTCAGATGCCAAGTACTACCTCTGGGATGAACCATATCTCTTTAAGAGATGTGCAGACGGAATAATCCGCAGATGTGTACCCAGAGAAGAAGCACAAAGGATCCTATGGCATTGCCATGGATCACAGTATGGAGGACATTTTGGAAGTGAGCGAACAGCCACTAAAGTCCTCCAATGTGGCTTCTACTGGCCTACTCTCTATAAAGATTCCCGAGAGTTTGTGCGTAACTGTGACAGTTGCCAAAGAGCTGGTAACTTGCCTCATGGATATGCCATGCCTCAACAAGTGATATTAGAGATAGAATTGTTTGATGTATGGGGAATTGACTTCATGGGTCCATTCCCGCCATCATACTCAAACACTTACATTCTGGTGGCAGTGGACTAT
>NC_029781.3:38725154-38726152 GCF_000817695.3 Arachis duranensis
GGGGCACTCATTTCTGCAATAGACAGCTATATTCTGCTATGGTTAGATATGGAATTAGCCACAAAGTGGCAACTCCATATCATCCACAGACAAATGGGCAAGCTGAAGTCTCTAATAGAGAGCTAAAAAGAATCCTGGAACGGACTGTGATAGCCCGAAGAAAGGATTTGGCAAAGAGCTTGGATGATGCTCTGTGGGCATACAGAACAGCATTCAAGACTCCTATAGGAACCTCTCCATACCAACTGGTGTATGGAAAGGCCTGTCATCTGCCCGTGGAACTGGAACATAAAGCCTACTGGGCAACTAGATTCCTAAACATGGATGCTCAGTTAGCTGGTGAAAAAAGATTGCTCCAGCTAAATGAACTAGAGGAGTTCAGACTCAATGCCTTTGAAAATGCAAAAATTTATAAGGAAAAGGCAAAGAAATGGCATGACAAGAAGTTGTCAACCAGAGTCTTTGAGCCAGGACAAAAAGTTCTGATTTTCAACTCTAGGCTCAGACTGTTTCCAAGAAAACTTAAATCCCGGTGGAGGGGTCCGTATGTGATTACAGGAGTATCACCATACGGGTATGTTGAGCTTCAGGATATTGATTCTGACAAAAAGTTCATTGTTAATGGACAGAGAATCAAGCATTATCTTGAAGGCAATTTTGAGCAGGAAAGCTCAAAACTGAGACTTGAGTGATTCTCAGTAAAAGGTCCAGCTAAAGACAGTAAAGAAGTGCTTGCTGGGAGGCAACCCAGTCATTAGGAGGGTATATGATTTGTTCTTACAGAGGCAAGTATCAAAAATGAAGGAATTCACAGAGTTACAAAAGGATTCAGCTCAAAAAGCAGAGAAAAAGAGCTTACTGGCGAAAAAATGCCAGTAAGGGGCATTTTGGGCGTTAAACGCCAGAATGGGTACCATTCTGGGCGTTTAACGCCAGGAATGGTGCCATTTTGGGCGTTAAACGCCAGAATGGGCACCATTCTGGGCGTTTAACGCCAG
>NC_029781.3:38727370-38741514 GCF_000817695.3 Arachis duranensis
GCTCTGTAAAGAGGCTGGGGTGAAGATGGGAGTAGATGAATTCATACCCATTGAACATCCAATCACCAAGAAGTCAATGGAAGGACAAATGCAAGACAACTCTATCAAAAAGAGGGCGCAGGAGTTCCTCCCTGAATTTCCTAAAATTGACTACTGGACCAGCCTAGAAGCATCTATCAACAAGTTACAAGAGACTATGGAGCAACTGAAGGAAGAACAGCAGAATCAGAACTGCATGCTCTGTAAATTGCTGAAGGAACAAGAGAAGCAAGGGCGTGAACTCCAAGAGTTGAAACGCCAAAAGCTCTCATCTCAAGCTGAGGGAGCATCCACTTCTCAAAATCAAGGTTGTTTTTCGAAAAAAAGAGAGAAAGAAAAAGAAAAAGAAAGCAAAAGAAAGAAATAAAGTTGTGATCCAAGGCAAAAAGAGTGTGCTTAAGAACCCTGGACACCTCTAATTGGGGACTCTAGCAAAGCTGAGTCACAATCTGAAAAGGTTCACCCAATTACAGACGACTTTTCCGACAAATTTTTCGTCTGTAATTATAGACAGATTTTCTGCCTGTTAAAGATTATACAAACTTGCAAGAAATGAAACGATCAAGGTGAAAACATGTAATTGAGCATCAAACCCTCACTGGATGTGTATCCACTCTAGTGGCTCAAGTGTATAGGGTTGATCACTCAATTCTCCCCTAATCATGCTTTCCAAGATTTGTTTTTCATTTAACAATCAACAATTATTCAATGCATGCATACAAATATCATGAGGTCTTTTATTGGGTTGTAATAGGGCTAGGGTCAAGGTATAGATGCATATGGTCAAGTGATCTTGAGATTTGAATCTTTGATCAACTTAAACTTCCCACCTAACCTATGACAACCTATACAATTTAAAAGCTAAACTAACTACCCATTCTTCACTTTTTCACACACTCATGTATTCCTTTCTTGATTCCAACTCACATGCATTAATTTTTTTATTGAGCTTTGCTTTGGGGCATTTTGTTCGCTTTTTTATTGCTTTTTCTTTTTCTTTCTTTTTCTATTTTTTCTTTTTTTTTCTATATTTTTTTCTTCTTTGTTTTTCTCATTTTTTTCTTTTTGCAATAAAGGATATATAAAAGTATCAATGCATATGGATTTACATTTAATTAACACATGAGCATGTACCTAATTTCCAAATTTTCAATAAAGCTACAACACACACACACACCTTTTCTATTTCCCAACCAATGTCCCATGTTTTCCCGCACTTGAATGATACACACTCTCACTAGCCTAAGCTAATCAAAGATCTAAATAAAGGACATTTATTGTTTTTCGCTTTAAGGCTTGTAATGTGCTAAATTAAGAACAAAGGGGATTTATAATAAGCTTAAAATTGGCTAACAAAGGTTGATGAAGGGTGGGCTATTTGGGTAAGTGAGCTACATGAAACAATGGCCTCAATCATATATATGCATATATACAAGGAATAATGGACATAAAAAATCAAACAAATCAAGGATCACACTCATAGGAAGAGAATAATGCACACAAGAAGGAAATAAAGTGGTTATAAGATGTAACCACACCATTAGGCTCAAAACTCACAAGCTTGTGTTCTTAGCTCAAAACATGTTCCACAAGATATAATTCAAGCAAGTTCAATGAGGAAAATTTTTCACTCAAATCAATTGGGGCCCTATAAGTAAATTTCATGGAAAATCTCAATATTTTGACAAAGTTTATTACCTAAATGAAATGTTGCGATTGAGAAGTTCAAAAAGTTAAAAAATTCCTTAGTTTGTCCCCTTTTTCAAACAAACCAAATTCTAATAAGAAAAAAGGGTCAACTAGGCTCAATAATCCAATTTTTTCCAATCACAACTAAACTCATAAACTAAAATACTATATATATATATATATGTTCTATCAACTAAAAATGTAAATCAAACTAAAAATATAAAAATATACACAATCAACGATGCTAAGTGGAATAAACTAAAAGTATCCAAAATACAATAATCCAAAGTGCATGAGATGAGAGTGCAAGTGATAAAATAAGATAAAATAAAGCAACTAAAACTGAAATCCGAAATTGTCACCCAAATTATAACCTCCGCCGACGACGTCAACCTCCCAACACTTATAATGAAGCATCGTCCCCGATGCTACAAGTAAGCCTAGGTGGAAGGATCGACACCTGCATCTAGCTGGGGGTCCGGCTGTGGCTGCGGCTATGGCTGTGTAGAAGCCTGAATCTCTGGAGGTGCCTCTGTATGCCCAACCTCCTCCTCGTGATCCGCCTCCTCCTCAGAATGATCAGAAGTGTCGGGATCAGGGGGTATGGCTGCTCCCAGCGATGCCAACATCTAAAACACGCGCTGAAAATTCCGCTCAATGGGCCGAAAGTGTCGCTCATGTCGACAGTCGCTCTAATCCATGCGCCCCGATCAGATGCTGAACTAGTCTGTAGGTCGGCTGAGGAGCTGATGATGGGGGTGGTGGTGGCTGACTGGCTAATGTGGATGGTGCAGAGGGTCCGGCTGCTGCTGTAGAAGATGATGGTCCAGACGCTGCTGCTGCTGAAGAAGGTGGTGGCCTAGATGCTGCTGCTGTTGAGCAAGCTCTGGATCTGCGCGGGGCTAGTCTCTCGTCCACCCAAGTCCCCCATGGAATCACTTTCTCCTTTCCGTGGATCAAGGGTGGTGACTCATCATCCTGGTGCCAGGGTACGACAGCCCGCTGACACATCTCAGCGACCAAAGCAGGGAATAGGAGTGTGCCACGGATATGTGCTCGCCACACAAACTTCCTGATCAGGCAGAGAAAATACACCTGATGACCCTCCATAATGCACCTGATCAGGGCGAGCATATCCACCGGAATCTCTGAAAAGTGCATGGTAGGCATCACATAATGAGCAAAGATCTGCTGTCAAGTCCTTGCCTCCCGATTCAGATATTCGAACATCATCTCCTTGGGCTTTATTTTATTAGCGTCCATCTCCCAAGGGGAGTCCGGTTCGGCAACTATACTCCTCAGTGTATCATAGTCATATGTCATACAGTGCATCTCCGCCTCAGCTTGCATAAAAGCATCTGTCTCACTGGTCTTAGGCTGACAGCGGGGTGTATCCTTAATGTCGGCCTCTGTAATCAGAACTTGCCCGCCTGTCAAGTGAATCGAATCAAGGGTCGGTGTATAGAAGTTGCAATAGAATTCTCAGACCCATGATTCATTCACTCTAACTAGCACCCTATCCACGAAGGACAGACCCAACGCATCAAGTCGCAGCTCAATAGATTGCTATAGATCTGAAGGAATGGAGAGCTTCTTCTCTAGATTAAGCTTTTGCCCCCTGAAAAATTGGGAAGCGACGCTCATAGTACAGGTTTGGGAACTTGTTTACATCGGTGGTGGGTAGTAACTGATCTGCATTCTCCGTTTTTGAAAGAAGGTTCTTGGCATAATCGGAGAAAGGAGAGGTAGTGGAAGATTGAGATTTCTTCCTTTTTCGAGAGGTGACCTTTGCTTTTCCTCTATCAGTCATCCTGGAGAAAATAGAAATCATAGGATATAAACAATTAAGCCAAGTAGAGGAATGTAAAGCAAGGAATTAAGCATAGACAGAAAACAGACAATAAGACATTGAGAAACTCTCCTGAAGTGAGTCATAGGAACGAATTCTTAGAGTGCAAGCAAACATAATTCAGAAAATAATCAAAGCACAATCCAAGAAACATGCAATAATAACAAAATGCTTGTTTGTTAAGCAACCATAATCATCATGCCCAAAAGAATATACAAGAGTAAGTGTGAAAACAAAAAGGGAAATTAGAGAGTTAAAAAGGTTAAAAGATAGAAAACTGGGTCAAAAATTAGTAGCATGACAAGTATGAAACTTAACCAAGAGAGGCTCAAAAAGTATATAAAACAAGAATATTCACATTCATGAGTACGATGCAAGACAATGATGATGAAATATGTAATTCATACAAGCATAGAAGAGGAAAACAAATCATCATCAATGGGTTGGTCACTTAAGTTTGTAAAAATTGGTGTTAAAAGATTGAAAATGTACTTATGTAACCTAAGGCAATTTAGACAATGAAAATGCTTACATAAGCAAGATTGCACCAAAAATTACAACTTGAAAAAAGCTCAATTGGAATGCACAAGATTAGGCCAGTTGAAATTTTATGAAAAGAGTTTCAATGGTCAATGAAGAATAAGCTTGAAAACGACCGTGAAGGAAAGAATTTAGGACCTATCTTGAACGGTTCATGACATAATAGAGGTTCAAGATTGATTGGGTAATCAAGTTCCAATTGACACAGAAATTTGTTAACTAGCACCTTGACTCTGTCAATCGTTAATACACATATGAGGGAACCAAAATATAATGGAAAGATGGCCAAATTAACCTATGAATTGAACTTGGTGTAAGGCAAGTAAATCTCAAATTCTAAAGTGCCAAGTTCGATTCCTAGGTTGCAAGTTCATAAAAGAGGGTTTCCAAAAATTTTGGCAGCATTCTGGCAGTAATTTGGACATTCCCGGGTAACAACAGCAGCAAAATAACACATATGAATCCAGATAGCATCAACAAGCAAAATAATTGACCGATTTATATGGTTCAAGTGACATGAAGCAAAATCACATAATTCAAGTCAGCAAGGCAGCAATCAAACAATTCATGTGAATCAAAATCAACACAGCAGTAGCAATATATACACAGAACAACAACATCATTCACCATTTAGCAGAGCATGTAATATGAAGAAATTAGACAAGAACGGAGCACTTATCAGGCCTAGATTCTTCTAACCACAACCTAGCTACCTAACCACCTAGGATCAACTAAAACATGCATATCTAACTAACCTAAATTAAACAGAATTAATCAACTGATATTAATATGGAAAATTAACTAAACAAAAACTAAAACAGAGCAGGAATTGAGTAGGGGAACCAGAACCAGGAAGGGCAGAAGCGGAAATAGAATTAGAAGAGGAATGACAAGCAGTGCCAACGAAGGATGGTGGCAACCTAGTAGAGGCGGTGGCGCTAAAATGGTGGAAGACAGGAGCGCTTGGAAGTGGGGGCACCGAAAAGGTAGTGCAGGGGTGCCGAACAGACACGGCGCAGAGGGGGGTTGCAGCGATGAGAAGGGAATGCGAGATAGAGGTAGGACGGTGTTGGTGATATGATGCTTGCCAGCGACAGTGGAGGCCACGGTGGTGCTGGTAGTTGCGGAGAGGTGTCGGTGCCGAGAGAGAGAATAGGCGAGAGGAAGAAAGAGAAGAGGGAGAGGAAGAGGGTGATCAGCGGTGGTGGGTGTCGCCGGAGTGGTGGCGATGGGGGTGGTTGCAGAGCTTGAGAAGGTGGTTATGGTGGTTTTGGAGGGAGAAGGTGCAGATCTGGAATGTTGAGAAGGGCAAAGGATGCGACTGCACCAAGGTTCTTCGCGCAGATGGGTTAATGAATTTGAATCCACGCATACGCATAGTGCGCGTGTGTGCATGGATGGATAGAGAGTTAATGGACGTGTAAGCGTGACGCGCGCATATGCGTGGATGGAGAGAGTGCGCATCGATACATACGCATGAAGTGTGGGTATGCGTGGAATGAGTATTGTGCCAGATGCACAATTATGGCGCGAAGTTGGCATGACTCTCGGGAGCAATGTATGGGTGCTGCACTTACGCATTGATGCGTACGCATCATGGACGCTTGCGCGTAGATGGGGGGTTTGTGGATCAACGCGTACGTGTGGGTTGGAATTGGGCCAAAGGCATAAAATTGGCTTAAAATGGGCACAACTCTCGGGTATAATGTATGGAGGCATGTTGGCGCATCGACGCATACGCGTGAAGTGCGCGTATGCATCCTCCCCCCCTTTTTTTTTAGAAACACCAAAATAGAGGTTAAAATTCTCTTAACATTCTCTACAACCCAAAACTAACAAAAATGCAAAATTAACAAAAATATTTTTAGGTTTTGAAGAATTTTCAAACACAAAGCAAACCTAACTTGCACCTTGGTGCACGGAATTTTGATTCACACTTTTCACAACTCCGATACAACTAACAAGCAAGTGCACTGGGTCATCCAAGTAATACCTTACGTGAGTAAGGGTCGATCCTAAAGAGATTGCCGGCTTGAAGCAAGCTATGGTTATCCTGTAACTCTTAGTTAGGAGATTAGTGATAAAAATGATTTTGTTTATGAAAAGTAAATAACATAAAATGAATGATACTTGTGGTCGAGGAACAGGTTGAGGTTTCGGAAATGCTCTGTCGTCTGAACCTCTGCTTTCTTACTGTCTTCTTCTCCAAACATGCATGACTCCTTCTATGGCAAGTTATATGTTGGTGGATCACCATTGTCAATGGCTACCATCCGTCCTCTCAGTGAAAATGGTCCAGGTATGGTTTCCGCACAGCTAATCATCTGTTGGTTCTCACTTGTGTCGGAATATGATCTCTCTATCCTTTTGCACACTGTCACTGCGCCCAACATTCGTGAGTTTGAAGCTCGTCACAGTCATCCCGTCCCAGATCCTACTCAGAATACCACAGACAAGGTTTAGACTTTCCGAATCTTAGGAATGCTGCCAATTAGTTCTAGCATCTACCACGAATGTTCTGATCTCACGAGTTTAAATGCTCTATTGTCAGGAGATGCAAGTCAAACTCGTGGATTAGAAACCCAAGAGATATGCACTCAAGCTGTCACCCAATGACTACGTTGAGCTCAGATAGAACGGAGGTGGTTGTCAGGTACGTGTTCATAAATTTGAGAATGATAATGAGTGTCACGAATAATTACAATCTTCACATTGAAGTACGAGTGAGTATCTTAGAACAGAACCAAGCGTGATTGAATAGAAAACAATAGTAATTGCATTAATCCATTGAAACAGAGCAGAGCTCCTCACCCCCACCTATGGAGTTTAGAGACACATGCCATCGAAGATACAATAAGAGATGTAAAATGTCATAAGTTCCATAATGAATCTCTAAAAGTAGTTTTTATACTAAACTAGTAACTTAGGTTTACAGAAGACGAGTAACTAAGTACAAATAGTGCAGAAATCCACTTCCAAGGTCCACATGGTAAGTGTTTGGGCTGAGCTTTGAAGCTTTCACGTGCATAGGCCATTCTTGGAGTTAAACGCCAGCCTGGATGCTAGTTTGGGCGTTTAACTCCAGTTTTGGTGTCAGTTCTGGCGTTTTACGCCAGAAAAAGGGTCTCTAGCTGGTGTTTAACGCCAGTTTGGGCCATCATATCTCGAGAAAAGTATGGACTATTATACATTGCTGGAAAGCCCAAGATGTCTACTTTCAAACGCAATTAAGAGTTTGCCAACTGGGCTTCTTTAGCTCCAGAAAATTCACTTCGAGTGCAGGAGGGTCACAATCCAACAGTATCTGCAGTCCTTTCTCAGCCTCTGAATCAGATTTTTGCTCAGGTCCCTCAATTTCAGCCAGAAAATACCTGAAATAACAGAAAAATATACAAACTCATAGTAAATTCCAGAAATGTGATTTTTTCATAAAAGTTAATAAAAATATAATAAAAGGCGAATAAAACATGCTAAAAACTATATGAAAACACTACCAAAAAGCATATAAAATATTCGCTCATCACAACACCAAACTTAAATTGTTGCTTGTCCCCAAGCAACTAGACAAATAAAATAGGATAAAAAGAAGATTATGGTGCAATAAAATCTTAGAGTCTTTAATGAAGCTCAAATTCAAATTAGATGAGCGGGACTTATAGCTTTTTGCTTCTGAATAGCTTTGCCATCTCACTTTATCATCTGAAACTCAGAATGATTGGCTTCTTTCATAACTCAGCATGCAGATGAGGTTATTGATTTTCCTAGTTTAGTTTTGATTGATTTTTGAACACAGCTTCTTTAAGTCTTGGCTGTGACCCTAAGCATTTTGTTTTCCAGTATTACCATCGGATACATAAATGCCACGGACACATAAATGGGTGAACCTTTTCAGATTGTGACTCTGCTTTCCTAGAGTGCCCAGTTAGAGGTGCCCAGAGTTCTTAAGCACACTCTTTTGCTTTGGATCACGACTTTAACCACTCAGTCCAAGCTTTTCACTTGGACCTTCATGACACAATCACATGGTTACAGACAACTTGATTTAGCTGCGTAGGCCAGGATTTTATTTCTTTGCGCCCTCCTATCCATTGATGCTCAAAGCCTTGGATCCATTTCACCCTTGCCTTTTTGTTTAAAGGGTTACTGGCTTTTTTTAATACTGTTTTTTCTTGCTTCAAGAATCAATTTTATGATATTTTAGATTATCAATAACATCTTTCTGTTTACCTCATTCTTTCAAGAGCCAAACATTACTTAAATTTCAGTATATAAAGAAAATGTGCACTGTTTATGCATTCATTCAGAGAGCTAAAGTGATGCCACCACATATAAATAATTTGGATTTTTCTTATTATATACTCGAAATGTTTGCACCCTTGCTCTTCTAAAAAAAATCTACTATTTTATTCATGTTTAGTGATGATAAGAAGAATAAAATATAGCCAAAATAAAAATAAAGTACTACTCATGCAATTTAGATTTTATTAAAGTAACGGAAAATTAAAATGGAAATTTAAATGCTACTAATACTTATGGAATAAAAATTAACGACTCTAATACTAATGCTCATGTAGCTATCAAAATAGGTCTCTAATAACAAAAATTATCACAGAGTTAGGACTCAACAACCTTTATTTTGAGAGAGGCGCTCCTTCAATCTGTAGGACGGCTAGCTCTTCAAGGGACAGCTTCTAGCACTTTAGCTCTTGTATCTCACACCCTTGCTTCTCCTATTCTTTGAGCAGTTTGCAAAGCATGTTGTTTTGACTCTGCTGCTCTTCTTTTAGTTGATCCATAGCTTCTTGCAGCTTGGTGACAGATGCTTCTAAGTAGGCCCAATAGTCAAATTGAGGAATTTCTGGGAGGAGCTCATGCGCCCTCCTCTTGATGGGGTTGTCTTGAAGGTCTATCCATTACCTTTTTTGTGATTGGGTGTTCAACTGGGATGTACTCATCCACATCTATCTGTACCCCCGCATCTTTGCATAACAGACTAATCAAGCTTGGGTAAGCCAATTTGGCCTCAATGGATTCCTTATTTGCAAATATGTAAATTTCACAAGGAATCAGCTGATGAACCTCTACTTCTTTTTCCAGCATAATACAGTGAATCACCACTGTTCTTTTGACAGTGACTTCAAAGCGGTTACTGGTGGGAAGTATAGAACGCCCAATGAAATCCAGCCAGCCCTTAGCAACTAGTTTGAGATCTCCTCTCTTTAGTTAGTTTGGAACACCTTTTAAATTGGTTATCCACTTGGTTCCAGGGAGGCATATGTCCTCTAGAACTTGATCCAGCTTTTTATCTTTAGCCATTCTCCTATTAAATGATTCTGGATCATCTTGTAGTTGAGGAAGTTTGAGGACTTCTCTCACTTTGTCAATATGGAAGTAAATAACTTTCCTTCTGACCATAGTCCGAAAGGAGTATAAATCAGTTCCCTATATTCTTTGCTTATCTGTCATCCATAGATTTTCATAAAATTCATGGATCATGTTTCTTCCAACATGTATCTCAGGATTAGCCAGGATTTCCCAACCCCTGGTTCGAATCTGCTCTTGGATCTCTGGGTATTCGTCTTCTTTCAGATTGAACTTAACTTCCGGGATTACTGATCTTCTGCACACAATTTTGAAGTAATGATCTGCATGTTTTTGGTGCAGAACCTCTCATGTATCCAAGGTAGTTTTAGATTGTTTTCTTTCTTGCCTCTTGAAGTGGGTTATTTTTCTTTAGGGGCCATGAATTCAGTCTATTTTAGCTCAGTGATCACAGAAAATCACACCAAATTTAGAGGTTTTGCTTGTCCTCAAGCAAAAGAAAAGAAAGAAGATGAATAGAGGGAGGGAAGGATTCGAATAATGTGTCAAGGATGTTGGCCGAATGTATTTTTAAAGGGTAGGGGGTGGCTTTCGAATTTTTAGAAAAAGATAAGATAGAAATATATGATTGATAAAAGATAAACATGATATGAAAAAGATAAGATTTTAAAATTTTAAAAAGATGAAAAAATAAGGGCAAGTTAAATCTAAATTTTTGTTAATGCATCTAAGAAATAAAAGATGATATGGATAAATGAGAAGGTTTTGGAAATAAATTGGAAAGAAAAATGAGTTTTAAAAACGTTTGAAAAAGAATTGAAAAAGAATTAAAAAGAATTTAGAAGATTATTAATTTTTTGAAATGGAAATTGAAAGATGACTATTTGCAACATTTTGATGCAGAAAATTATGAATTAAAACATGAAAATTTGAAAAAGTTGAATTGGAAACAAAATTACCTCCCTCTTGCTGTTCTGGCGTTAAACGCCCGGAATGATAGCCATTCTGGCGTTTAATGCCCATCTGATGGCGATTTTGGGCGTTTAACGCCCAGCCAGGTACTCTAGCTGGCGTTAAACGCCAGAAATACTTTGTTACTAGGCGTTTTTTCTAAACGCCCAGGATGCTGCAGTTTCTGGCGTTAAACGCCCAGAAAGATAGCCATTCTAGCGTTTAACGCCCAAAATGCCTCTTTATTGGTGTTTTAACGCCTGTGAGCTCTGTTTCTCTGTAATTCCTCTGCTTTATATTCTGAACCTTCATTTCTCTGAATTATTTACTGAAATGTATTATCAAATATGAATAACAAAATTAAATAAACTCATATAATTGTTATAAACATCTAATTTTTTCCAATGGCTGGGATGCCTCTCAGCAAGCACTTCTTTACTGTCTTTAGTTGGACCTTACTAAGCTTTAATCTAATCTCAGTCTTGAGCATTCTTGCTCATCATGGCCTTCAAGATAATACTTGACTCTCTGTCCATTAATAATGAATTTTTGTCAAAGTCAATATCCCGAAGATCTACATATCCATATGGTGACATACTTGTAATCACATATGGTCTCTTCCACCGGGATTTCAATTTACCAGGGAACAATCTGAGCCTAGAGTTAAACAGCAGAACCTTCTGTTCTGGCTCAAAGACTCTAGATGACAACTTTCTGTTGTGCCACTTTTTTGCTTTCCCCTTGTAAATTTTATCATTTTCGAAAGCATTGAGTCTGAACTCCTCTAGCTCATTCAACTGGAGTAATCTTTTCTCTCCAGCTACCTTAGCATCAAGGTTTAGGAACCTAGTTGCCCAGTAGGCCTTGTGTTCCAGTTTCACCGGCAGATGACAGGCTTTTCCATACACAAGCTAGTATGTAGAGGTCCTTATAGGAGTCTTGAATGCGATTCTGTATGCCCATAGAGCATTGATAAACCACTATTTTATGGTTTATATTATATTTAATTGTGTGGTTTTATCATGATCCTTACCCACTTGTTCATCAAAATAGTGTGCACTTAGGTTTCCTTCCTGAATTCATTACATGTTTGAAAATTGCTTTCTAAATACTTTAATTATGTACTTTTAATTCTCCTTTATCCCATTCGATGCCATGATCTGTGTGTTGAGTGTTTCAGACTTTACAGGGCATGAATGAGTTAGAGATTGGAAAGGAAGCTAGCGCAAAATGGAAGGAACACAAGAATTTGAGGAGATAACCAGCGAGAAGTGACGCGGTCGCATGGCTCACGCGACCACGCGAAGGAGAGCAAATCGCAGTGACGCGGCCGCACGGATTGGAAAAGCTCAAGCGACGCGGTAGCGTGGACGACGTGAACGCGTGGCATGGAAAAGCGCGAGTGACGCGTCCGCACGGGTGGTGGACGAAATTGTGATCCTCAAAATTGGTCTCTTTGTATTTGTATGAAATCAAAAATACCCCAAAGAGATCATGGTATGATGAACTGGGATCTTAATAATCCCTGGTAATGGCACCAACAGCTTAGTGTTGTTGTTGGACCAAAAGAGTTACAGGTACTGTTAGAGAAGCTCACAACTCCGTTCAACTTAACCAGCAAGTGTACTGGGTCATCCAAGTAATACCTTACGTGAGTAAGGGTCGATCCCACAGAGATTGTTGGTATGAAGCAAGCTATGGTCACCTTGTAAATCTCAGTCAGGCAGACTAAATGGTTTATGATGAATTCGAAAATTAATAATAAACAGAAAATAAAATAGGATAGAAATACTTATGTAAATTAATGGTGGGGATTTCAGATAGGCGTGTGGAGATGCTAAAATCCTCTCGAATCTCTATTTTCTTATTACATTCAACCAATCCTTCCTACTCCTTTCCATAGCAAGCTGTATATAGCGCATCACCGTCATCAATGGCTACTTTTCATCCTCTCGGGAAAATGGTCATATGCGCTGTCACTGCACGGCTCATCGTCTGGAGGCATCACCCTTGACAATAGTTACATCCCATCGTCTCAGTGAAAATAGTCCAAATGATCTGTCACAGCACGGCTAATCATCTGTCGATTCTCAATCAGGTTAGAATAGAATCCATTGATTCTTTTGCGTTTGTCACTAACGCCCAGCCTTCAGGAGTTTGTAGCTCGTCACAGTCATTCAATACCAGAATCTTACTCGGAATACCACAGACAAGGTTAGACTTTCTGGATTCCCATGAATGCCGCCATCTATCTAGCTTATACCACAAAGATTCTGTTGGGGAATCTAAGGGATATGCGCCCGGCCTAAGGTAGAACGAGAATGATGATGAGTGTCACGGATCATCACATTCATCAAGTTGAAGTGCAACGTATATCTTGGAATAAGAATAAAAGAGAATTGAATAGAAAATAACAGTAATTGTATTGAAACTTGAGGTACAGCAGAGCTCCACACCCTTAATCTATGGTGTGTAGAAACTCCACCGTTGAAAATACATAAGTGAAAGGTTCAGGCATGGCCGAATGGCCAGCCCCCCTGGTCTGAGAACAAATTATCCCAAGATGATCCTCAGATCTAAAGTGATCAAAAGATGTCCAATAGAATAGTAAATTAACCTATTTATACAAGACTAGCTACTAGGGTTTACATGAGTAAGTAATTGATGCATAAATCCACTTCCGGGGCCCACTTGGTGTATGTTTGGGCTGAGCTTGATCTATCCACGAGCTGAGGTTCCTCTTGGAGTTGAACGCCAAGTTATAACGTGTTTTGGGCGTTCAACTCCGGGTCGTGACGTGTTTCTGGCGTTTAACTCCAGACAGCAGCATGTACTTGGCGTTGAACGCCACTTTACGTCATCAATTCCCGAATAAAGTATGAACTATTATCTATTGCTGGAAAGCGCTGGATGTCTACTTTCCAACGCCGTTGCGAGCGTGCCATTTGGAGTTCTGTAGCTCCAGAAAATCCATTTTGAGTGCAGGAAGGTCAGATTCCAACAGCATAAGCAGTCCTTTGTCAGCCTCCTATCAGAGTTTTGCTCAAGTCCCTCAATTTCAGCCAGAAATTTCCTGAAATCACAGAAAAACACACAAACTCATAGTAAAGTCCAGAAATGTGAATTTAATATAAAAACTAATGAAAACATCCCTAAAAGTAGCTTGAACTTACTAAAACCTACCTAAAAACAATGCCAAAAAGCGTATAAATTATCCGCTCATCACAACACCAAACTTAAATTGTTGCTTGTCCCCAAGCAACTGAAAATCAATTAGGATAAAAAGAAGAGAATATACTATAAATTCCAAAATATCAATGAATATTAATTATAATTAGATGAGCGGGACTTGTAGCTTTTTGCTTCTGAACAGTTTTGTCATCTCACTTTTTCCCTTGAAGTTTAGAATGATTGGCTTCTCTAGGAACTTAGAATTTCGGATAGTGTTATTGATTCTCCTAGTTAAGTATGTTGATTCTTGAACACAGCTACTTATGAGTCTTAGCCGTGGCCCTAAGCATTTTGTTTTCCAGTATTACCACCGGATACATAAATGCCACAAACACATGACTGGGTGAAATTTTCAGATTGTGACTCAGCTTTGCTAGAGTCCCCAGTTAGAGGTGTCCAGAGCTCTTAAGCACACTCTTTTTGCTTTGGATCACGACTTTAACCACTCAGTCCAAGCTTTTCACTTGGACCTTCATGACACAAGCACATGGTTAGGGACAGCTTGATTTAGCCGCTTAGGCCT
>NC_029781.3:38741665-38744757 GCF_000817695.3 Arachis duranensis
CTTTAAGACATAGTTACTAACTACTAATGATCATGAAGTAGAGACACAAAACATAAATAAACACAACATAAAAACCAAAAAGCAAAAAGAAATAAGAACAAGGAATGAATCCACCTTAGTGGCGTCTTCTTCTTGAAGGACCAACAATGTCCTTAAGCTCTTCTATGTCCCTTCCTTGCCTTTGTTGCTCCTCCCTCATTGCTCTTTGGTCTTCTTGTTGCTCCTCCCTCATTGCTCTTTGATCTTCTCTTATTTCATGGAGAATGATGGAGTGCTCTTGATGTTCCACCCTTAATTGTTCCATGTTGTGGCTCAAATCTTCTAAGGAAGTGTTGAGTTGTTCCCAATAGTTGTTGGGAGAAAAGTGCATCCCTTGAGGCATCTCAGGAATTTCTTGATGATGAGCTTCCTCATGCATCTCTTGAGATCCGTGGAGGGTCTCTCTTGCTTGCTCCATCCTCTTCTTGGTGATGGGCTTATCCTCTTCAATGGGGATGTCTTCTTCTATGATAACTCCAGCTGAGTAATATAGATGGCAAATAAGGTGAGGAAAAGCTAGCCTAGCCATGGTGGAGGGCTTTTCGGCTATTTTGTAGAATTCATTGGAGATGACTTCATGAACTTCTACTTCCTCTCCAATCATGATGCTATGAATCATGATGGCCCGAACCACAGTAACTTCAGATCAGTTGCTATTGGGAATAATGGAGCGTTGAATGAACTCCAACCATCCTCTAGCCACAGGCTTGAGGTCCAGTCTTCTTAGTTGAACTAGCTTGCCTTTGGAGTCTCTCTTCCATTGAACTCCTTCCACACATATGTCCATTAGGACTTGGTCCAACCTTTGATTAAAGTTGACCCTTCTAGTGTAGGGGCGTACATCTCCTTGCATCATGGGCAAGTGAAACGCCAACCTCACATTCTCCGGACTAAAATCTAAGTATTTCCCCCGAACCATTATGAGATAATTCTTTGGACTTGGGTTCATACTTTGATCATGGTTCCTAGTGATCCATGCATTTGCATAGAACTCTTGAACCATTAAGATTCTGACTTGCTGCATGGGGTTGGTTAGGACTTCCCAACCTCTTCTTCGGATCTCATGTCGGATCTCCGGATACTCATTTTTCTTGAGCTTGAAAGGGACCTCAAGGATCACCTTCTTCTTTGCCACAACATCATAGAAGTGGTCTTGATGGCTTTTGGAGATGAATTTTTCCATTTCCCATGACTTGGAGGTAGAAGCTTTGGTCTTCCCTTTTCGTTTTCTAGAGGATTCTCCGGCCTTAGGTGCCATTGATGGTAATGGAAAAGAAAAAAGATTATACTTTGACCACACCAAACTTAAAATATTGCTCGTCCTCAAGCAAGAGAAGAAATAATAGAAGAAGAAGAAGAAGAAAATATTGAGGAGAAGGTGGAGTGTGGGTTTCGGCCAAGGTATAGAAGAGGGTGTTGTGTTGTGTGAAAACGAAGTAGAATAGAAGGGTATATATAAGAAAAGGGGAGAGGTGAGGTTCGGCCATTTAGGGTGGGTATGGGTGGGAAAGTGTTTTTGAATTTTGAAGGTAGGTGGGGTTTTGGGGAAGAGTGGATGGATGTGAGTGGTGAAGGGCGTAATTGGGAAGAGAGATTGAAGTTGATGGGAAGTGTGACATGGGGAAGAGTGAAATAAGATTAGGAGGTAAGGTGGGAATATGTTAGGTGGGGATCCTGTGGGGTCCACAGATCCTGAGGTGATCCTGTGGGGTCCACAGATCCTGAGATGATCCTGTGGGGTCCACAGATCCTGAGGTGTCAAGGAATTACATCCCTGCACCAAATAGGCATGTAAAATGCCTTTGCATACCATTTTGGCGTTCAAACGCCGAGGTGATGCACGTTCTGGGCGTTCAACGCCCATGTAAAGCATGTTCTGGGTGTTCAACGCCCATATGTAGCATGTTTCTGGCATTGAACGCCAGTTTCATGCTGTTACTGGCGTTCAGCGCCAACTTTTCTCAAGGCACATTCCTGGCGTTCAAACGCCAGAATGTTGCTTGTTTCTGGCATTCAGCGCCAGATTCATGCTCTGTTCTGGCGTTGAACGCCAGCCAGATGCTCCTTACTGGCGTTGAACGCCAGTCTGCCTTTCCTCCAGGGTGTGATTTTTCTTCTGCTGTTTTTTATTCTGTTTTTAATTTTTATATTTTTTTCGTGACTCCTCATGATCATGTACCTAATAAAACACAAAATAACAATAAAATAAAATAAAAATTAGATAAATAAAAATTGGGCTGCCTCGTAACAAGCGCTCTTTTAATGTCATTAGCTTGACAGTGGGCTCTCATGGAGCCTCACTGGTGATCAGGTCAATGTTGTATAGTCCTAACACCAAACTTAGAGTTTGGATATGGGGTCTTAACACCAAACTTAGTGTTTGGTTATGGCCTCCCAACACCAAACTTAGAGTTTGACTGTGGGGGCTCTTCTTGACTCTGAACTGAGAGAAGCTCTTCATGCTTACTCTCTCGTATCACGGAGGGATGGCCATGTGCCTTAAGCACAAGGTAGTCCCCTTTCAATTGAAGGACTAATTCACCTCTGTTGACATCTATCATAGCTCCTGCTGTGGCTAGGAAAGGTCTTCCAAGGATGATACACTCATCCTCTTCCTTCCTAGTGTCTAAGATTATGAAATCAGCAGGGATGTAAAGGCCTTCAACCTTTACTAACACATCCTCTACTATTCCATATGCTTGTCTCAATGACTTGTCTGCCAATTGTAATGAGAACAAGGCAGGTTGTACCTCAATGATTCCCAGCTTCTCCATTACAGAGAGTGGCATAAGATTTATCCCTGACCCCAGATCACATAGAGCTTTTTCAAAGGTCAATGTGCCTATGGTACAAGGTATTAAGAATTTGCCAGGATCTTGTTTCTTTTGAGGTAAAATTTGCTGAATCCAGGTATCTAGTTCACTAATGAGCAAGGGAGGTTCACTTTCCCAAGTCTCAGTACCAAACAACTTGGCATTTAGCTTTATGATAGCTCCTAAATATTGAGCAACTTGCTCTCCAGTCACATCTTCATCCTCTTCAGAGGAAGAATA
>NC_029781.3:38744857-38755865 GCF_000817695.3 Arachis duranensis
AATTCTCTGTCTGTTGCTGAGAAGATGATGGAAAAGGCTTGCTATTATTTAGCCTATTGCGTCCACCATTGTTAAAGCCTTGTTGAGGCTTCTGTTGATCCTTCCATGAGAAATTTGGATGATTTCTCCATGATGGATTATAGGTGTTTCCATAAGGTTCACCCATATAATTTACCTCTGCTATTGCAGGGTTCTCAGGATCATAAGCTTCTTCAGAAGCTGCCTCTTTAGTACTATTGGATGCATTTTGCCATCCATTCAGACTTTGAGAGATCATGTTGACTTGCTGAGTCAACACTTTGTTCTGAGCCAATATGGCATTCAGAGCATCAATTTCAAGAACTCCCTTCCTTTGAGGCGTCCCATTATTAATGGAATTCCTCTCAGAAGTGTACATGAATTGGTTATTTGCAACCATGTCAATAAGCTCTTGAGCTTCTGCAGGTGTTTTCTTTAGGTGAATGGATCCACCTGCAGAATGGTCCAATGACATTTTTGAAAATTCAGATTGACCATAATAGAATATATCTAATATGGTCCATTCTGAAAACATGTCCAATGGACACCTTTTGGTCAACTACTTGTACCTTTCCCAAGCTTCATAGAGGGATTCACCATCTTTTTGTTTGAAGGTTTGAACATCCACTCTAAGCTTGCTCAGCTTTTGAGGAGGAAAGAATTTATCCAAGAAAGCCGTGACCAGCTTATCCCATGAGCCCAGGCTATCCTTAGGTTGTGAATCCAACCATATTCTAGCTCTGTCTCTTACAGCAAAAGGGAAAAGCATGAGTCTGTAGACTTCAAGATCTACTCCATTCGTCTTTACAGTCTCACAAATTTGTAAGAACTCAGTTAAAAACTAGTAAGGATCTTCAGATGGAAGTCCATAAAACTTGCAATTCTGTTGCATTAAAGCAACTAGCTGAGGCTTAAGCTCAAAATTATTAGCTCCAATGGCAGGAATGGAGATGCTTCTTCCATCAACTTTGGACGTGGGTTTGGTAAAGTCACCAAGCATCCTCCTTGCATTATCATTATTGGGTTCGGCTGCCATCTCCTTCTTTTGTTCGAAATTTTCTGAAAGGTTACTTCTGGATTGTTGTAATTTAGCTTCTCTTAGTTTCCTTTTCAAAGTCCTTTCAGGTTCAGGATCAGCTTCAACAAGAGTGCTTTTGTCCTTGTTCCTGCTCATATGAAAGAGAAGAAAACAAGAAAAGAAAGAGGAATCCTCTATGTCACAATATAGAGATTCCTTTATGTTAGTAGAAAAAGAAGGGGGTAGAAGAAAGAAAAATGAAGAATCCAAACACAAGGGATAGATTGGGTTCGGATTTTTAGATGAAGAGAGGTGAAGAGAAGTGTTAGTAAATAAATAATTAAATAGAATAAGAAAAGAGATAGAGAATTTCGAAAATAATTTTGAAAAAGTGGTTGGTGATTTTCGAAGATTAAAGATAAGATATGATTAAAATTAAAATTTAAAACAATTAAAAAGAATTTTTGAGAAAGAGAGAGGTATTTTCGAAAATTAGAGAGGGATAGGTAGTTAGTTGGTTTTGAAAAAGATAAGAAACAAACAAAAAGTTAGTTGGTTGATTGAAAAAGATTTGAAGTTTTTTAATTTTAAAAAGATAAGAAGATAGGAAGATAGAAAAGATCTTTTAAAGTCAAATTTTGAAAAAGATAAAAAGATAAGGTAAAAAGATAGGATAAAAAGATAAAAAAATGATTTTAATTTTTAAATTTAAAATTACTTACTTCACTAACAAGAAACTACAAGATGAGATTCTAGAACTTAAAGATTAAACCTTTCTTAACAAGAAAGTAACAAACTTCAAATTTTTGAATTAATCACATTAATTGTTAGTGAATTTTCGAAAATATGATATAAAGATAAGAAAAATATTTTGAAAAAAATTTGAAAAGGATTTTTGAAATTTTCGAAAAATAGAAAAAAATGAAAAAGATATAATTTTTGAAAAAGATTTTGAAAAGATAAGATTTTTAAAATTGAAAATTTGACTTGACTTGTAAGAAACAACTAATTTTGAAAATTTTTGACTAAGTCAACTTCAAATTTTCGAAAATTATGAGAAGAATAAGGAAAAGATATTTTTTTGAATTTTTTTGAATTTTTAATCATGAGAGAGAAAAACACAAAAATGACCCAAAACATGAAAATTTTGGATCAAAACACTTAATGCATGCAAGAACACTATGAATGTCAAGATGAACACCAAGAACACTTTGAAGATCATGATGAACATCAAGAACATATTTTTGAAAAATTTTTGATGCAAAGAAAACATGCAAGACACCAAACTTAGAAATCTTTAATGCATGGACTCTAACAAACGAAAAATGCACATGAAAAATAACAAACAACACAAAACAAGAAAACATCAAGATCAAACAAGAAGACTTACCAAGAACAACTTGAAGATCATGAAGAACACTATGAATGCATGGAGTTTTCGAAAAATGCAAGAAAATTTTTTAAAGCATGCAATTGACAGCAAACTTAAAAGTTGACTTAAGACTCAAACAAGAAACACAAAATATTTTTGATTTTTATGATTTTCTATTTTTTTTGGATTTTTATTAATTTTTTTTCGAAAATAATTTTGGAAAAAACGAAAAAGAAAAGAAAAATTTTGAAAAAGATTTTTGAAAAAAAATTACCTAATCTGAGCAACAAGATGAACCGTCATTTGTTCATACTCGAACAGTCCCCGACAACGGCGCCAAAAACTTGGTGGACGAAATTGTGATCCTCAGAATTGGTCTCTTTGTATTTGTATGAAATCAAAAATACCCCAAAGAGATCATGGTATGATGAACTGAGATCTTAATAATCCCTGGTAATGGCACCAATAGCTTAGTGTTGTTGTTGGACCAAAAGAGTTACAGGCACTGTTAGAGAAGCTCACAACTCCGTTCAACTTAACCAGCAAGTGTATTGGGTCATCCAAGTAATACCTTACGTGAGTAAGGGTCGATCCCACAGAGATTGTTGGTATGAAGCAAGCTATGGTCACCTTGTAAATCTCAGTCAGGCAGACTAAATGGTTTATAATGAGTTCGAAAATTAATAATAAACAGAAAATAAAATAGGATAGAAATACTTATGTAAATTAATGGTGGGGATTTCAGATAGGCGTGTGGAGATGCTAAAATCCTCTCGAATCTCTATTTTCTTATTACATTCATCCAATCCTTCCTACTCCTTTCCATGGCAAGCTGTATGTAGGGCATCACCGTCATCAATGGCTACTTTTCATCCTCTCGGGAAAATGGTCCTATACGCTGTCACTACACGGCTAATCGTCTGGAGGCATCACCCTTGACAATGGCTACATCCCATCCTCTCAGTAAAAATGGTCCAAATGCTCTGTCACAGCACGGCTAATCATCCGTCGGTTCTCAATCAGGTTGGAATAGAATCCATTGATTCTTTTGCGTTTGTCACTAATGCCCAGCCTTCAGGAGTTTGAAGCTCGTCACAGTCATTCAATACCGGAATCTTACTCGAAATACCACAGACAAAGTTAGACTTTCCAGATTCCCGGAATCCTACTCGGAATACCACAAACAAGGTTAGAATTTCTGGATTCCCATGAATGCCGCCATCTATCTAGCTTATACCACGAAGATTCTGTTGGGAATCTAAGGGATATGCGCCCGGCCTAAGGTAGAACGGGAGTGGTTGTCAGTCACGCACGTTCATAGGTGAGAATGATGATGAGTGTCACGGATCATCACATTCATCAAGTTGAAGTACAACGTATATCTTGGAATAAGAATAAAAGAGAATTGAATAGAAAATAATAGTAATTGTATTGAAACTTGAGGTACAGCAGAGCTCCACACCCTTAATCTATGGTGTGTAGAAACTCCACCGTTGAACATACATAAGTGAAAGGTTCAAGCATGGCCGAATGGCCAGCCCCCCTGGTCTGAGAATAAATCATCCCAAGATGATCCTCAGATCTAAAGTGATCAAAAGATGTCTAATACAATAGTAAATTAACCTATTTATACTAGACTAGCTACTAGGGTTTACATGAGTAAGTAATTGATGCATAAATCCACTTCCGGGGCCCACTTGGTGTATGTTTGGGCTGAGCTTGATCTATCCACGAGTTGAGGCTCCTCTTGGAGTTGAACGCCAAGTTATAACATGTTTTGGGCGTTCAACTCCGGGTCGTGACGTGTTTCTGGCGTTTAACTCCAGACAGCAGCATGTACTTGGCGTTGAACACCACTTTACGTCGTCAATTACCAAATAAAGTATGAACTATTATATATTGCTGGAAAGATCTGGATGTCTACTTTCCAACGCTGTTAAGAGCGCACCATTTGGAGTTCTATAGCTCCAGAAAATCCATTTTGAGTGCAAGGAGGTCAGATTCCAACAGCATCAGCAGTCCTTTGTCAGCCTCCTATCAGAGTTTTGCTCAAGTCCCTCAATTTCAGCCAGAAATTACCTAAAATCACAGAAAAATACACAAACTCATAGTAAAGTCCAAAATATGAATTTAACATAAAAACTAATGAAAACATCCCTAAAAGTAGCTTGAACTTACTAAAAACTACCTAAAAACAATGCCAAAAAGCGTATAAATTATCCGCTCATCAATGGGTGACGCGATCGCGTGACATGTGCGATCTGCATAATCTGTAGCATTCGTTGGGGGCAATGTTGGACCCTATTTCGACCCAGTTTTCGGCCCGGAACAGCAGACTAGAGCCAGAGAATATGTAGAAACAAACACAACATTCATTCTACACAGTTTTTTGTTTTAGATCTAGTTTTCACTCCTCCACTAGGTTTTTCTCCTTAGATTTTAGAATTTAATTTTCAATTGGTATTAGCATTGGAACATTGAGAAGAGTTATTTCCTCATCAAGACTTCGTCATTCTAGTTCGTTCTCTTAACTTGGTTTATTTCTTCCATGTTCTTTGCTTTGTTCAATTTTGTCATTTGAATACTTTTATGATAATTTAATATAAGAATTATTTCTTTCATTTTAATCCATTTTTCCTTCCAATAATCATGTCTTCTTTCAATTCCCTTTCATATGTTATGGATTTATTATTTACAATGAGCGAGTAGTTCCGCTTACTTGATGGGGAGTTGATTGAAAGGAACTCTTGAGTTGGAAGGATTGAAAGAGAATTTGTAATTGGGATAATTATTGGATTGCTCTCTAGTCACTAATACCAACTCATTTTTATTAATTGAATTGCAACTTGTGAACAGACATGGCATTTCAATTTGTTTGACTTTCCCTTACTTAGTAAAGGATAATTAAACAAACCAATCTTTAATTATCAATTACTCTGAGAGAATTCCAACAACATTAGAGATTCTAACTGATCAACTCCCAGTCAAGGCTTTTTATTTACATTATTCAAAATTCCTCAATTTAATTTTCCATCTACTTAACTCAACTTTTTGGAAACATCTAATTAATAAAATAGCACACTTTCCTGCAACTCGTTGAGAGACGACCTGGGACTCAAACTCCCAGTAATTTTTAATTTAAATTCTCTGTGACATATTTCTAAATTGATAGGCAAATTTTTGGTGAGTTAAGAGCTATACTGGCAACATAATTAATTTAATAATTTTTAATTCACCACTTTCTGAGCATCATCAATTTTTGGCGCCGTTGCCGGGGAGTTGCAATAGAGTGCTAAAGTTATTAATTAGAATTTATTTATTTGCATTTTATTTTGTTGCTGTTAATATGAGCTGCGTATTTCTTTCGTCAAATGACGCGTTCTCTACCTGACCCTAATTTGCTAATATTCGATCCTGAAATTGAAAGGACTATTTCACGAATAAGGCGAGTTAAGCGTCAGTTAGTCCTCTCTGAGGACAAATCTGAAACGTCAGTTGAGGAAGGAACCAGCCCCCGTCCTACTAGTCCGGTTGTTTTACGTGCAGAAAACATGGCAGCTAGGAGAGTTACCATCCAGGAGGAAGGAGCTCCTGATTTTACAATGCAACCGTTCCAAGCGCATCATCCAGCGGTAGCTATAGATTTTGAAATAAAGACCGCACTGCTAAATTTGATGCCCAAGTTTCATGACTTACCTGCTCAAGAGCCCATCAAGCACTTGAGAGATTTCCAAGCCGCCTGTTCTACTGTCAGGCGTCATGGTACTGATGAAACTTCAATTTTGCTGAAAGCTTTCCCGTTTTCTCTTGAGGGAAAAGCAAGAGAGTAGTACTACACTCAACCTCTAGCGAATGTATCCAACTAGGATACACTCAGAAAGGAGTTTTTGGAGAAATTCTTTCCATCTGAAGTTACTGATAAACTGAGGAAGGATATTTCCACCATTGTTCAGGATGACAATAAATCTCTTTTCGAATACTGGGAGCGCTTCAATAATCTTCTGGAAGCATGCCCCCACCACATGATTGATAAGATAGTGTTACTCAGCTACATCACACAGGGTATGAGGCCCCAAGATAAGACCACATTGGAAAGTGCTAGCAATGGGTCTATGAAGAAGTACAAAACCACTGATGAAGCATGGCAATTGATCAGTGATCTAGCTGAATCTACTAGGAACCAAAGGCAAAGGCAAAATCGTTCAAAAGCCATTGCAGAAGTATCCTCTAACAGAGAGACTGCGGCTCTAGCTCAGAGTATATGTGAGATGACCAACTTGCTGAAGCAGATGCAATTGAATCAACAACAAGCTCAGCAAGCTCAACGCCCTCCACCACAGCAAAACCAACAGCTAGTCCCCCAGAGAGTTTGTGGAATCTGTGCTGATTATAGCCACTACACTGATGAATGCCCGCAGCTCCAACAAGAAGACAACATGGTAGCATCCACTCATAATTTCTATGACCGCCCCAACCAAGGGTACAATCAAGGTGGAAACAATAACCATGGATGGCAGGACAATTATAACCAGAATTGGAGGGACAATAATAATAGAGGATGCAATTGATAATTCACTTCTCATGTTTTAGATGTAGTTTTTGAGAGAGAGGCTCTCTCCTCTCTCTCTCTTAGGATTAGGATTTAGGACTTCTCTTAGTTTTTAAGAGTGACTCTCGATCTCAGGTTTAATATTCCTTTTACTTTATATTTTTCTTCCATTTGGAATACTCTAATGCTTTTACTTGTATCTGATTTATGCTGCCCACTTGGCTTATGAATTTTCCATATTAAGATTTGAATATTTTATTTAATGTTATTTGAGGTATTTCAGTTTATGATTGTTTTATTTATGAATGCCTTTAATTTAATTTAGATATTTCTCCTTTTGGTTTTGGTTAAGAAATCAATAACTCAAGAGTTATCTTAGCTCAACATAATTGATAACTGTTATCTTTGCTAATTGAACTGAACTTCAATAATCCCAACCTTTTCTTATGAAATAAATAGGATTCGAAGGTCAATTAATTAGTCCCTTGACTTTCCTTTGCTTTAGCAAAGGTTGACAAAGTGGAATTAAGATTCAACTTTCATTATTATTGATAAGAACACTGCAAGAAAAACACCAATTCAAGTACACTTGAAAAGTGTAGCCAAAAGTGAAAAAAAATGATGCCTTAGGCTACGGCTACGCTTTTTGGGCTACGGCTACGCTTTTTGGAGTGATTCCTATTCGGCCGTTGCCTATTCTCAAAGGTTACGCTTTTCTGCACCAAGGGCTATGTTTATATCCGACAAGAGCTTAACAAACAGAAAATCGTCAATCTTTTAATCTTGGCATAATGACTAAAAAATCTTCTGAAGCGCCTTCAAATTCTTCTCAAACACATCTTTTTCATGCTGATCTTCGTCACCATCAAGAAAACTCTTGGCCTTAACAATTGTATTAGTGTTCATTCCCTTGTTCATTCCTAGCGGAGCTGCTGCAAAAATACTTGCACTTCTAAGAAGTTTAAACAACAAAATTCTTCTAAAGGTGCACAAAAAAAGTGTAAATAGAAATTAACTAAATCAAAATAGTAAGATCACAAACTGAGTTGAAATACTAAAATATATATGAGCATCATACTAATTGCTGAATAAATAGACAAAGAAAAAGAAATTAATTGCTGAATATACCATTACCTATCTTCACTCCAAACAGCTTTAACTTTACTGCCTTCTCAGCTTGTTAGTTTTTTATTATTCTCATTAAAGCTGAATGCTAAATTCCCAAAATCATGCCAATCAGCTTAATTTCAAGTGGGGAAAACGGCGTTGCTTCAAAGAGTAAAGTGAGAATTATCAACCTAAATTGTAAAATTAAAAATAAATTGAGACAGATATATCAATTTTACACCAATATCCCCAATGCAATTGACAGACCAAACATGAGTCCCCTGGCTTAATCTATTTATGGCGAATCAGAACCCAAAACACAATTCAAGAATACATCAAGTTACACAAGTAAATTGAAGCAAAAGGCTTAAAAAATTGAAGACAAATTAATGAATAAAACTTCATAAACTAGTGCATTAATCAGAAACTTTTTCACCTCCAAATTTTGAGAAATACAGTGCTGCTTACCTTTGGAATGGGCTGTCGGATTACATTTTCCATGGCAACACCAATTAAAATCCTCCAAGTGATCTTGCACTACATATTGAAGACTAATAATAAGAATTAAAGGTATTTCAAAACTCAAATTCCCCTACACTATTTTGAATTCCATTAATACAAATTACATAATAAGAACAGGAACTCTATAGCACAAATTCAATTGTACACAATAGAAGAACATAAAAGCTTTGCCCCTAATGCAGTAATAAAATTTGAATGATGTGATGGTTGGCAGGCTTAGCTTTGGGATTGCAATGATCTTATTGATAACTGCCACAAGCATGAGTAAGAGGCAGCCTTATAGGATAGGTTGGTTGAATGGTGAATGCTACTTAGTCAAAAGGGGTGTTTATGCCGGCTCAACCATAATGATCCTAGTAACCGTAGGTTCGGCAGTTAGTTCGGTTTTGTTAACCATAAAGGCCAATCAAACAGAACAAGATCGCAAAATACATGGACAAACATGAGAATTGATCATCCAATTATTATACTTAGAAAGATGCCTTACAAGTTGCTAAGGTAAAAATCCAAGTTCACATTCCAAAGACATGCTTTCAAAGGAATACTAATATTATAATAATAGTTGTTCATTAAAAAGGGTTGCCACATCCAATTAAGATGAGTAAACATGCTTGTATAAAAATTTAAGTGCTGCATAAATTTAAGTACAAAAATATTATAATAATAGTTGTTGTTCCGAGGGTTACCTGAAACGTGTAGCTCGGTCGTCTTGGTAAGACCCGAGGTGGGGGTTCTGTGACCCGAGCTTGATGTGCCGAGTGGCTGGTGGTTGTACCTGCAATGACACTCCGATGCTTAAGTTAGCATGGGTTCAAGCAGATATTTAGTAGAATTAGAGTATGAGTTATACCTGGGTGCTCCAGTGTATTTATAGTAGTTGGTCGTGATCTTCCCTGGATAAGATATTCTTATCTTATCTTATCTTTTTGGGAGTTTTATCTCTATCTTTGCGGAACCGCCTTTCCCAGGCCTCTTCGGCCTTTAGGTTTTGGGCTTTGTTCCTTTTGATGGGCCTTCTTAGCCTATTTGTCCGAGGTCCGACCTCAGGCGTGGACCTTTGGGACGAGGTCGGGCCTTCTATGATCTTGTCCGAGTTTGGGGAGCTCGGTCAGGGTATGAACAGTGCCCCTGCCCGAGTTCGTCCTTTTTTGAGAGGTTGAGCTCGGGCATAGTAGTTTTTTTTCAAATTTTGAAGATGGCCGTTTCAGCATTTATTGCTTGTTACCGTTTTTCCTCGATTTCTGTTCGGGCTCTGTGAAGGCATCATTTATTTGCCCCTTTCCTTATTTTCTTCGTTTATTCTGTTCCCTTTCCATTTTCTGAGTTTTCGCCACCTCTGAGCGCCGCTCCTTCTTTGTTCTTCTTCTCCGATTCTTTCTGTGCATTTTTCCGGGGTTTCCTCCTCGCCACCGTTTTCGTTCTCCTTGCGTCGGAGCTCGTCGTCTTCTTCCTTTCTTTCCAGGTTTGTTCTCGTCTTCTTTTTCTTTGCGCACATATGCTTCTGTTTCTTTTTCTTTTTATGCCTGGGTTACCCCGAAAAGAGGCGCCGCCATTGCTTTGGTTATTTGTATGTGGGGGGGGGGGCTCTTTTCTCTTGGTATTTTGTTTTCGAGTGGCTGCATTTTGAAAGAACTTTGTTTTCTCGTTTTGCTGAACGGGCTTTTGCTGTTTGCCTTTATGTGATTTTTGCTTTTGCTGTTGTATTCTTCTTTGTAGGCAAGATTTTTTTGTCTCAAAAGGTTCTTCAAGCAATGTCGACCAAGATTCCGAGTGGTCTTGGTTGGGTAGATCCTGTTCCTTTAAGAGTCCCTTCTGTGGTAGATTCTGAGTATTTGGCTAGGTTTCGTAGGCAATGTAGCATATGTGAGGATAGGGAGTCTGAGAGGGATTATGAGTTAGTAGCTCCGGATTCCGAGGAGAGAGTTTGCTTCCCGCCTTTAGACAGTTCCGAGAAGCTCTTCTTTTACGCCTATGATTGTTTTTTCTCTAAGCTGGGTGTCCGACTTCCTTTTACCGACCTGGAGTCCGAGGTGTTGTGGTCCTGTAACCTTGCCCCTACGCAGCTCCATCCAAATTCCTGGGCATTTTTAAAGCTGTTCCAACTTTTGTGCCAGTTTTTGGGTGTCCCTCCCTCTATTTCTCTTTTTTCCTATTTGTTTGTGTTAACGAGGCCGGGTTCGGGTGGGGGGAAGGTGTCTTGGGTCTCTTTTAGGGCTAACCTGGGGAGGAAGTTCTGTACCCTGTATGATGAGTCTTTTCACGATTTTAAGAACTATTATTTCAAGGTCCGGGCTACTGGGGACGTCCGACCTTTCTTTCTAGATGAGAGTGGGGAGCCTTCCTTTCCTCTTTGTTGGCAGGAGAATGTAGTGTCTGCTAAGTATACCTTTGAGAGTCTAGATGAGGTGGAGCAGGCTTTTGT
>NC_029781.3:38760136-38760390 GCF_000817695.3 Arachis duranensis
ATGATGTGATGACCTGGGAGTCGCTGAAGATCGTGATTCTCTGGGCTCCGACCTCTTCGGCTAGCTTTAGACCTGCTAGTAGGGCCTCATATTCGGCTTGGTTGTTCGAAGCCTGGAACCCGAATTTTAGGGATAGTTCTATCCGCGTTCCTTGGTCGCTTTCGAGTATAACCCCGGCTCCGCTTCCTGTTTTGTTTGAGGACCCGTCGACATACAGGTTCCATGAGAGTGGGGTTCCAGGGGTCTCAGTGTAT
>NC_029781.3:38761009-38762107 GCF_000817695.3 Arachis duranensis
TAATGAACCCTGCATCTAGTAGTGCTTGTACTTGTTCTTCTATTGCTTGCATGCGTTCGGGCCCGAGCTTCCTGCGTCTTTGTTGGACAGGTCGGGATCCCGGGTACACTGATAGCTTATGGCACATTAGGTCGGGGCTTATGCCTGGCATGTCGGAGGCTTTCCAGGCGAAGAGGTCGGAATTCTCCCTTAAGAGGGTTATGAGTTCCTCCTTTAGGCCTGTTTTGAGGTTTGCTCCTATGTTTGTTATTTTTTCAGGTGTGTTCCCGATTTGGATTTTTTCGGTTTCTCCCCCTGGTTGTGGCCGAAGATCTTCTCGGGCTTGAACTCGCCCGAGTTCTATTGTGTTAACCTCTTTCCCCTTTAGGCTCAGACTTTCGTTGTAGCATCGCCGTGCTAGTTTTTGGTCGCCTCTTAGGGTAGCGATCCCCTTTGCGGTAGGGAACTTCATACAGAGGTGTGGGGTCGAGACTATAGCCGCCAGTCTGTTTAGGGTTGGTCGTCCGATGAGGGCATTGTATGCTGAAGTGACGTTGACTACAATGTAGTCGATGTTTAATGTTTTAGTTTGCTCGCCCTTTCCGAAGGTAGTGTGTAACGAGATGTATCCTAAGGGACGGATCGGGGCATCTCCTAGTCCGAATAGGTCGGTGGGATAGGCCTTTAGTTCTTTTTCTTCAAGTCCGAGTTTGTCGAAGGCCGTTTTGAACAGGATATCTGCTGAGCTCCCCTGGTCAATCAGGGTTCGATGTAAGTTGGCGTTTGCTAGGATGATGGTGATTACCATTGGATCGTCGTGCCCGGGTATTATTCCTTGAGCATCTTCTCGGGTAAATGAGATAGTAGGTAACTCGGGCAAGGGGCTGTCTTCTCGGGCATGGTAGACTTCTTTGAGGTGTCTTTTTCGTGAGGATTTGGATGTCCCTCCGCCTGCGAAACCTCCGTTTATCATGTGTATGTGCCTTTCAGGGGTTCGCGGGGCTTGTTCGGCCCGATCTTCGTTATCTCCTCGCCTTCTCTTCCTGGTCTCTTCTCCTTTATCTGCTATGTATCTGTCGAGTTTTCCTTCTCTGGCTAGCTTTTCTATAACATTTTTTA
>NC_029781.3:38763010-38776466 GCF_000817695.3 Arachis duranensis
GTTCTGTGACCCGAGCTTGATGTGCCGAGTGGCTGGTGGTTGTACCTGCAATGACACTCCGATGCTTAAGTTAGCATGGGTTCAAGCAGATATTTAGTAGAATTAGAGTATGAGTTATACCTGGGTGCTCCAGTGTATTTATAGTAGTTGGTCGTGATCTTCCCTGGATAAGATATTCTTATCTTATCTTATCTTTTTGGGAGTTTTATCTCTATCTTTGCGGAACCGCCTTTCCCAGGCCTCTTCGGCCTTTAGGTTTTGGGCTTTGTTCCTTTTGATGGGCCTTCTTAGCCTATTTGTCCGAGGTCCGACCTCAGGCGTGGACCTTTGGGACGAGGTCGGGCCTTCTATGATCTTGTCCGAGTTTGGGGAGCTCGGTCAGGGTATGAACAGTTGTTATTATCACAAAAAGGAATTTATTCCTATAATCAGTCATATGCCTAGTCCCCCAAAGATGCATAAAGTGCTGCAGCTAAATTTAAGTATAAAAATACGCATACAAACACACATGGTATAATAATAGTAACTGAGCATTGTCATATGAATTGCAAGTACCAGAAAAATTTCATCTCCAGTGGCATATCTCCCTGCATGATCTTTCAATAGCTTTTCAAGTGCTTAAAATAATGAAAAATATGCAACATTTAATTAAGGCAAGAAAAAAAACCACTCAAATGAATAATTGGTTTGGAAGTAACAAACCAGAATATATCTTAATGGTATTCAGTGAAGTGTCACCTGTGAAGCCCTTTCTAATGACACTTTGTGCCCAAGGAAGTTTTTCATGAGGGCCAACCTTTTTTCTCAATGAAGTTATTCTGCAAAACAATATGTGCAACCTGTGGAGAGTGGATAAGATGATTAGAAAGCCGAGTAACAAAAAGGACTAGAGCTTAAGATTATGCAGCAGGTGTACCTGAAAATTGAGTGCTCTTTTGGGAACGTCATGAGGCAGCAAAGGGTATTGAGGATACTTATCGTCCAAATACTGCATACATAGAGAACATGAATAATTGAAT
Organism: Arachis duranensis; assembly: GCF_000817695.3. Classification (NCBI taxonomy): domain Eukaryota; kingdom Viridiplantae; phylum Streptophyta; class Magnoliopsida; order Fabales; family Fabaceae; genus Arachis; species Arachis duranensis. The sequence continues at coordinate 38,764,030 of NC_029781.3, forward strand.
ATAAATAAGAATATATAAGAGAAACAGGGAAATTAAAATCATGAGTTGGAGGACCAACCATAATAATGGCTAAGGATTCAGCAAGAATAAAATCGCCATCCACCAGAATAGGAATTAAAGCAAGAGGATTCAACTTGAGGAACTATGATGGTTGTTTAAACAAGGCAATTTAACAATACATTTAACAGAAATAAATACAGAGCATATGTTTAGAACAAACCGGGGTCAAATTTGGAGGAAAAGCAAAAAGAATAGCAATCCAATGCAGCAACCAGCAGGGGAAAGAATGTTAATGCTACCAGCTAAAGATCTTTCACTCTTTGGAAAATCAAGTTCTTCCTTAACGAGAAAATGAAAAGGACAAAAAAAAAAGAAAACAGAGAAGGAAGAAGATCGACAAACACTAGATCCATTCAGCTTGCGCTAGTTGAGTCAGACAGCACGACAGAAATTGAAGCAGAGTACTGACAGTCAAAAAATTAGCTGCATAAGTGTCATAATATTACCATATGAAAGTGTCCATCTAAATTCTACAATATATATTCTCCTATTTCAGCAGAAATTAGAACACTCAATTGACTGCAATAATCACTGCATATGTCTCAAATCAAGCTTTGGTTCCCAAAATACATCTTAAAATTCACGGGTACTTCGAGATATTGATTCAATCAACAAAGCAATTTAAAAGCATAAGAATAATCCTCTCTTGAGAATACTCTGCTCTCTTTAAAAGTGAAACTTATACAAGAAAAAATCAACAAGAACAATAACAAAAATAAGAATAATAATTCAATTGACACATGGTGAAATTTACATTGGTGATTTTAGTTTGATCCGGCAGTCCACAAATAAACAACGCAGAATACAGAAGCTAAAACTCACAATTAAAACCCTAAAACCAAAACCCAAAACCTCCCAAATTTCACAGAACCATCATCATCATCGGGCGCTTACCTCGCTTGTTAGGGATCGATGCTTTGCCTCATTGGAAACCTTGATGCTTCATAGTAGAGCAGAGAAGAGGTCGCTAGAGAGCACACAGTTTCTTTGACACTGCATAGAGAAGGCGAGTGAGAGAGAGTGAGTTATAGAATGATCGAGAAGAAAAGAACGAGGCACAGAATGCTTACTTGGTGAGCGCGATGATGAATGGCAACGGTGAAGAAGAGATGAGCGACGACAAATCGAAGGTGAAAACCCTTGAAGAAGAGATAAGCAGTGGCGATGAATCGAAGGAGAAGGCGCGCGAGTTTGTGCAGGTAGCGTGAATTGGTGACGAATCAAAGAAAAAATTTTCATTAAGCTCAGTATATAGCGCAGAGATGAGGGTTACTCGATCGGATTGAAAGGGGAAGGACGATGAGAAGCGCAAAGATGAGGATGGTGAGGGCGGCGCGGCGACAAGGAGGAGGGCGAAGAGGAGCGACGGTTAGTGATGAGTGAGAGGGTTTCTGTAGCGAGAGGGTTTCTTCGTGACGGTGAGCTTTGGAGGGTTTCTTCGATGGTGACAGGGTTTCTAAAAGGGGATCGAGATGAAGGCTAAGTGTGAGTTTTGGAAGGACAAAAATTTCACTAAGTGTGTGAGTTTTGTTTTCGGGAAACTGAGGAATAAAATTGATTAAGTGTCAAGTTTTTTGCTCTAGATACATTAGGCATCACTTTTAAAGTGCACCCAAAACTTAACAAATAGGCTACACTTTAAAAGCACTCCCTTAGATATAAAAAGTAGATCCATAAATATCAACATTCGGCTACGCTTTATAAGTGATTTCTATAATACCTAAGGCTACACTTTTTAAATGATGCCAAAATTGTGTTTCTTTTTCTCTTAAAAAAAGTGTGGCTGAATGGGTATTTTTCTTGTAGTGGAATAACTAAGTCTGGATTTCCAATTTCTCGTACCTTGCCAAAGGATTTGTTTTACAGTATTTATTTATTTTTATTGTCATTTAAATTATTTGCCATATTTATTCCTCATTCTCAAAACCCCAATTTTATCTTTTTCATAACCAATAATAAGAACATACCTCCCTGCAATTCCTTGAGAAGACGACCCGAGGTTTGAATACTCGGTTATCAATTTCAAAGGGGTTTGTTACTTGTGACAACCAAACGTTTGTACGAAGGGATTTCTGTCGGTTTAGTGACTATATCTACAACTCGACTATATTTATGAACTTCTTTACTGGCAAAAAATATCAACGTCAAGCATCATCCAACTTCTTGCCCAATCCCTTCTACGGGTACTTATAGTCCATTCCAGGATTCATTTTAGTTCTCTATTTGAGACTTCAGCCTGCCCATTTGTCTGTGGATGATATGGAGTTGCCACTTTGTGGTTAATTCCATATCGGATCAGAGTAGAGTCAAGCTGTTTATTGCAGAAATGAGTGCCTCCATCACTGATCAGTACCTTAGGGACATCGAACCTGCTAAAAATATGCTTCTAGAGGAACTTTATCATTGTCTTAGTGTCATTAGTGGGTGTTGCAATTGCCTCTACCCATTTAGATACATAGTCTACTGCCACTAGAATATAAGTGTTTGAATATGATGGTGGGAAAGGCCCCATGAAGTCAATACCCCATACATCAAACAACTCAATATCTAAGATCCCTTGCTGAGGCATGGCATAACCGTGAGGCAGATTACCCGCCCTCTGGCAACTGTCATAGTTACGTACAAATTCTCGGGAGTCTCTATAGAGAGTAGGCCAGTAGAAGCCACATTGGAGAACCCTTGTGGCTGTTCGCTCACCTCCAAAATGTCCTCCATATTGTGATCTATGGCAATTCCATAAGATCTTCTGTGCCTCTTCTTTAGGCACACATCTATGGATTATTCTGTCTGCACATCTCTTAAAGAGATATGGTTCATCCCACAAGTAGTACTTTGCATCAAAAACCAATTTTTTTGTTTGCTGCCTACTGTACTCTTTGGGTATGAGTATCACAGTTTTATAGTTTGCAATGTCTGCAAATCACAGTACTTCCTGAATGGCAAAGAATTGCTCATCCAGAAAGGTTTCAGAGATTTCAGTAGGAGGGAGGGACGCTCCTGCTACTAGTTCTATCCGGGACAGGTGATCAGCTACTTGGTTCTCTGTCCCTTTTCTGCCTCTTATTTCTATATCAAACTCTTGCAGAAGCAACACACATCTTATGAGTCTGAGTTTTGAATTCTGCTTTGTGAGGAGATATTTTAGAGTAGCATGGTCAGTGTACACAATCACTTTTGATCCTACTAAATAAGATATGAACTTGTCAATGGCATAAACCACTTCAAGCAACTCCTTTTCTGTGGTTTTGTAATTCTTCTGTGCGTTATTTAAAACATGGCTAGCATAATAAATGGCATGCAGAAGCTTGTCTTATCTTTGTCCCAATACTGCACCAATGGCATGGTCACTGGCATCACATATTAGTTCAAATGGTAATGTCCAGTCTGGTGCAGAAATGACTGGTGCTGTGACCAACTTAGCTTTCAGAGTCTTAAAGGCCTACAGACACTCTGTGTCAAAGATAAATGGTGTATCGGCGGCTAGCAGATTGCTCAGAGATTTTGCGATTTTTGAAAAATCCTTTATAAACCTCCTATAGAATCCTGCATGCCCCAGAAAGATTCTGATTGCCTTAACATTGGTAGGTGATGGTAATTTTTTAATTACTTCTACCTTAGCTTGATCCACATCTATTCCCTTGTTCGAAATTCTGTGCCCAAAGACAATTCCTTCAATTACCATAAAGTAGCATTTCTCCAAGTTTAAAACCAGGTTAGTCTCTTGGCATCTTTTTAGAACAAGTGCTAGATGGTCAAGACAGGAGCTGAATGAGTCTCCCAATACTGAGAAGTCATCCATGAAAACTTTCAAAAATTTCTCTACCATATCAGAGAAGATAGAAAGCATGCACCTCTGAAAGGTTGCAGGTACATTGCACAGACCAAATGGCATCCTTCTGTAGGCAAATAATCCAGATGGACATGTGAATGCTGTTTTCTCTTGGTCTTAAGGATCTACTGTGATTTGGTTGTAACCTGAATAGCCATCCAAAAAGCAGTAGTATTCATGACCTGCTAGTCTTTCTAGCATCTGGTCTATGAATGGTAAAGGAAAATGATCCTTTCTGGTGGCTGTATTGAGCCTTCTATAGTCAATACACATACGCCACCATGTAACTGTTCTTGTAGGAACCAGTTCATTCTTTTCATTATGAACCACTATTATGCCTCCCTTTTTGGGGACAACTTGGATAGGGCTTACCCAGGGGCTATCAGAAATAGGATAAATAATCCCAGCCTCTAGTAACTTAGTGACCTCTTTCTGCACCACCTCCTTCATGGCTGGATTCAGCCGCCTTTGTGGTTGAACCGCTGGCTTAGCATATTTCAAGGTAGTGGTTTGAGCTCGGGTTTAGATATTCTTCCTGAGGAGTTTTTAGAGATTCTTCTATTTTCTCTGGTTCCTCCAAATTAGGCTGAACATCTTTAAACATGTCCTCTAGCTCTGATTCGAGACTCTCAGTCATATTGACTTCTTCCACCAGGGAGTCAATAATATCAACGCTCATGCAGTCTTTAGATGTGTCTAGATGCTGCATAGCTTTCACAGCATTCAACATAAACTCATCCTCATTGACTTTTAGGGTCACCTCCCTTTTTGGACGTCAATGAGAGTTCATCCAGTTGCTAGGAAAGGTCTTCCTAGAATGAGAGTGGCACTCTTGTGCTCCTCCATTTCCAGCACTACAAAGTTAGTGGGAAAGACGAATGGCCCAACCTTGACAATCATGTCCTCAATTACGCCTGATGGAAATTTAATGGAGCCATCAATAAGTTGGAGACATATTTGGGTTGGTTTGAATTTTTCAGTCAAACCAAGCTTTCTGATAGTGGATGCAGGTATCAGGTTGATACTTGCTGCAAGATCATATAAAGTTGTCCTAGTACAAGCATCCTCTAATGTGCATGGTATCATAAAACTTCCGGGATCTTTAATCTTCTCTGGTAAGCTCTTTAATATGACTGCACTGCATTCTTCAGTGAGAAAATTTTTTCAGTCTCCCTCCAATACTTCTTATGACTTAAGATCTCATTCATGAACTTAGCATAAGAGGGTATTTTCTCAAGTGCCTCTGCAAACGAAATCTTTATTTCAAGAGTCCTGAGATAGTATGCAAAGCGGGCAAATTGTTTATCCTATTCCGCTTGGCGGAGTTTCTAAGGATAAGGCATCTTGACTTTATATTCTTCAACCTTAGTTGCTGTAGGTTTATTTCCTACAGAAGTGGTTGGAGAAGCCTGCTTAAGGGGATTGTTATCAGCACTTGCAGGTGTCTGATCCCTTATTGGCATTTGAACGCCAGAATTGGGGGCTGTATGGGCGTTTAACGCCAGGTTGCCACCCTTTTCTGGCGTTTGAACGCCAGAATTGGCTGATGCTTGGGTGTTTAACGCCGACTTCTGACCCTTTTCTGGTGTTTGAATGCCGGAATCATTCCTCTCTGGGCTCTTACTATCCTCAGAGGGATTTTGGGCAGTGAATTGGTCATCCTTTGTTAGATGTTCCTTTCTTGGCTTCCTGTTGCTTTGAGTTGAGACATTCAATGTCTTTCCACTCCTTAAATGAACAGCTTGGCATTCTTTTGTTATCTATTTAGATAACTGTTGTTTTGTCTGATTCAATTGTTTTTCCATATTCTGATTGAGTTCGGCAACTTGTTCTGGAGAACTAAGTTCAATGGATATTGCTTTAGCCTCTTCCTTCATTGAGGACTCACTACTTAAGTACAGATGCTGATTTCTTGCAACAGTATCTATGAGCTCTTGAGCCTCTTCAATTGTCTTTCTCATGTGTATAGATCCATCAGCTGAGTGGTCTAGAGATATCTGGGCCTTTTCTGTAAGCCCGTAGTAGAAGATGTCTAACTGCACCCATTCTGAAAATATTTCAGAGGGGCATTTCCTTAGCATCTCTCTGTACCTCTCCCAGGCATTATAAAGAGATTCATTATCTTCTTGTTTAAAACTTGGATATCCAGCCTTAGCTATGTCATCCTTTTTGGAGGGAAACATTAATTCAGGAATTTGTCTGACAACTGTTTCCAAGTTCTTATGCTGGCTTTAGGTTGGTTGTTTAACCACCTCTTAGCTTGGTCTTTTACAGCAAATGGAAACAGCAATAATCTGTAGACATCCTGATCTACTTCCTTATCACGTACTGTGTCAGCAATTTGTAAGAACTGTGCCAAAAACTCAATAGGTTCTTCCTGTGGAAGACCAAAATATTGGGAATTTTGCTGCACCATGATAATGAGCTAAGGGTTTAGCTCAAAATTGTTGGCTCTGATGGGAGGTATACAGATACTACTCCCATATGAAGCAGTAGTGGGGTTAGCATATGACCTCAGAGTCCTTCTGGACTGTTCATTTCCACTTACGTCCATAATGGAGAAAGGGAGATGATGTGGATTGTAAATAAAAATTTTATTCCCCCCTTTTTTGTGATTAATGAAATTAAAATAAAGTAAATAAAAAATTTATGCAAGTTTCAAAAATTAAGAAAATAAAAAGTAATAAAAGAAATAGAAAACTAAATTAATTAATTAATTAAAAAGATTTGAAAATTTTTTGTTGTTGATTTTCAAAAAATAAAGAGAGAGAGAGGGTGGTTAGGAAGTTTTGAAAAAGATTTGTCTTAAAATTAAAGATACGTGTAAGAAAATAAATAAAAGAAAAGTTTTTGAAAAAGATATGATTTTAAAATTTTAAAGATTAAAACTTTCTTAACAAGAAAACACCAAACTTAAAATTTTTGAATCCAAATAATAAACTAAGACAAGTAGTTCGAAACTTATATATAAAAAAAGAAAAAGATTTTGAAAAATTTTATAAAAGATTTTTGAAAAATATAAAAAAAAATTGAAAAAGAATTTGTTTTGAAAAAGATTTAAAAAGATAAATTTTTAAAAATTGAAATTTTGACTTGACTAACAAGAAACTACCAAATTTTAAAAATTTTGACTAAGTCAACCTAAGGAATTCGAAAATGATGAGTAAATAAAGGAAAATATTTTTTTTTAATTTAATGAGGAAAGAGAAAAACACTAAAATGACACCAAACTTAAAATTTTTAAATCAAAACAAAGAAAACAAACAAGAAAACTTTGAATGTTAAGATGAACACCAAGAACACTTTGAATATCAAGATGAACACTAAGAACAAATTTGAGAATTTTTAAGGAAATAAGGACACAAAAAATACCAAACTTAAAAATTTTTATACTTTGGACACTAATAATTCAAAAATGCACAAGAAAAACTAAAGATCAAACAAGGAAAATAAACAAGAACAACTTGAAGATCAAGAAAGAACACAATGCATATATTTTCGAAAATTTAAGAAAAATTAAAACATGCAATTGACATCAAACCTAAAATTTGACACAAGAAGAAAACTTGGTGCACGGGATTATGATTCACACTTTTCACAACTCTGATACAACTAACCAGCAAGTGCACTGGGTCGTCCAAGTAATACCTTACGTGAGTAAGGGTTGAACCTACGGAGATTGCCGGCTTGAAGCAAGCTATGGTTATCCTATAACTCTTAGTTAGGAGATTAGTGATAAAAATGATTTTGTTTATGAAAAGTAAATAACATAAAAATGAATGATACTTATGGTTCAGTAATGAGGAATAGGTTGAGGTTTCAGAGATGCTCTGTCGTCTGAACCTCTGCTTTCTTACTGTCTTCTTCTCCAAATGCGCATGACTCCTTCCATGGCAAGCTATATGTTGGTGGATCACCGTTGTCAATGGCTACTATACGTTCTCTCGGTGAAAATGGTCCAGGTACGGTTTTCGCACAGCTAATCATCAATCGGTTCTCACTTGTGTCGGAATAGGATCTCTCAATCCTTTTGCACACTGTCACTGCGCCCAACATTCGTGAGTTTGAAGCTCGTCACAATCATCCCGTCCCAGATCCTACTCGAAATACCACAGACAAGGTTTAGACTATCCAAATCTCAGGAATACTGCCAATTGGTTCTAGCCTTTACGAGTTTAAATACTCTATTGTCAGGAGATGCAAGTCAAACTCGTGGATTAGAAACCCAAGAGATACGCACTCACGCAGTCGCCTAATGACTATGTTGAGCTCAGATAGAAGGAGGGTGGTTGTTAGGCACGCGTTCATAAATTTGAGAATGATAATGAGTATCATAGATCATTACATTTTTCACATTGAAGTACGAGTGAGTATCTTAGAACAGAAGCAAACGTGATTGAATAGAAAACAATAGTAATTGCATTAATCCATTGAAACACAGCAAACCTCCTCACCCCCAGCTATAGAGTTTAGAGTCTCACGCCATAGAAGATACAATAAGAGATGTAAAATGTCATAAGTTCCAAAATGAATCTCTAAAAGTATTTTTTATACTAAACTAGTAACTTAGGTTTACAGAAAATGAGTAACTAAGTGCAGATAGTGCAGAAATCCACTTTCGGTGTCCACTTGGTGAGTGTTTGGGCAGAGCTTTGAAGCTTTCACGTGGATAGGCTATTCTTGGAGTTAAACGCCAGCTTGGGTGCCAGTTTGGGCGTTTAACTCCAGTTTTGGTGCCAGTTCTGGCGTTTTACGTCAAAAAGGGTCTCTGGCTGGCGTTTAACGCCAGTTTGGGCAATCATATCTCGATCAAAGTATAGACTTTTATACATTTCTAAAAAGCCCAAGATGTCTACTTTCCAACGCAATTGAGAGCGCGCAAATTGAGCTTCTGAATCTCCAGAAATTCCATTTTGAGTGCAGGAGGGTCAGAATCCAACAGCATCTGCAGTCCTTTCTTAGCCTCTGAATCAGATTTTTGCTCAGGTCCCTCAATTTCAGCCAGAAAATACCTGAAATTATAGAAAAACACACAAAATCATAGTAAAGTTTAGAAATGTGATTTTTTCATAAAAATTAATAAAAATATAATAAGAGGTGAATAAAACATGCTAAAAACTATATGAAAACACTACCAAAAAGCGTATAAAATATCTGCTCATCACACCTCAAACAACTAACAACCAAAGCATTAAAGCAAGATTATATGAAGAGGAAAACTACCTACAATGGCAACTCAAATCACTGATTAATCAAAATTACAAGAGAATGGATAGAGTTTACCATGGTGGGGTGTCTCCCACCTAGCACTTTTAGTTTAAGTCCTTAAGTTGCACATTTGGGACACTCTTTGTCGTGGTGGCTTATGCTTGTATTCATTCTTGAATCTCCAAGGATGCTTGCTTCTCAAACAGTTGTCAAAATTTCTAACCGTCTTCACCAAGCTTGGGTGAAGTTCTACCTAAGATATGAGCTCCAAAAGTTGGTCCTCATGTTGTGATCCAGGGTCCCATATCTTATTTTTACACCCATCTTCTAGTTGATCATCATGGTTCTTCCATCCAGGGGGTTGACACATAGAATTCTCCTTAGAGCACTAAATTCTCCTTCTAGACCCACACAAACTTACATTCATCTAACCATGGTGCCTATGCCTTGAAAGTTCATCCCAAATCCTTGATTTTCCATGATTTCTCCTCTTTTCATGCTTTTCTCTCCATTCCCTTTATCCATTCCTAGCATTTTCAACCTGAAATCACTAACACACACATCAAGGCATCTAGTGGAATCAAAGGTGAATCAAAATCAACCAATTAAGGGCCTAAAAGCATGTTTTTACACTTAAGCACAAATTAGGAGACAATCATGAAACCATGCCATTTCTTTGAATAAATGTGGAAAAAGTGGATAAAATCTACCTAAATTAAGCCCAAAATGTACCACGAAATAGTGGCGCATCAGTATGATAATTAATGACCAGGATAGAAAGCATTGATTCTCAACCCTTGCCATGAATGTCTCTCTTTAGTAATTGCTTTCTTTAGTTGTTTGTTTTATTTTCTCATCATTTAAATTCTTGTTTTCTTACATGCAAACCACCCCCTTGGAACCTCAGAACTAATAACACGCATACCTCACTGCAATTCCTTTGAGAGACGACCCGAGATATAATACTCTGGTACTTTTATTGGTTCGCACTCGTGACTAACAAAATTAAGCTTTGATTGAGTGTTACTTGTCAATTAGGAACTATACTTGCAACGAGGAAGAAAGTCTCTTATTTATAATAAAACTCTAAGACTAAACCTAAAAGATATTGTTCTTAATTAAAAATTATGAAAAGAAAATAAAATAAGATAAAAAAAAGTGCTAAAATCTATTTTGGGGCCCACTTGGTGAGTGTTTGGGCTGATGCCTGGCATCTAACTTGAGTTCTGGGCATTCAACTTTGGTTCCTGCTCCCTGGCTGGCGTTGAATGCCAGTTTGAGCGTTCAACTTGGGAGGTTGGTCCTGTTTGGGCGTTGAACGCCAGAAAGAGAGTAAGTTGGGCGTTCAACCCCCTTTTGGGCAGTCCTTTCCAAAGAAAAGTATAGAGTATTATATATTGTTGGCACAACTAGAAAATGGATTAATACAGACAGATTTATTTACAGACAGATTTAGTCTTTATTACAAACGGATTTTTGGTTACCGATGGATTTTGTCCCTCTGTAAAAGCCTCGTCGAAAATTATTTACCGACAGTTTTTTATTTCGTCAGAAAATTACCGACGGATTTTTACCAGTTACCGACGGATTTCACCTCTATAAATTCTCCATCCATTTTCTGAAGGCGACGAACTTTCCGACGGATTTTCCATCGATAATTACAGACGGATATTTCGACGGATTTTCCATCGGTAATTACTGACGGCTTTTTCGACAAATTTTCTGACTATAATTACAGGCAGATTTTCCGACGGATTTTCCGTCTGTAATTATAGACAAATTTTCTGATAGATTTTCTGTCTGTAATTTGAACCTTGGAAAATCATCTCACACTCTGAGAAAATAGAATTTTTTTAGGTTTTTTTAATTACAAAATAAACTTATTTTCATACAAAATAAATATAAATTTAATACAAATTTTTATCTAATTTGTATTCAAATATTTATAATATTTCAAAAAATAAACAAATTTATCGTATTATCAAACTAAAAGAAAAGTACTATAAACAAGCAAGTCATAAATAAATTAAAATATTAATGTTTGCATTGTAATTCTATAGCCAAATCAAGAAATATAAAAAGAGACACGTAGGAGTCAAGTTTGCTGAATCTAGACCGAAAATTTCATGTGAAACTGACCCTCAATATTCCAAATAAGTTATCATCTTTTGTTTCTCCACCAGTCATCACAAATCTAAATCAAACAGTAATATTTTTTACACTCAATAATCAATAATGTAACACCCTAATATTCAAATCCTTATGCTCGAGTCATAAGTCAATGATATTACGGTGGTACGACTCTCAGGTGGATTTTTTTTTAATATATAAACATAGGTAATTTTGAAAGGAGTATTAATCGAGAAGCCTGAAAAGAGTAGAAATAAAATCGCGAAGACATATCACTCACGTTTCGACAACGAAAAGATAAAACGTGAAGCCGAAAGCGATATATGGACAAGGCATAAAGGAGATTAAGAGATAGATAACAGATAGATATATATAACATAAGTAAATAGCCACTAGTCGCGACCCGCGAAGTTTAGGCCGGCTAGGGTACAGTATGAAAGTAACTGACAACAGTACATCCTAATCTGTCCTAAAGGAAACATAAGAGCCTCTATAGGCAAGTTCCAAAAGAGTTCAACACATAATATAATCTTTTCAAAACAAAGGTGGAGAGATTCTAAGTATAATCCTTTCAAAGCAAAGGTGGAGAGATTCTAAGCAAAACACAAAGTAGAGAAAATAAATATCTTCGCCGTCTCTCAAACGAACCGGAGCTCACTTCTGAGCACCTGGACCTGTATCTGAAAAACAAGAGATATATACGGAATGAGAACCCCGGGCCCATGGGTTCCCAGTACGGTAAAAGTGCCAAATAAATACAATGCACTGCAATAAAAACTCACTAAGCATCCTAAACTCCTTTTCTCCAAGTATCCAGCCTAGATTCTCACTAATCCATGAATAGGCATCTGTCGTAAGGGGATACTAAATCTAGTTCATGTTACACATATTTCCTAACTCGCTGATTCTTACACGAATCAGACTCAGAATCATAAGCAAAACCATCACCAGTTGTTCTGTCTCAGCAACTCTATATCAATACATCATACCCTCGCCTGGAGCTAGTGAAATCTCATCACTGCGTCTACCCACTCAAATTATCTCATTCAAAAATCATCATCATCATGCAATCGCACTATCAATTCATCTCATCAAGAACAGCCACCAACATCCACCGACACCAACATGAGGGGTCTCTCAGTTGTACAAACACAAGCAATACAGACAAGTAATACACAAATAAGGTACAAGTAGAACAAGTAGCACGTAA
>NC_029781.3:38777288-38778022 GCF_000817695.3 Arachis duranensis
AAAATCAACTTTGGCATGAAAGCAGGTTCACGCGTACGCGTACTCCATGCGCACGCGTGGATGGCCACAAAACTCATCGGCGCATATGCGCCATTCACGCGGACGCGCGGATTAAAAAAAATAGACAACGACGCGTACGCGTGGGTGCATTTGCGCCCCAGGCACAAAACTGGCACAACTCTGGCACAACTCTCAGGAAAATGGCTGGGCATTGGGTGCAGCGCATCGACGCGCACGCGCACACCACGCGCACGCGTGGATGGTGCCTTCTCGAAGAACGACGCGTACGCGCCAAGTTCGCCTACGCGTGGAGGGTCATTCTGCTAAAAATTTTCTAAGTTAAAAGCTGCAGAATTCACAGATTTAACCCCCAATCTTCCGACGGACATAACTCTCTCATTTTAAATCGTTTTTCACCCCTTCTTCGAACGGCATGGACATCCCGGATCCAATTTCATTTCTAAACAGATTTGGCACAAAACAGAGATCCGTAGTCCAAGTTATGTCCCATCAAAGTATGCCCAAAAACCATATTTTTCATAAAAACCACAAAGTGCCATTTCAAAACAAACCATTTCCAACCCTTTTCAAAATCAATCAAAACATGCCAATTTCATCCCTTTCCTTTGAAATCAATCAAAATATATCAAATTCAATATCAAGCCTCCTAAACTCATACATTAACACTTTACTACGATTCACAAAACCGCCATATAACCATTTTTACCCATTTC
>NC_029781.3:38778929-38788526 GCF_000817695.3 Arachis duranensis
CCATCAAATGCACTAACATAACCAATATTACATACATACATCAACCTAGGGCTCATAAAGATGATAAATCACAAGGGTTTGAGCACTTCTTACCTCAGCCCATATGAAGTAGGGATAGAACCCACTTAGAATCCATGTTGGAGTATCCCTAAACACCCAAAATCACAAGATTTCAACACTAACTTCCCAAAAACGTGTAACAGTGGGAAATTTCGAAAACTGGGCAGAGATGAATGGAATACTCACCACAAAACTTAGATAGAATTGTAGAGGGTGAGAAGAGCGACGCGTGGCCGCAAACGGCTCGTCAATCGAAGCTCCGTAGCTCAAGTTATGGTGGTTTGAAGATCAAAGAGAGTTAGGTTTTCTCTCTTCTCTTCTCTCTTCTTAATTCAGCACCCAACACCCCTTCTTTAGGGCAACATAAGCTGAAATGCTCATAACTAATGTTTATATATGTTGGGTCTTGGGCCCACTTAGGCCCAGTTCACTTATTTTTGTCCGTTGGCCCAATTTTGGACCAAAGCCTTTAAGATTAACGCTCTAAATCGCACTTCAAATATTTCTACCTCCCCTAATTATAATTCCTCATTTCTTAATCTTATTTACTCATAATCAATTTTCTCAGCTGCAGTACCAGACAAGTCTCAGCCGGTACTGTCGGTCAAAATTCCACTGCGCGCTTTTACGCAGAAAACTATGTCTTCCGACTCGGAAAAATTCACTGAATCCAAATATTATATTTAAATCATCAAATTCCAATTGCCAAATATTCCAATCATATTCGCTCCTACTTAACTCATTATTTAATTAATTTCGGTTAGACCGGGTATTACAAATAAGACCAGAAACTCAAGCAATGTCAAACTCCATTAATCTTTGGCTTTGTTAGCACTATGAACATATCCGCAAAAGCAACATCAATGAAATTCATTTCACTGCAAGTTCTAACAAGGTCCTTATTAGCTACTCAATTAAAGAAGGATGGCATGTTGTGCGATCTTCCTTTCAAGTGCGATGTTGTCAGCCCCCACCACACTATCAACCTCTCTGCCATTTTTTATAAAGAAAAATGTAAGAACACTGGTGACATTCCAACGTCCAGCAACATCTGCTGCCTCATCTATGTCAACTTTTAGAAAAACAACTTTTGGGTACTTTCCTGCCAAGTTTGTATAAACTGTGGAAATATATTGATAGAGGCCACACCATGCTGCAGTAAAATACAGTATTGTCAGGCGAGATGACTTTGATGCAGCATTCAACTTCTTTTCCAATTCAATAGCTGAGTGAATACCAATAACTTGCCCTGTCAAAAGCCGCAAAACATAATGTGTCATTTAATTAATAAAGTTCACCCTCTTCTCCGTTTAAATTCCACTGGACGGAGGGATACCTTGACCTCAAAGATCAAAATTTAACTTAAATATATCGGAGGTAAAAAAAAGAAAAAAAATAGCATGTTGGTCGGTCCAATGTACTTGTGAGCAAGAACCTCCTCACCTTTTGGTGAAAATATATTGGAAACACCTTGAACAGCATGCTAGCGGTTAACCAAACAGACTTATTATAGACAATTTGCATTGTAGTTCTAAGTAAATCGTTAAAATAAAAAATTAGTTATACGAAATCTGTCATGGAGCCATTCCCATCATCATAAAAGTACCATTTTGGCAATACTATCTGAGAAGGATTCCAAGGCTGTAATATAGGTGTGTGGACATACTGATGCAATATGTAGATTAAAACTATCAAGTTTTATTATCACAACGGCAGGTAAAGTATGCAGAAAAGCGATCAGACAAGTAAAACAAAAAATTTTGGGAATTTTAATAACATCAAGTAGATAGAAGTATAGAGACATACCATCTTTCTAGGCCGACAATGGTTCCTGAACCTATAGAAAAAGTCCAACGGGAAATTTCAGCAGAATGACCAAACGGCATAATAATTACAATAAAATTATAAATCCGGAAATTATGAGTTGATTGAATATTATGTTACATCTCAACTTTAGAGTAACCTAGACAAAGTAAATCTACTTTAACCTTGTAGATAATGCTGCAAGACAAAGGAAAATTGTTGAGAGATTAAACAGAGCTGGACTACCCAACAAAAAAATTATCAACTGAAATGTCATTTCTAGAAAAGGAAAAATGCCTAAGACATAATTAAGAAGATTGATGATAATGTGCTGCCTAAAGGTTTTGGTACAAAAGATGTGTTGCCCAGCAATGCCTAACTATCAAGAAACTACCCAATGATGGAAGCGTTATGCTACACAATACACTCACTTGAGCTTCAGCTGCTTCTTGTTTTCTGAGTTCTGCTCTTTTCTCCTCCTTATGCTTTCGTAACCGTTCATATTTTCTCCTATGGTCCTCAATTTTCCAAACATTAGGTTCAACCTATCTAACTAAGAGATATCATTTTAAAAATTCAAAAAAAAAGAGAAAATCATTTTGAAGGTTGGTCTACCGGACATGGTGCTGAAATTACCTTTTTAAGCGCCATACCATATCTTCATCATAATCTAACTTTGAAGCAACATAAAGATCACTTGCTACTTCTTCCTAGAGTCCCAGCATGGCCCTTTCCATGCCTCGAACTCTATATCCTTTGGCTGAGTCTTGATTAATCTGGAACAGACGAGATACCTCTGAGAACACATATACATATTTGTGCAGAAATTCTTTTAAGATCGTGCTCTATGAGCCACAAGCTGTGACTAAATCAAATCAACTTAGATACTAGGCCAATTACTAAACGACAAAATTAATAATAACCTTTAGATTGGACTATGCTCCAACTCACTTCGAGCCTTCTCAGATTAAAATACAAATAGATGATGCAGCCCTTAAATGTTTTGTAATGCATTAACTCTATCATTTGTACATTAACCACCCTTACCAAAAACCTATAGTTCTTAACCGTGATTAATCACATTCCCTTCAACTACAGACATATTAAAGTCACACTGAAGACACCACCATGATGTTGCATACAGCAGGTCTAAATCTGGAAGTTAGTAGCACAACAAAGAATAAAATCAAATGCAGCAGAAACCCACCATCATTATTGCTACTTCATTGACAAGGTTTCTTATATCTGCTCCTAAGAATCCAATAGTTCGGAAGACAAGCTGTTGATGTAAGAAATCAATGTATGAGTTCAATGGAAAAGAGAGAAGTGAATTTGAATAGATAAGCAATATACCTTTTTCAAAATTAACATCCTCTGCAAGTTGCTTTCCAGAACTATGCACACCAAAAATTGGACTCTTTGCTTGGCATCAAGCAAACCAATGTACAGTCTTTGGTCAATTAAGCAATCAAGAACTGTCATTGAGTAGAGGAAGATAAGAGGCTTCAATTCACAACAATTATATGAACATGAAAATGCAGTGTCTAAAGAGAAAACAACATAAATAAATCAATTAAATAAATAAAAAAGAATACAGTAAGAATTGAAGTAGAAGATAATGATGGAGAAAGAAGAACACATCTTCCCTATGTTTTGCTCTATTAACAGCATCAAGGTTCCTTCTTGAAGAAGCATTCTTCCTAGCCACCACACAATCCACAGAAGTAGAAGCATGATCTGATACGATTCCAATTCTAGGGCCACACTATACATCCTGAAAAGAAGAAGATTTTTTGTTTAATTTAAGTGACGCAGATGTGACAACCAAGTACCTAACACTGTGGTCATTCACATATATGTGGAATCATAAGAAAATTATTATGATTAAATAAGTGAAAAGGGGATAATACCAACCAATGATCAGTAATACTAGGAAAGGCAGAAGCAAGATAGATAAGAATTGCGTGACTACCAAAAAGAAAAGAACACGTCTAATTGAAGTTCAAATTCATGGAAATGATTGATAAAAATGAAATTGAAATAAGAAGGAAGTACCTCTCGAATAGCTTGAACCTTCCATCAACAATAGTAGGGAGTTTCCTGAAAGGGTTTATAGCTAATAGAGATGGATTATGGAGGTTTACTTAAAGAGGTAGATAAGTGTCTTCGGAAGCATAGTAATTGTAATGAGTACCTGTAAATTTGGGAGATAACTGTTGTCTTTTGGAGATTTCAACTTTAATCTCGTCAAATTCTATTCCATTAACTCTATTGAGAAAATAAGCATTAGCAGTAGTAGTAGCAGAATTCAAATTCCAGAAAAGAAATACAATGTTGAATTGAATTACTTGTAGAAGATAAGAACGGCACGAGATGGCTGGGACATGCGGTCCACAAACACCTTCACCTTCAACATCTTTTCCATTTTGCTTTCTTTCTATCTATGCCTCAACACCAAAAATTGAAAAACCATGAGGAAAAAAGTTTCAACAACAAATTTTAAATCAAACTAATAACTAATAACTAATAACTAAACTCATTGAAGGAGAGAGGAACAACTCGTTTGATCTGTGATTTTGTGTATGTGAATGGAGGTCGATAGGATGGGGATGAAGTTAGGTCTAAATTAAAATTTTTCGACGGAAAATTTTAAATTAGAGACGGATTTTTCGTCTATAATAATTTAATAAAACACAGCGTTTTCTCTATTAATTACAGATGAATTTTCCGTCTATAACCATTTTTCAAGAAAAAAATTAATTTTACCGACAGAATTATTGATGGATTCTGTTTTTCATCTGTAATTTATGCTAATTCATTTTTTTGTTTTCTGACAAAAAAATCTCTCTGAAATTTTGTCTGTATTTCCGTGGAATAAAATCCGTCAGAAATATCCATCTGTAATAACTAGTTTTCTAGTAGTGTGGAAAGCCCTGTAAGTTAGCTTTCCAACGCCATTAAGAACGCGTCAATGGAACCTCTATAGCTCCAGAAATACTCGTTTGAAGGCATGGAGGTCAGGATTTGATAGCATCTGCTATCCTTTCTTTGCCTCTCAATCAGACTTTGCTAGAACTTGCCATTTTCACCCAAAAATCACCTAAAATCATAAGAAAAACACAAAAACTCAAAGTTGCATCCAAAATGTGATTTTTGCACTAAAACCTACCAAAACATAATAAAACTTAACAAAATATAACTAAAAACACTAAGAAAATAGTACCAAAAAGGGTATAAAATATCCACTCATCAGAATACCAAGCTTAAACTATTGCTTGTCCTCAAGCAACCAAAACAAGTGAGACTACAAATAAGAGAAAGATACAATAATTATTAGAGTTTTCCATGAAGCTTAATTCCAAATAATTGAAAGGGGCTATTAGCTCTTTACTTTTGAACATTTTGGCATCTCACTTTTCTTTGAAGCTCAAAAATATTGACATCTCTTGGAACTAGAATCTGGATGATATTATTGATCCCTTCTTTTAGCTTTTCTTGATTATTGAACATATCTTCTTTTTGGCGCTTTGCACCTTTGAGCCTAGCCATGACTCTAAGCGTTTTGTTTTCAAGTATTACCACCGGATACATAAACGCCACAGGCACTTAACTGGGCGAACCCCTTTGGATTTGAATTTAGTTTTGCTTAAATTCCCACACAGTGGTTCCCAGAGTTCTTAAGCGTACTCTTTAGCTTTGGCTCATGACTTTAACTACTCAGTCTCAAACTTTTTACTTGACACCTTTACACCGCAAGTATTTAGTTAGGGATAGCAACTCATTTGAGAGTTTTAGGCCAATTTTTGACCCTCCTAACCATTGATGCTCAAAGCCTTGGATCCTTGCTCTTTTCTTTTTCTTTTGAGCTTTTTATTTTTCTTTTATTTTTCTTTTTTTCTTTTTGTTGTTTTTTCTTGCTTCAAGAATCAATATTTTTTATTTTTAGGGAACAATAATACTTCTCTAAATTCACTGTTCTTTAAGAGCCAATATGCTCAACTTCAACATCAATTACGCACAGTTAATTCATACATTCAGAAAGTAAAGGAAAGGCTACAACATCAGAGTAATTGGAATAACTTATGATATAACTCAAGATCTTATGTATTTTATTACTTTTTTTTCAAACATTTTCTTTTTAAGCTTTAGTGAGTAATGCATTAGATATCTTCTACCCAATTTTTTTTTAAATTTTAAAATTGAACTACTACACTAGAAAGAAAAGGGAATCCTAATAGTGATCATGCAAGAGCTAGAATAGAAAACAGAAAATAGAATAGAATACTGAAAAACAGAAATGATGGGGGAATGAAACTCAACCATCTTAGTGCTGATGGTTGCTCAGGCTGTGCTCTTCTATGAAGATGATTCACCTCCCTTTTGTGCTACTGATGATACTATACACATAGAGCTCGCTCTACAACACCAAACTTAAAAAGTTTGCTTGTGCCCAGCAAAAAAATTTGGTCCCCTCTTGGCGTTGAATGCTAGGACTGCTTCCCTCATGGGTGTTGAATGCCCAAACTCTTTTCTCCCTTCTGGTGTTGAAGGCCAGTAAGGGGCACCCTCCAGTGTGTTATATTTCTCTCCTACGCGTTCCTATTTCTGCTCAAAGTGCTTGATAAATAACTATTTTATGGTTTATCTTGTGCTCAATTGAGTGGTTTTTATCAAGCCTTTGCACACTTATTCATACTATTTGCATGGTTTTACAATTCCTTCCTCATGATATGATATATTTGAAAACATGTTTTCTATGCTTTAGAAATATTAAATTTAATTATCCTTTATTACCACTCGATGCCTTGATATATGTGTTAAGTGATTTCAGGGATTATAGGGCAGGAATGGCTTAGAGGATGAAAAGGAAGCATGCAAAAGTGGAAGGAATACAAGAAGTTGAAGAAACTGCTAAGCTGACAGCCTGACCTCTTTGCACTCAAACGGACATAACTTGAGCTACAAAGGCCCAAATGAGGAGGTTTTAGTTGCGTTGGAAAGCTAACATCCGGGGCTTTAATTTGATATATAATTTGCCATAGTGGCCATACCGCTAGGTGACGCGAACGCGTGATCTACGCGGACGCATCGCAGTGACGAAAATCAGCGTGGCAGATTTCTTCTCCAGCGATTTTTGGGCTGTTTTTGACCCAGTTTGCGGCCCAGAAAACACATATTAGAGGCTATAAAGTGGGGAAATCCATTCATTCATAATCATGCTTTTTAATAATTCACTTTTCATAGTTTTAGATGTAGTTTTTAGAGAGAGATGTTCTCTCCTCTCTCTTAGGAATTTAGGATTAGGATTTTTAGAAATTAGGAATATTACTTTTTCATCACAGGTTCAATGTTCTTTAATTTATGTTTCTCTTCTACTTTGGATACTCTAATACTTTTATCTGTTTATTATTTATGTTGCCCATTTGATTCATAAATCTTTTCATGTTAGATTTAAATTTATAATTAAATACAATTGAGGTATTTTCATATCTATGATTTTCGTTTAGCTTTTTATATTCTTGGCTTTAATTGATTAACTGGAAGCTCTTGAGTTATCAACTATTCATGATTGATTGTTATGTCGGCTAATTAATTTGAATTCCACTAACTCTATTCTTTCCTTAGGAGTTGGCTAGGACATGGGAATTCTAACCAATTAGTTCACTTGACTTTCCCTTGCTTACGCAAAGGCTAACTAAGTGGGATTAACTTCCATTCTTATAGGAGTAACTAGGATAGGACTTCCAAATTTTTATATCTTGCCAAGAGTTTATTTTATAGTTATTTATTTATTTCGCTTATCATTTATCATACTTGTTCTTCATTCTCAAAACCCCCAGAAATTTACCTTTTTCATAGCCAATAAGAAGTCATACCTCCCTGCAATTCCTTGAGAAGACGACCCGAGGTTTAAATACTTCGGTTATCAATTTATTTAGGGGTTTGTTACTTGTGACAACCAAAACATTTGTAAGAAAGGTTGATTGCTTAGTTTAGTAACTATACTTACAACGAGAGTTTACTATAACTTCTAAACCATCAATCTTCAGTTCTTCAAAATGGCGCCGTTGCCGGGGAATTGCAAACGTGTGCCTTATTATTGGTTATTGTAAATATTCTTCAAAAAAAATTAGATTTTTATTTTAAAATTTTTATCTTATCTTATTTTTTTCAAAATCTTATCTTATCCTTTTTTTCAAAAATCATATCTTTTTTAAAATATTTTCTTTTTGTTAGTTTTTGTTTTTTTTTATTTTCTTCTACTACTATGAACTCTCACCCCTTTGGCTATGAGTCTGGTTACAACTACGTTGCAGGAAGAGGAAATTATAATGAGAACAGGCATCAAGGTTGGAACAATCAAAGATGGGAGGAGCCACAAGGATTTAATCAACCCTCATGGCAACAACCACCTCCAATGGACTATCAACAACCGTTCTGTGATGCATATCAAGGCAATGGCTATGGTGAGCGCTCTTTTGATTATCAACAACCACCCCCATATGCCTATGAACCCCCTCCTCAACATGACTTCGGACCACCATACCCACAAGCCCCTTTTCGCCATTCACCTCCGTATGACCCTAACCCATATCCACCATACCAACCACCTTATGAACCGTATGAACCATATATAGAACCACCCCAATTCCACCCCAATTACTCCCAAGAACCACCACCTCAATATACACCATCTCCATATCCATCAATCCAAGAGCACTATGATCATACTTATAATAGCCGAGCGCAACAAAAGTCAAGGGATCATTTCCAGGAAACAGTGGATCAATTTCCCGCAACCATTCATCAATTGAATCAAGCAATAAATCAATTAGCTTCCCAACGTTCGGACACTCAAGGAACCCCCATGGCTTCATGTGGACAATCTAATGAAGAACGTAGCATGAAAGAGACACTAGAATCTCCAGTGGACAATAAAGAGGTGGAAGTTGTCAGAGAAGAGCACAAGGGAGTAGAGCTTGCAAATTCATTAGAAATATCTCTCCCAAGACCATTACCGTCCAACACAACATTCAAGTGGTTAAAATTCCTATCCTTATCCTTTGCTTTCCCACTTGAATATGGGCTACTAGAGACGGATGGTTAGCTTAGAGCTCTTTTTGGCATTAAGAGTAAGAGGAGGATGGTAAGTGGTGAGAATTGTCCTGCAAAGTTCATTATGGTTGGAAGCTTTAAGTTTAACTGCAAAGGTTGGTATAGAGCTCAATTGAATGGGTTTAGGAAGTTGTTTGGACGCTTCAGTGAGAATTCTAAAGCTGAACCACCCGGATGGAATCATGATAATTGATGAGCGGATAATTTGTACGCTTTTTGGGATTGTTTTTAGTATGTTTTTAGTATGATCTAGTTAGTTTTTAGTATATATTTATTAGTTTTTAGTTAAAATTCACTTTTCTAGACTTTACTATGAGTTTGTGTGTTTTTCTGTGATTTCAGGTATTTTCTGGCTGAAATTGAGGGACCTGAGCAAAAATCTGATTCAGAGACTAAAAAGGACTGCAGATGCTGTTGGATTCTGACCTTCCTGCACTCGAAGTGGATTTTCTGGAGCTACAGAAGCCCAATTGGCGCGCTCTCAACGGCGTTGGAAAGTAGACATCCTGGGCTTTCCAGCAATATATGATAGTCCATACTTTGCCCAAGATTTGATGGCCCAAACCGGCGTTCAAAGTCACCCTCAGAATTCCCAGCGTTAAACGCCGGAACTGGCAC
>NC_029781.3:38790876-38791231 GCF_000817695.3 Arachis duranensis
TTATTCCTTAATGCAAAATTCGAACTCCATCTTCTTTGATAAGTTCGAATTTTCTACTTCTGTCTTCTACTTTTCTTTTCCTCTGACACCTAAAGGAATCTCTATACTGTGACATAGAGGATTCCACATTTTCTTGTTCCCTTCTCTTTCTAATGAGTAGGAGCAAGGACAAAAGCATTCTTGTTGAAGCTGATCCTGAACCTGAAAGGACCTTGAAGAGAAAGCTAAGAGAAGCCAAAGCACAACTCTCTGTAGAGGACCTAGCAGAAATCTGTAAAGAAGAAGAACCTATGGCAGCCGAAAACAACAACAATGCCAACAATGCAAGGAAGGTGCTGGGTGACTTTACTGCACC
>NC_029781.3:38792341-38793131 GCF_000817695.3 Arachis duranensis
TGAGGAAGACCTCAATGGACGTCCACTGGCCTCCACTGAGTTCCCCAATGAGGAACCATGGGACTCTGAGGCTCAAGATGAGACCATAGAGATTCCATTGGACTTACTACTGCCATTCATGAGCTCTGATGAGTATTTTTCCTGTGAAGAGGATGAGTATGTCACTGAAGAGAAAGTTGCTAAATACCTGGAGCAATCATGAAGCTAAATAACAAGTTGTTTGGAAACGAGACTTGGGAGGATGAACCCCCTTTGCTCACCAAAGAACTGAATGACTTGTCTAGGCAGAAATTGCCTCAAAAGAGACAGGATCCTGGGAAGTTTTCAATATCTTGTACCATAGGCACCATGACCTTCAAGAAGGCCTTGTGTGACTTAGGGTCAAGTGTGAACCTCATGCCTCTCTCTGTAATGGAGAAGTTAGGGATCTCTGAGGTGCAAGCTGCAAAAATCTCACTAGAGATGGCAGACAATTAAACAAAACAAGCCTATGGACTTGTAGAGGATGTTCTGGTAAAAGTTGAAGACCATTACATCCCTACTGATTTCATAGTCCTAGAGACTGGGAAGTGCATGGATGAATCCATCATCCTTGGCAGACCCTTCCTAGCCACAATAAGGGCTGTGATTGATGTTGATAGAGGAGAATTGATCATTCAAGTGAATGAAGAATCCTTTGTGTTTGAGGCTCAACGATATCCCTCTGTCACCATGGAGAGGAGGCATGAAGAGCTTCTCTCAAAACAGAGCCAAACAGAGCCCCCACAGTCAAACTCTAAGTTTGGTGTTG
>NC_029781.3:38793301-38793523 GCF_000817695.3 Arachis duranensis
AGACATTAAAGAAGCGCTTGTTGGGAGGCAACCCAATGTTATATTTTATCTATTCTCTTTTGTTATTTTATGTTTTTTTGTAGGTTGATGATCATGAGAAGTCACAAAATCAATGAAAAAAGCAAAAACAGAATGAAAAACAGGAAGAAAAACAGCACACCCTGGAGGAAGAACTTACTGGCATTTAAACGCCAGTAAGGCTAGCTGTTGGGCGTTTAACGC
>NC_029781.3:38796498-38805379 GCF_000817695.3 Arachis duranensis
AGCTTGCCATGGAAAGGAGTAAGAAGGATTGGATGAAGACAGTAGGAAAGCAAAGAGACGGAAGGGAAGGCATCTTCATACGCTTATCTGAAATTCCTACCAATGAATTACATAAGTATCTCTATCTTTATCTTTATGTTTTATGCGTTTATCACCATACCCATTTGAGTTTGCCTGACTAAGATTTACAAGGTGACCATAGCTTGCTTCATACCAACAATTTCTGTGGGATCGACCCTTACTCACGTAAGGTTTATTACTTGGACGACCCAGTACACTTGCTGGTTAGTTGTGCGAAGTTGTGTTTATGCCATGGTATTGAACACCAAGTTTTTGGTTTCATCACCGGGGATTATTTGATTTGTGAAAAGTATTGATCACAATTTCGTGCACCAATAATCAACTTGAAGACGGGTGTAGAAACAAGATTTGGGATCCCGGAGGATATTAGATTTTCAAACATTGGTGGAGATTCCTGGATCAGTACAAGCATAAGCCACCATGACAAGGAGCTCGCCAAATGTCCAACTTAAGGACTTTAACTAAACGTGCTAGGTGGGAGACAACCCACCATGGTATGATCGTCCCTTTTCAATTTTAATTCTAGTATCTTTTGTTTATTTTTGAGATTTGATTAAACCTGGAATTCTGCATAACATTCATGTTAGCATTGCATTCTACATACTGCATCAACAAAAAAAAAGAAAGAAGAAAAGGGCACGCGATGCGACAGCGTCGCCGACGCGTCCGCGTCCCCTGTGCCTTAGGAAGAAAAGAGACTTTACAGAGAGTCACACGAGAGCGTGGCTGGAGGTGTGCCTTTGGCACAACTTGATCCACGCGACCGTGTCATGTGGGAAAAATGCCTCCCACACGTTCGCGTCACCCACGCGAACGCGTGCCTCAAATTCGACGTATAAATGGTGTATGGCCGAAAGTTGAGTTGGAATTGGGCTGGACTCGTGCTGGCAGCACAAGTTTTGCCACGCGAACGCGTGTCCCACGTGTCTGCATCAATCCCCATAATATGGCCTATCACGTGATCGCGTCCCCCACGCGATCGTGTCACCCAAAATTTTGGCAAAATGAGTTTCAAACAGAAAGTTGCGCGAACGCGCAGCTGCCCTCGCGCCACTAGCACAAACCATGTCACGCGTCCGCGTGACCGACGCTCCCGCATCACCTCACTTACGTGCTTCCCACGCGAACATGTGCCCCGCACGTCCGCGTCACCAGCGGCGCACAGCTTATCTTAATCTGCCAAAGAAATCTTATCTTTTTCTTCCCCAAATCCTACTTTTTCTTTTCCTTTCTTATTTCTTCCTTCCCCCTTCCTCCTTTCTTCCTTCCTTTCTCTTCATCTCTTTAACTTCTCATCCTTCTTTTCCTTCATTCTATTTTACTTACTTTATCTGCATACTTTCATTCATTGCATTCATGCATATTTTTTTGGTGTTGATATTTATTTTGTGGATTGTTGAGAAATTATTTGACAATTATATATTATTTTTATAAGGTTGCTTGCATGTTCTAATTAATATTTTCCATACCTTATTTAATATGCATGCTTTGTGTTTGTGAAAACGCCCATATGGCATTTTGCACTATTCTTGGATTTCTTTTAAATCTACTACTCTAAATGTCTGCTTTTCACATAACCCCTTCTCTATTTTATTATTTAAATATAATTATTTTTACAAACATATTATTAATTTGAGAGACTTGGTAATCTAATTTGGACATTGAATGCTTGACTTATGCTACTCATGCCCTTTGCCGGCATGCAAATAAACACCTTGCAGCACATATAGTCATGACCATGTGTTCACATCATTATCCATACCTGTGCATTAATTACCAACTTTCCTATTCTTTTCCTTGCTATAACCCTTGAATGCTAATGTCTTTCCTCGTTTCCTTTCAGGATGGCTACCAAGAAAGGTAAAGAGAAAGCTACTCCCATACCACTGGCAAGGAAAGGAACAAAAAGAGCACTAGCTGCGGAGCCACCCATCCACCTGTACATCTTAGCATGCACCGAGAACGGTGCAATCTTTAAGTGTGGGGAGGTCGATACCGATCTCTGTGGGTTAGTTACTTCTTTTTTTTTCAACACCAATGTTAATTTGTTAATTGCTGCATTTGCATTTTTGATTGCATGTTTGTTTGATTTTATGCATTTAGTCACTACTTGGTTGAAGTAATATTTTCTTTTTCAAGAAATTTTTATAGTATTTCACTAATTTAAATTGAAAAATTTGTGTTAAACTTGTTTTGAAGTTGTATTTGGAATATGGTTTTTGAGCCAAAGAACACACAACCTGTGAGATTTTGAGCTTAATTGCATGGTTACATTATTTAACCATAATATTTTATTCTTGTGTGTTTTCTTCTCTATGATTGCAATCTTTACTTTGTTTCAGTCTATATGTCCATTGTTTAGTATATTTACATGCTTGCATATTATTGAGGCCATATTTGATTATTAACTCACTTATCCCAAATAAAGCCTACCCTTTTATGTTACCCTTGTCAGCCACCTTGAGCTTGTTAATCTCCTTTTGTTTTATAACCACATTACTAGCCTTAAGCAGAAAAACAAATTAAAAATCCCAAGTTGAATCCTTGGTTAGCTTAAGATAGATATTGTATATAATTTAAGTGTGGGAAATTTTGTGGGAACATGGGTTAATAAGGGAATGTATCATGTTTCTAATATTGGGAATTTGGGAACCTACTCATGAAAAACCAAAATAGAAAAATAATAAAAAAAATCCATGTGCATTGACAATGTTATGTTTATTTTTATGATTCAAAAAAAATCAATAAATAAGGGGACAAAATTACCCCAATGTTAAGCTTTAATAGAAAGATCAATGCACATGTGATAAAAGTAAAGAAATATCAAAAGTTTGGTATATGAGTATGTGATACAAAAGTGGAAATTATGGGTAGCTAGGCGTGATTTAAAAAGTTATATAGAGTGTGTATGTGTTTATGTGAGAGCTTATGTTAGTCAAAGATTCAATTTATAGCTCACTTAGCCATACATATATCCTCACCCTTGCCTTGGCCCCATTACGACCTTGAAAAGACCTCATGATGTGTGCATGGGTATACTAAATATTTGTTGATTGGTTAGATGAAGGACAAAGTTTAGAAAGCATGATTAGGGAAGAATAGAGTGAAGTACCCCATACAATGCTTAATTCTATGTTCCCTGCTTTCATGAGCTATCTTCTTACAAGTTTACTTGTCTTTCATTGTATAAGTTGAATTAGTGGAATTGATTCATACTTGTCTTGAAGAACTTGCTTGCTTTTAACCAAGTAGATAGAAACATTTTTGCATTCATATAGATAGGTTGCATTTCATACATTTTACCATTCCTCTTCATTCCTTTATAGCTTCTCTTGAGCTTAGCATGAGGACATGCTAATATTTAACTGTAGGGAGATTGATAAACCACTATTTTATGGTTTATTTTATGCTCAATTGAGTGTTTTTTATCAAGCCTTTGCACACTTATTCATACTATTTGCATGGTTTTACAATTCCTTCCTCATGATATGATATATGTGAAAACATGTTTTCTATGCTTTAGAAAAATTAAATTTAATTATCCTTTATTACCATTCAATGTCTTGATATGTGTGTTAAGTGATTTCAGGTATTATAGGGCAGGAATGGCTTAGAGGATGGAAAGAAAGCATGCAAAAGTGGAAGGAATACAAGAAGTTGAAGAAACTGCTAAGTTATCAGCCTGACCTCTTTGCACTCAAATATACATAACTTGAGCTACAGAGATCTAAATGATGCGTTTCTAATTGCGTTGGAAAGCTAACGTCTGGGGCTTCGATTTGATATATAATTTATCATAATGGCCATACCGCTAGGCAACGCGAACGTGTGATACACGCGGACGTGTCGCAGTGACAAAAATCAGCGTGGCAGATTTCT
Organism: Arachis duranensis; assembly: GCF_000817695.3. Classification (NCBI taxonomy): domain Eukaryota; kingdom Viridiplantae; phylum Streptophyta; class Magnoliopsida; order Fabales; family Fabaceae; genus Arachis; species Arachis duranensis. The sequence goes on from NC_029781.3 coordinate 38,800,459, forward strand.
TCTCCATCGATTTTTGGGCTGTTTTCGACCCAGTTTGCGCCCCAAAAAACACAGATTAGAGGCTATAAAGTGGGAAAATTCATTCATTCATAATCATGCATTTTAATAATTCACTTTTCATAGTTTTAGATGTAGTTTTTAGAGAGAGAGGTTCTCTCCTCTCTCTTAGGAATTTAGGATTAGGATTTTTAGAAATTAGGAATATTACTTTTTCATCACAGGTTCAATGTTCTTTTTTTATGTTTCTCTTCTACTTTGGATACTCTAATACTTTTATCTGTTTATTATTTATGTTGCCCATTTGATTCATAAATCTTTTCATGTTAGATTTAAATTTATATTTAAATACAATTGAGGTATTTTCAGATCTATGATTTTTGTTTAGCTTTTTATATTCTTGGCTTTAATTGATTAACTGGAAGCTCTTGAGTTATCAACTATTCATGATTGATTGTTATGTCGGCTAATTAATTTGAATTCCACTAACTCTAATCTTTCCTTAGGAGTTGGCTAGAACTTGGGAATTCTAACCAATTGGTTCACTTGACTTTCCCTTGCTTACGGAAAGGCTAACTAATTGGGATTAACTTCCATTCCTATAGGAGTAATTAGGATAGGATTTCCGAATTTTCATATCTTGCCAAGAGTTTATTTTATAGTTATTTATTTATTTTTCTTATCATTTATCATACTTGTTCCTCATTCTCAAAACCCCCAGAATTTTACCTTTTTCATAGCCAATAATAAGTCATACCTCCCTGCAATTCTTTGAGAAGACGACCCGAGGTTTAAATACTTCGGTTATCAATTTATTTAGGAGTTTGTTACTTGTGACAACCAAAACATTTGTAAGAAAGGTTGATTGCTTGGTTTAGTAACTATACTTACAACGAGAGTTTACCATAACTTCTAAACCATCAATCTTCAGTTCTTCAGTGCTACACATGATCACAAATGTTAAAAAGTAAGGGAACTTTACGGAAATTAATTAAAATAAAAGCAAATGGAGATAAACAAAAGAAATAAAAATAATAGTACTCTACTCATGGTTGGGTTGCCTCCCAACAAGCGCTTCTTTACCGTCACTAGCTTGACGGTCAGTTCCTTCAAGGAGGAAGATAGTCATGGAGGAATAAATCTTCACTCCTCATTGGGAGCTTCCTTCCTGTGCTCTCATGGATCAACTTAATATGCTCAAGAGACAGGATCCTATTCCCTGCATGAGGTAGGATTGGGTTTGCAGGGAATACTACCCTTGTCCCTGGTGAGAAGCCTTCAGTAGGAATATTGTTGTTTTTCCATCCCCCTAGGCATCCTTCTCTTGGAACCTTCCTCCTTGGTTGATAGTGCACACCCAACACCAAACTTAGGTTTGATGGCTAGGGAAACTGTATAAGTTTCCACCAAAGGAGGAGGCTTCATCATTGTACCCTGCATGCAAATACCTCCTTTATCAGGGGGTAGTGGAGGTTTAAAGACCTTGAAAACCATCCACTCCTTACATAACCTCAGCACCAATTTGCCTCTTTCAGCATCAATGAAGTTTCTTCCAATAAAGAGAGGCCTTTGCTTCAAAATCCCAGCAAAAGGAATATTGATTTGTAGTTTCTAAAAGACTTCCAAGAACTGTGAGTAGTGTTCATCCTTGGTCTCCTTTTGGGACTTATGAGAGTGTGGTGCTTCAAACCCTTGAATGGGTGTCGTAGAGGAAGCATGTGACAGTGTAGCCTTAGCCTTTTCTAGAGCTTCTCCTTCCTCTAACCCTTTAGCATCTTGTACTTCGTCCTTTGGTACAGATTCAGTATCCATTACGATGGCCTTGCACTCTACGCTTGGGGTACGTACTGTGTCACTAGGAAGAGTGAGAGGTCTCTTTAGTTTTTCTGGAGGATTTCTCTGAAAGACTGCACTGCACTCCTTAGGAAGCACCACTGTCTCTACTACCTTTCAATCCCTCTTGTTATTCAGTATTTCCTTCATGAACTTAGCATATGAAGGCATTTGTTCAAGAGTCTCTACAAAGGAGATCTGATCTCCAGCTTTTTGAAAACTTCTAAGAACTTGGTGAATTACTTATCCTTTTCTGCTTTCTGGAGTCTTTAAGGGTATGGTAACTTGGCCTTGTACTCAAGTGCCATGAGTGGTGCAGGGTGAGTACCACTAGGGACTGAGGAAATGTGGTCAAACTGTCTAGGCAAGGTGTCTTCCGAATTGATGTGTCTGTTGTCCCTCATTTCAGGGCGTTGAACCCCCTTGGTGATTCCTTCTTGGCATTCAACACCAAGGTTTCTCCCATCTGGGCGTTGGACGCCCTTGTTATCCCTTTCTGAGTGTTCAGCACCCTTGATTATTCTCTAAGTTGCAGCTTGTTCATCTTCTATCATTTCCTCTTTCCCATGCTTCTTACTGTTCTGGGGCTGGTTATTCAGGGTCCTTCCAATCCCCAATTGGATGGCTTGGCACTCGTCTCTTATCTGTTCAGACAAATGTTGTTCGACCTGGTTCAGCTATGCTTCCATACTCTGGCTGGAGGCTTGGGTTTCCTGCAAAACTTCTTGCAAACTTAGCACTTATTGTGTGAGAAGGTGCAGCTGTTGGGCTAATGATTGATTTTGTTCCAGAGCGGTAAATTCAGTGGACAATGTCTTGACATCTCCTTTTATTGAGGTCTCACCGGATGAGTATAGATACTGATTACTGGTGACTGTCTCAATGAGTTGATTAGCTTCTTCAACTATATTTTTCATGTGCAGAAAAACATCTGCAAAGTGATCCAATGACCTCTTAACCACCTCAAAGAGACCGTAATAGAAAATATCAAGCTTAACCAAATTGGAAAAGATTTTCGTCGGGCATTTTCTAAGCGTCAGCTTGTACCTGTCCCAAGCATCGTAGAGGGACTCACTTTCTCCTTGCTTAAAGTCTGGATATTTATCCTCAACTTAGTCAACCTTCTTGGGGGAAAGAACCTGTTCAGGAACTTGTTAACCACCTTTTCCCAAGTGTTTAAAATCCTGCTGGGCTGGTTGCGAAGCTAATGCTTTGCTTGGTCCCTTACAACAAATGGGAAAAGCATCAGCCTGTAGACTTCAGGATCTACTCCATTGATCTTTACATATCACAGATCTGCAGAAAGTCAGAGATAAATTTATTGGGGTCTTCCTATGGGAATCCATGAAACTGGCAATTTTGTTGCCCTAGGAAGATCAACTCTGGGTTGAGCTCAAAATGATCTACTCCAATAGGAGGTATACTAATGTTGCTTCCATAGAGATCAGGGTTGAGAGTTGAGAAAAATTCTAAGGTTCTTCTAGGTTGTGCACCTCCATCTAGAAACTTAGTGATTCTAGTGTTCTTACATAGTCAAGAAACAAAGAGAGGTGGAGAGTCTCTATGTCAAAGTCTAGAGAACTCCCAGTGAGATACCCAAAAGATAATTTTTTTTTTTAGAAATTTGAAAATAAATAAAAAATATAAAAATAATAATTAGAAATTTCAAAAATTAAAAGGAAAAAGTCAATTAAAGATTTTGAACTTCAAAAATTGGAAAGGTCAAGAGAGAAAGAAATAAGATAAGATAAGATTTTAAAATTCAAATTTAAATGAAAGAAAAATAAACTAAATACTAAACTTTTAAAATTTGAATTTAAGTTAAAGATAAGATAAGTTTAACAATTATTAAAAATTTTAAAATTCAAATTTTAAAAGAATGTAAAACTAACAAGATACTAAAACTTAAAATTTTAAAATTGAAATGGACAAGATAACAAAATTTTGAAAATCAAAGAAAAAGATAAGATAAAGAATTCAAAGATAGAAAACATAAATGAAAAAAACAATATTACTAATCAAGACACCAAACTTTTAAAATTAAAATAAGATAAAACAAATAACTAACCAACAATATTTGAAAATAAAGTAAAAGATTTGATTTTGAAAATTTGTGAAATTTTAAAAAGAAAGAGTCAATCAAAGATTTTAAAATTTAAAATTGGAAAGAAAAAATCAAACAAGATAAGATAAGATTTTAAAAATTTAAGGCAAAAAGATTTTATTTTTGAAAAATTTTGAAATTAAAAAGTTAAATTCAAAGAAAGACTTTGAAATTCAAATTTGAAAGAAAGGAAAACTAACCAAATACTAGACTTTTAAAATTTGAATTTAAAAACAAAGATAAGAAAACCAAATTTTCAAATCAAAGAAAAAGATAAGATAAAAATTAAAGATAAAAATATAAATGGTACACGAATTTGTAATTCGCACAACTAACCAGCAAGTGCACTGGGTCGTCCAAGTAATACCTTACGTGAGTAAGGGTCGATCCCACGGAGATTATTGGTTTGAAGCAATTAATGTTTATTTTATTAATCTTAGTCAGGAAACCAATGAAGTTATTTGGATTTAATTGTAAGAAGTCAAAGTATTTAAAATTGTTGGATGAATAAAAGAGAATAATAGCGTTACTTGTTGTGCAGTAATGAGAAATATGTTGGAGTTTTGGAGATGCTTTGTCCTCTGACTTCAACTCTTCCTTGAAATCCTTCTCCACACGCAAAATCCATTCTATGGCAAGCTCTATGTAGGGTGTCATCGTTGTCAATGGCTACTTCACATCCTCTCAGTGAAAACGTTCCTATGCTCTGTCACAGCACGGCTAATCATCTGTCAGTTCTCAATCAGGTTGGAGTAGAATCCATTGATTCTTTTGCGTCTGTCACTAACGCCCAGCCTTCAGGAGTTTGAAGCTCGTCACAGTCATTCATTCCCAGAATCCTACTCGGAATACCACAGACAAGGTTTAGACTTTCCGGATTCTCATGAATGCCGCCATCAATCCGGCTTATACCACGAAGATTCTGATTAAAGAATCTAAGAGATACTCATTCAATCTGATGTAGAACGGAGGTGGTTGTCAGGCACA
>NC_029781.3:38805389-38805615 GCF_000817695.3 Arachis duranensis
GGAAGACAAAGGAATTGTATTAAATCATCGAGACGCTGCAGAGCTCCTCACCCTCAACAATGGAGTTTAGAGACTCATGCCGTCAAAGTGTATAAAGTTCAGATCTGAAAATGTCTTGAGGTCCAAGATAAATCTCTAAAAGTTGTTTAAATAATAAACTAGTAACCTAGGTTTACAGAATATGAGTAAACTAAGATAATTGGTGCAGAAATCCACTTCTGGGGCC
>NC_029781.3:38807635-38808317 GCF_000817695.3 Arachis duranensis
GCTGTCAATCTGGCGTTAAACGCCCAGAAGGTGCTTCTTTCTGGCGTTCAACGCCCAGAAGATGCTCCTTTCTGGCGTTTAACGCCCAGATGGCTACCCTTACTGGCGTTAAACGCCCAGTGGGTGCTTCTTTTGGGCGTTTAACGCCCAAAGTGTTTCTTACTGGCTTTCTCACGCCAGTGAGCTTCCAAATTTCCCTGTAACTCTGTGACTTCAATCATTTGCTATTTCACCTTTGAAGATACTTGGACTCATACCTGTAAAAAAAGAAAATTTATTTAATTAGTAAATAAACTTTGTAAATGGCTGGGTTGCCTCCCAGCAAGCGCTTCTTTATTGTCTTTAGCTGGACTACCACTGAGCTCTAACCAAGTCTCAGTTTTGAGCATTCTTGCTCGAAGTTACTTTCAAGATAATGTTTAATTCTCTGTCCATTAACAATGAACTTTTTGTTAGAGTCATTATCCTGAAGCTCTACGTATCCATATGGTGATACACTTGTAATCACATACGGACCTCTCCACCGGGATTTGAGCCTAGAATTAAATAGCAGAATTTTCTGCCCCGGCTCAAAGACTCTGGATGACAATTTCTTATCATGCCATCTTTTCGCTTTCTCTTTGTATATTTTTGCATTCTCGAAAGCATTGAGTCTAAATTCCTCTAGCTCATTTAACTGGAG
>NC_029781.3:38808779-38809857 GCF_000817695.3 Arachis duranensis
ATGGGGTAGGTTGCCTGATCTTTGGCAACTGTCACAATTAAGCACAAATGCTCGGGAATCTTTATAGAGAGTGGGCCAGTAGAAGCCACTTTGGAGGATTCTTGTGGCTGTTCGCTCACTTCCAAAATGTCCTCCATATTGTGATCCATGGCAGTGCCATAAAATCTTTTGCGCTTCTTCCTTAGGCACACATCTACGGATTACTCCGTCTGCACATCTCTTGAAGAGATATGGTTCATCCCAAAGATAGTACTTTGCACCCTACTGTACTCTTTGGGTATGAATCTCACTGCCTTGTAGTTTGCAATGTCTGCAAACCATGGTACTTTCTGGATGGCAAACAGTTGCTCATCCGGAAAGGTTTCAGAGATCTCAATGAGAGGGAGGGACGCCCCTTCCACTGGTTCTATTCGGGACAGGTGATCTGCTACTTGATTCTCTGTCCCTTTTCTGTCTCTTATTTCTATATCAAACTCTTGCAGAAGCAACACCCATCTGATGAGTCTGGGTTTTGAATCCTGCTTTGTGAGTAGATATTTAAGAGCAATATGATCAGTGTACACAATCACTTTTGATCCTACTAAATAGGATCTGAATTTGTCAATGGCGTAAACCACTGCAAGTAGCTCTTTTTCTGTGGTTGTGTAATTCTTCTGTGCATCATTTAGAGTAGTTCTTTTTCTGTGGTTGTGTAATTCTTCTGTGCGTCATTTAGAACACGGCTGGCATAGTAAATGACGTGCAGAAGCTTGTCATGCCTTTGTCCCAACACTGCACCCATGGCATGGTCACTGGCATCACACATCAATTCAAATGGTAATGTCCAGTTGGGTGCAGAGATGATTGGTGATGTGACCAAGTTAGTTTTCAGAGTCTCAAAAGCCTGCAGACACTCTTTATCAAAGATAAATGGCGTGTCAGCAGCTAGCAGGTTGCTTAGAGGTTTGGCGATTTTTGAAAAATCCCTTATAAACCTCCTATAGAATCCTGCATGCCCCAGAAAGCTTCTGATTGCCTTAACATTAGCAGGTGGTGGTAATTTTTCAATTACTTCTACCTTAGCTTGATCCACCTCTAT
>NC_029781.3:38811611-38812410 GCF_000817695.3 Arachis duranensis
ACTTCTTATGACTTAAGATCTCTTTCATGAACTTAGCATAAGAGGGTATTTGCTCAAGTGCTTCTGCAAATGGAATCTTCATTTCAAGAGTCCTAAGATAGTCTGCAAAGCGGGCAAATTGCTTATCCTGTTCCGCTTGGCGGAGTTTTTGAGGATAAGGCAATCTGGCTTTATATTCCTCAACCTTAGTTGCTGCAGGTTTATTACTTACAGAAGTGGGTTGGGAAGCCTTTTTAGAAGGGTTATTATCAGCACTTGTATGTGACTGATCACCCACTGGCATTTGAATGCCAGGGGTAGAAGCTGGAGTGGCGTTAAACGCTTGGTTTTCTGCTGCTTTGAAGTGAGGTATTTAATGTTTTCCCACTTCTTAATTGAACTGCTTGCCAGAACCATGTTCCCTTTGGGCGTTCAACGCCGGATACATGCTTGTTTCTGGCGTTGAACGCCAGGAATGAGCATGGTCTGGGCTTTCAGCGCCAGCATCATTCCTCTCTGGGCTCTGATTGTCCTCAGAGGGATTTTGAGTAGACATCTGTTCATTTCTTGGCTTCCTGCTGCCTTGAAGTGGGGTATTTAATGTTTTCCCACTTCTTAATTGAACTGCTTGGCATTCTTCTGCTATTTGTTTTGACAGTTGCTTTTCTGTCTGCTTTAATTGCACTTCCATATTTCTGTTAGCCATTCTTGTTTCCTGTAATATTTCCTTGAATTCAGCTAGCTGCTGAGTTAGAAAGTCTAATTGCTGATTAATTTCATTAGCCTGATCCAACGGACTGAGTTCAGCAGTTACTGTTTT
>NC_029781.3:38812443-38812598 GCF_000817695.3 Arachis duranensis
GAAGGTCCACTGCTTAGGTACATATGCTGATTTCTGGCAACTGTATCAATAAGCTCTTGAGCCTCTTCAATTGTTTTTCTCATATGTATAGATCCACCAGCTGAGTGGTCTAGAGAAATTTGAGCTTTTTCTGTAAGCCCATAGTAGAAGATGTC
>NC_029781.3:38813783-38814289 GCF_000817695.3 Arachis duranensis
AAGAACAAAGAACACAAGTTCGAAAATTTAAAGAAAAAAATCAAATATGCAATTAACACTAAACTTAGAATAAGACACTAAACTCACGAAAAATTAACAATTAATTAAGAAAAATATTTTTTGAAAAGAAATTTTTGAAAATAAACTATCCTATCAGAATTTGATGACTCTATAACAACAAAAAGGAACTATTCCTAATCTAAGAAATAAAATAAGCCTTTAATTGTTCAAACTCAATAATCCCCGGCAACGGCACCAAAAACTTGGTGCACGAATTTGTAATTCGCACAACTAACCAGCAAGTGCACTGGGTCGTCCAAGTAATACCTTACGTGAGTAAGGGTCGATCCCACGGAGATTATTGGTTTGAAGCAATCAATGTTTATTTTATTAATCTTAGTCAGGAAACCAATGAAGTTATTTGGATTTAATTGTAAGAAGTCAAAGTATTTAAAATTGTTGGACGAATAAAAGAGAATAATAGCGTTACTTGTTGTGCAGTAATG
>NC_029781.3:38814757-38853879 GCF_000817695.3 Arachis duranensis
TAAGAGATACTCATTCAATCTGATGTAGAACGGAGGTGGTTGTCAGGCACATGTTCATGGATTGAGGAAGGTGATGATTGTCACGGATCATCACCTTCTTCATAATTAAGCGCGAATGAACATATTAGATAAGAACAAGCGTGTTTGAATGGAAGACAAAGGAATTGTATTAAATCATCGAGACGCTGCAGAGCTCCTCACCCCCAACAATGCAGTTTAGAGACTCATGCCGTCAAAGTGTATAAAGTTCAGATCTGAAAATGTCTTGAGGTCCAAGATAAATCTCTAAAAGTTGTTTAAATAATAAACTAGTAACCTAGGTTTACAGAATATGAGTAAACTAAGATAATTGGTGCAGAAATCCACTTCTGGGGCCCACTTGGTGTGTGTTGGGGCTGAGATCAAAGCTATCCACGAGTAGAGGCCTTTCTTGGCGTTAAACTCCAGGTTATGACGTGTTTTGGGCGTTCAACTCCGGATCATGACGTTTTTCTGGCGTTTAACTCCAGAACAAAAAATTAAATTAAATAAAAAGATACCAATGGGACACCAAACTTAAAAATTTTGAATTTAAACAACAATAATTTCAAAAATTAAAATAAAAAATACTAAAAGACACCAAACTTAAAAATTTTGAAATTAAATGACTCAAATTTTGAAAATAGAGAGAGAAAAATACTAAAAGACACCAAATTTAAAAATTTTGAAATCAAACAAGGAAAAAAGACAAAGAAAAATTCGAACACATAGAAAGACAACAAGAACAATTTTCAAAAATTCAAGAAAAAAACAAAAAACAAAGGGACACCAAACTTAAGACTTGACACAAGACTCAAACAAAAGGAAAAGATGACTAAAGATAAATTTTTGAAAAAGATTTTTAAAGAGTTTTTGAAATTTAACAAGAAAAGAAATTAAAACAAAACTAGTAAAAAGTACCGGATCTAAGGAGCAAGACAACCGGTAGTTTGTCAATCACGAACAATCCTCAACAACGGCGCCAAAAACTTGGTGCACGAAATTAGAACTCGCACAACTGAACCGGAAAGTGCACTGGGTCGTCCAAGTAATACCTCAGGTGAGTGAGGGTTGATCTCATGAGGATCGTCGGATTGAGCAAGCAATAATTATCTTGTAGATCTTAGTCAAGCAAATAAAAGAGATAGTTGTTGTTGTAAATGCATAAAACAGAATAATAAAAAAAGTAATACAGAACTGGTGTAGAAACAATGATGGGAAATCAATTAAGGCCTCAGAGATGCTCACCTTTCTCGATCAATACTTCTTACTGACTGCTTTAGCAATGAATAATTCATTCAATAGCAAGGTTGTAAGTGATTAAAGCCAGGGTTAGTGGTCATTAATCTCCTCTGATCCACACCAAATACCAGGGTCAGTGGTCATTCAATCTAAACGAGGGTGAAATTTACTAATAAACCACTATTTTATGGTTTATCTTATGCTAATTTGAGTGGTTTTTATCAAGCCTTTGCACACTTATTCATACTATTTGTATGGTTTTACATTTTCCCTTCCTAACTTTATGCTAAGATTGAGAACATGCTTCTTTGGCCTTAAATTTGCTATGTTTAAATCCCCTCTTATTACCATTCGATGCCGTGATATGTGTGTTAAATTTTTTCAGAGATTACAGGGCAGGGATGGCTTAGAGAATGGAAAGGAAGCATGCAAAAGTGGAAGGAATACAAGAAACTGAAGGAACTACTAAAGCTGTCCAGCCTGACCTCTTGGTACTAAATCGACCATAACTGGATCTACAGAGGTCCAAATGACGCGGTTTCAGTTGCATTGGAAAGCTAACATATGGGGCTTCGCAACAATATAGAAACTGTACTAGCTGCTTTAAATATAGGTGATGCACACGCGTGGATCACGCACATGCGCGACTTGGAGAAAACTCAATCCATGCGTACGCGTAGACGACGCGTACGCGTGGACGACGCGTACGCGTGACTTTGCCGCGTGCTGGACGTATCAGAAATTGCTGGAGGCAATTTCTGGGCTATTTTTGACCCAGTTTTCGGCCCATAAATTACATATTAGAGGCTATAAAGTGGGAAAATGCATCCATTCATTGATACAACATTCATTATTCACAATTTTAGTTTGAGATGTAGTTTTTCTAGAGAGAGGGGCTCTCTCCTCTCTCTTAGTTTTTAGGATTTAGGATTTCTCTTAGGTTAGGTTTACTTCTTCTTCATTCCAGGTTCAATATTCCTTAATTTATGTTCTCTTCTAGTTTTATTTATTCTAATACTTTAGTTGTTTATTTTCTCAATATGGTTTATGAATCCCTATGTTGAATTTGATTTTCTTATTTAATACACATTGAGATATTTTAGATTTATGATTGCTTTCTTCTCTTTAGGATATAAATAATATGAATTTTTCTCCTTTCCTTGCTTTGGTTGAGTAATTGGTGACACTTGAGTTATCAAACTCAACTGTTGGTTGAAAATTGAAATTTGCTGATTGATTTGGATCCCTCTAAAGCTAGTCTTTCCATAGGAGTTGACTAGGACTTGAGGAATCAAATTGATTAGTCCACTTCACTTTCCTTTATTTAGTAAGGGTTAACTAAGTGGGAGCAATAAACAATTTTCATCACACCTGATAAGGATAACTAGGATGGAATTTCCAGTTCTTATACCTTGCAATGGTGTTCATTATTGCTAATTTATTTCCTTGTTCCCTATATCAAAAACCAAAAAATATAGCTTTTTCCATAACGAATAATAAATCATACCTCCCTGCAATTCCTTGAGAGACGACCCGAGGTTTAAATACTTCGGTTATAAATTTTATTAGGTTTGCTTAAGTGACAAACAAGTTTTTGTACGAAAGGATTCTTTGCTAGTTTAGAAGCTATACTTTCAACGAGACCTTATTTGTAAAATTCTAGACCACGCAAGAATCCGTTCGTCAAAATGGCGCCATTCCCCACGCAAGAATCCGTTCGTCAAAATGGCGCCATTGCCGGGGAATTGCAAACGTGTGTCTTATTATTGGTTATTATAAATATTTTCTTTTGCTGTTTATTTGTTTTTGTTTTTAATTTTTATTAGCTACTATAATTTCTCACCCCTCTGGCTTTAAGTTTGGTTCCAATGTTGTTGCAAGGAATGGAAGCTATAATAGGAACATGCATCAAGGTCAAAGCAATCAAAGATGGAAGGAGCCACGAGGATCTGATCAACCCTTTAGGCAACAACACCTTCCAAGATACCATAGACAACGACCATCTTACAATGCATGCCAAGACAATAGTTATGGTGGACCTTCTCGTGACAACCAACACCCACCAAATTACTATGGTCAAGAGCCATTCCGAGGTGCATACCAAGATGATAGATACGGTGGATCCCCTTGTAGTTACCAACAAGCTCCACCCTATGCTTATGAACCACCTCCATAACATACCTTTGAACCACCAAACTCACAAGTCCCTTACCACCAAACACCCCCATATGACCCTAACCCTTATCCACCACACCAACCACCATATGAACCATATATATAACCACCCCAATTCCAACCCAATTACTCCCAAGGACCACCACCTCCATATGCACCATATCTATATCCATCAATCCAAGATCCTTATGGTCATACTTATGATACCCAAGCGAAATAAGAATCAAAGGATCGTCTCAAGGAAACAATAGATCAATTTCATGCATCTCTTCATCAACTAGAGCAAGCAATAAATCGGTTAGCTTCCCAAAGTTTGGACACTCAAGGAACCCCCATGGCTTCATGTGGAGAATCTACTGAAGAACGCAGCATGAAGAAGAAGCTAGAAACTCCGGTGGACAGTGAGCAGCATGCCTTTGTATTGGAACAATTGGAGGAAGCCGTAATCATTAAAGAGGAAGAAGTGGTCGAAGACTTAGGAGATGCGGAACGTCCATGGGAAAGCCCAGTCATTGAGCCCCCTTCTAAGGAGTTTGAATTTGATGTTGAGGAGGGTGTACAACCTCCAAGGCATATCATGGTTGAAGACTTTAAAGGGGATGATCAAGAGATGAATTCAATCATTGATGAATTCTTATCTACATTTGAATCCTCTCCCATTGTACTTGACATGGAGATTAAAGAAGAAGAAGAACAACCTCCCATGCCCTTGGTGAACAATGAAGAAGAGATCAAATTGGAAGAAAGCTACCAAGAGGAAGAGGTTGAAATTGAAGAAGCTTGCAAAGAGGTGGAAGTTATCAAGGAAGAGCACAAGGGAATAGAGCTTGAAATCACCTTGCCAAAGTTGTTGGAGACCTCTCCTAAAAAGCCATCACCATCCATTCCTTCATTTAAGTGGGCAAATCTTTTACCTCTAAGCTTAATTAGCCTACTTGAATATGCTTTGCTTGAGACGGCTGAATTATCATGGTTGGAAGAATACTAAATTGTATGGGTCTAGGAAGCTATTTGGATGCCTCAGTGAGAATTCAAATTGCTTACCACCCGGTTGGAACAAAGATGGTCAACAAGAAGACGGGTGAAAAAGCAAGGTCTGAGACCCTGGAATTCATTCCAACAGTCATCACTCTTGGGGTCTTGTCACTTGCTTCCACTTGCTTGAAGGATTTCTGTGCCTAGTTTGGGATCCCGGAGGCTATTGGAAGTACAAATATTGGTGGGGATTCCTGGATCAGTTCAAGCACAAGCCACCATGACAAGGAGCTCACCACATGTCCAACTTAAGGACTTTAACTAAAAGTACTAGGTAGGAGACAACCTACCATGGTATAATCGTTCCTTTTATCCCTAGTTTATTTTATTTTAATTTTATTAGTGTCATTCATAATGTTTGCGTTAGCATCTGCATGCTGTATTCTGCATTTTGCATAATAAAAAAAAAAAGAGAAAAGCGCGTCCCACACATACGATGCTAAACCTTACAGAAAGTCACGCGGGAGCGGTGCAGGAAGGGTGCCTTGCGCACGAGCCAACCCACGCATACGTGTGGGTGACGCGTACACGTCACCCGTATTTTAGCCAACCCACGCGTAAGCATCAGCAACGCGTACGCGTGGATGGAAAATCGGCGTCAATAGGTGATTTGGCCGAGGGTTATGCTGCCTTGGTACTGGTATTGTGCATTTAGCACAACCAGTGGTCATGCGTACGCGTAACCGACACTTACGTGTCACTTGGATTCTTGCTCACCCACGCGAAAGCGTGACCAACGCTTCCGCGTTGCCTCTTCTTGTGCACACCCACGCGTACGCATGGGTGACGCTTATGCGTCGCTTCGCAGACTCCATTCTTCTACTTTTCTCACTACTTTCTTATTCTTCCCTCCTCCTTTCCTACTTTCATCTTCTCCCTCTTCCTTCTCATTTTCTTTTCCTCATTTCCTTTACATACTTTCATTCATTGCATTTTAACTGTAAGCATGTTTTCATTTTCTTTTCTATGTTTATTATTTTTCTATTGGTGTTAAATGTTCTTATTCCACTGTTGCATTTCTATTGCTTTCTTTTGGTGCTTCGTGACTTGTTTCCATTGTTGGGTAATATTATTTATAGGTCAATGCTAATTTTTTATAATACTTGTATTCCATTTGCATTGACATGCACCTATATTGTCTTTCATTACCCACACTCTCTCCCTTATTGTTGCACTTTTTGCACTATTGATATGTCCTGTGCCCCTATTATCTTCTCACATACATGTTGTAGCTACCATGTAATTGAGACTCTCATTATTTGGCATTAACCCAACCATATTTTATTTGTTTCCTATCTTTATTTTTGGGTTACTTTTCTTCTTTTTTCTCTTCTTTCAGGATGGCCACCAAAAAGGGAGAGGAAAAACTTCTTAATGGGGAGACAAACAAGTCCATCTACATAATCTTTGGAAAAAAGCATCAGTTGGAGAAACCCGTCCACTTGCACATCTTAGCATGCACCAAAGTCAGTGCAACCTTTAAGTGTGGGGAGGTCGATACCGACTTTCATAGGTTAGTTATTTTCTTCTCAACACCAATGTTTTTTTTTATTTGTTAGTTCATTGTTACATTTGCATGTTTAATTGCATGTTTGTTTGATTTTATGCATTTAGCTACTACTTGGTTAAAGTAATAAGTTTCTTTTCAAAACTCTATTTTGAAAATTTCACTAATTTAAATAAAAAATTTTGTGTTAAAATTTTTCTGAATATTGTATTTGGAACATGGTTTTTGAGCTAATAACACACAACCTGTGAGATTTGAGCTTAATTACATCGTTACACTTAACCATAATATTTTATTCTTGTGTGTTTCCTTCTCTATGATTGTAATCTATATTTTGTTCCATTCTATATGTCCAATGTTTAGTGTATTTAAATGCATGCATATGATTGAGGCCATTATTTGATTACTAGCTCACTTATCCCAAATAGCCTACCCTTCCATTCACCTTTGTTAGCCACTTTGAGCCTTGTATTCCAATTTGTTCTATATTTTACCACATCACTAGCCTTAAGTGGAAAAACAATTAAATACCCCAAATTGAATCTTTGGTTAGCTTAAGATAGAGACTGTGTATCAATTAAGTATGGAGAAACTATGGGAACATGGGTTAATAAGGGAATGTGTTATGTTTTTATTTTGATTAAATATTAGGAATTTTGGTACCTACTCATGTGAAAATAGAAAAAAATTAAAAATTCATGTGCATTGATAAGCTATGTTTGCCTTTATGATTTGAAAAAAAAAAGAGAGAGAAAGAAAAAGATTAAAAGAGAAAAAAAAACATAAAAAATATTCAAGTAATTAAGTAAATAAATAAGTAAATAAGGGGACAAAATTACCCCAATGTTGAGTTGATAAAAATTCAATGCATATGTGATACAAATTAAAAGAAAGGTTGATGCATGAGTATGTAATGCAAAAGTGGAAAATATTGGGTAGCTAGGTATGATTCTAGAGTTATATAGAGTATATGTGTGTTTAGGTGAGAGCTTATGTTAATCAAAGATTCAATTTATAGCTCACTTAGCCATACATATGTCCTTACCCTTACCTTGGCCCCATTACAACCTTGAAAAGACCTCATGATGTTTGAATTGGTACATTAAACACTTGTTGATTGGTTAGGTGAAGAACAAAGTTTAGAAAGCATGACTAGGGGAGACTAGAGTGAATTACCCTATACACTTGAGTGATTAGAGTGCACATACACAATCAGTAAGGGTTCAATGCTTGATTCTATGTTCCCTGCTTTCATGAGCTGTCTTCTTACAAGTTTACTTGTTTTTACTGTATGATTTTAATTAGTGATATCTGATTTATGTTTGTCTTGTAGAACTTATTTACTTTTAACCAAGTAGACAGAATCATCTTAGCATATAGTTGCATTCATATACATAGGTTGCATTGCATTGTATTGCATGAGACTTACTTCCCCCATTCACTCTTTTAGCTTCTCTTGAGTTTAGCATGAGGACATGCTAGTGTTTAATTGTGGGGAGATTGAAAAATCACTATTTTATGGTTTATCTTGTTCTAATTTGAGTGGTTTTTATCAAGCCTTTGCACACTTATTCATAGTATTTGCATGGTTTTACATTTTCCCTTCCTAACTTTGTGCAATGATTGAGAACATGCTTCTTTGGCCTTAAATTTGCTATGATTAAATTCCCTCTTATTACCATTCGATGCCGTGATATGTGTGTTAAGTGTTTTCAGAGATTACGGGGTAGGAATGGCTTAGAGAATGAAAAAGAAGCATGCAAAAGTGGAATGAATACAAGAAACTGAAGAAACTGTTAAAGCTGTCCAGCCTGACCTCTTAGTACTAAATCGACCATAACTTGAGATACAGAGGTCCAAATAACGCGGTTCTAGTTGCGTTAAAAAGCTAACATCTGGGGCTTCACAAAGATATATAATTTACCATAGCTAACTTGAATATAGGCAACACGCACGCGTGGATCACGCGCACGCGTGACCTGGAGAAAACTCAATCCACGCGTACGGGTGGACGACGCATAGGCGTTACTTCGCCGCATGCTGGACGTATCAAAAATTGCTGGGGGTGATTTCTGGGCTATTTTTGACCCAGCTTTCATCCTAGAAAACACAGATTAGAGGCTATAAAGTGGGGAAATGCATCTATTCATTGATACAACATTCATTATTCACAATTTTAGTTTGAGATGTAGTTTTTCCAGAGAGACAGGCTCTCTCCTCTCTCTTAGTTTAGGATTTAGGATTTCTCTTAGGTTAGGTTTACTTCTTCTTCATTCCAGGTTCAATGTTCCTTAATTTATGTTCTCTTCTACTTTTATTTATTCTAATACTTTAGTTGTTTATTTTCTCAATATGGTTTATGAATCCCTAGGTTGAATTTGATTTTCTTATTTAATACACATTGAGGTATTTCAGTTTTATGATTGCTTTCTTCTCTTTAGGATATAAATAATATGAATTTTTCTCCTTCCCTTGCTTTGGTTGAGTAATTGGTGACACTTGAGTTATCAAACTCAACTGTTGGTTGAAAATTGGAATTTGCTGATTGATTTGGATCCCTGTAAAGCTAGTCTTTCCATAGGAGTTGACTAGGACTTGAGGAATCAAATTGATCAGTCCACTTCACTTTCCTTTATTTAGTAAGGGTTAACTAAGTGGGAGCAATAAATAATTTTCATCACACTTGATAAGGATAACTAGAATGGGATTTCCAGTTCTTATACCTTGCAATGGTGTTCATGATAATTAATCTACTTTATTGCTAATTTAATTTCTTGTTCCCTATTTCAAAAACCCAAAAATATACCTTTTTCCATAACCAATAATAAATCATACCTCCCTGTAATTCCTTGAGAGACAATCCGAGGTTTAAATACTACGGTTATAAATTTTATTGGGTTTGCTTAAGTGACAAACAAGTTTTTGTACGAAAAGATTCTTTGCTGATTTAGAAGCTATACTTTCAACGAGACCTTATTTGTAAAATTCTAGACCACGCAAGAATCCGTTCGTCACTTACGTAATTCAATCTCTGGTGATCCTACTCAAAATGCCACAGACAATGTCATATTTTCTGGATCGAAGAAAGAAGCTCCGGAGTCTAGCCTTAGGGCCACAGAAATCTCAATTATCCATGACTAACGAAATTTTATGTTACTTATCCCAATTAGCCTAGATACTTTGCTAGAACCTGTGATGCATTCTCAAGTTCCAGCTCAATACTATCCTGTCAGAGACTCGCAAGAACTCATGTAGAATAAGGGTCATACTTCTGTTCCATCCAAGATTCAAAAGGATAAAGAACAACAATGCATCATAGAATAGAATCAAACATATATTAAAATAAAAAAGTAATGATATTAATCCATGCCTTAACTTAGGTGGTTTAGTTGCTCATACTTTATAGAAAACAAAGAAGGTGTAAAGTAATGTGTCTGTGCTTCTCCCCTCCGAGGAGGCATGATCCTCCGGAGGAAGGAAGTCTCTTATTTATAATAAAAACTCTAAGACTAATCTTAAAAGATATTGCTCTTAATTAAAATATACAAAAAGAAAATAAAATAAGATAAAAAGTGCTAAAATTCACTTTAGGGCCTACTTAGTGAGTGTTTGGGTTGATGCCTGGCGTCTAACTTGAGTTCTGGGCATTCAACTTTGGTTCCTGCTCCCTCGCTGGCGTTAAATGCTAGAAAGGGAATAAGTTGGGCGTTCAATGCTCGTTTTGGGCAGTCCTTTCCAAAGTAAAGTATAGACTATTATATATTGCTGGAAAGTCCTGGAGGTTAGCTTTCCAACGCCTATAGAGCGCGTCAATTGGACCTCTGTAGCTCTCGAAATACTTGTTTGAATGCACGAATGTCAAGATTTTGATAGCATCCGCTATCCTTTCTTTGCTTCTGAATCAGATTTTGCCAAAACTTGTCATTTTCACCAAAAAATTACCTAAAAACATAAGAAAAACACAAAAACTGAAAGTAGCATCCAAAATGTGATTTTTGCACTAAAACATAATAAAATTTAACAAAATACAACTAAAAACACTAAGAAAATAGTACCAAAAAGGGTATAAAATATCCACTTATTAGTACATCAAATTAGGATGCACCAATTTCGAGATATTAAATAATGGTGTCAAGAGGGGGAGACTGTATTTTTTTCCTTGATCAAGTTTTTTTTTTCATTGAATTTTTCTTGACAAGGTTTTTAATGAAAAAGTTCCATCAGAAAAGAAATTATACTCTTTTTTTTTTCGCTACATTTTTTTTCATTGGATTTTTCTTTAGTAACATTTAATGAGGTATAATTCTAAATGGTCATCTAAAGAAGAGTGTTGTGATAAGAATGAGATGGATGTCCATTTAACATGAGTGGCTCAATTTTTCTATACTGAAATACTATGTTATCAAGTTACATTTAATGAGAATAAAAAAAGAGGTCTCCATATATGTATAAATAAAGACATGTATCTAAAGCAATACACACAATTAATAATATTCTCTCTCTTTTATACTGTCAAAATACTCTTTTTTCATTTATTACCTTTTTTTATTTGTTTATTTATTTATTTTACGACAAATTCAATTTGTTGTGAAGTTATCTATATATTTGTAGATAGCCCACATTATTACCGTATAGGCTCCTGTGTTGACATGCCGTATTATTTTCCGTTTCATTTCCATTGCCAATATGCACTTGTACCCACTGACCCATACATGGCTCAAACCATTAACTTTTACCCTATTTCTTTATGTTTTACATCAAATTTATTATCAATTATACTAGCATATTGTCCAACTCTTCGTTGTTTCCATAAGGTATTTTAATTGATTACTTTTTCTATAACATAATAAATTTAAAATAATATATATATCTGATTAAAGAATCTTTAAAAAATGTAATTTGGAGATCAAATTCAATTTTTCACAATAACTAGCTAATTAACTATTTTAAAATCATTTCTACAACATTATATAAGATTTTTTTTTGAGATAAATAGAAATTAGATTTTAAATTTTTAAATTATAAAAATTTTAATATTATATTATATTATAATATTATTTTTTCTAAAATTTAAACTAATAAAAAACATATATATATATATATATATGTGATTATAGGATAAATGACATCATTAAATAAAATAAAGTTTTAAATTATATAACTGCAATATTTGAAATTTAGTTATATTGAAGTCATCTTCCATATCTATATAAACCACCAGTTATAAGGTTTTAACTTTCAATTCCGCTACGTTGCCAATAACATTTCTGCCAACATCTGCCAACTCTTATTTATAAGTGTGTTTAATGGAAGTGTCTTTCTGGATGTGTCTAATAAAAATGTCTTTTTTATAGCTGTGTTTAATAAAAGTATCTTTATAAATATATTTTTTGGATGTGTCTCTTTATATATGTGTTTAAAATATAATAATTAATCATTATTGACAATAAGTTGCCAGATAATATGTTGGTATCCTAT
The DNA here is from genome assembly GCF_000817695.3 of Arachis duranensis. Classification (NCBI taxonomy): domain Eukaryota; kingdom Viridiplantae; phylum Streptophyta; class Magnoliopsida; order Fabales; family Fabaceae; genus Arachis; species Arachis duranensis. Next base: position 38,826,213 of record NC_029781.3, read on the forward strand.
ACTTTTCCTTTAACTTTTTGCATGTAATTAATCTGCGAATTATCTACAAAAAGTCAGGTCACAATTTATATATAGATATATGAAAGAAGACTTTATGTTTTCAATGTAATCAAATCTCAAATTGTGTATTTATGTAATTTAAAATTCTATTTTATTTAATCATGTCATTTATCCATGATTATAACTCTAATATTCATCTCCGAAATTTTAAATAATTGGATAAAATATTTTTTATCTAAACTCTAAATAATGAAAAAAGGATTAAGTAAGATTTTAGTTTCTAAAATTTAAGAAAAAAATTTTATTCGTTTTCGACCTTTTTTTTGTATTTAAATTCGTTCTTAAGATTAAACTTGATTTTAAAGCCGTCCTTCAGACTCTAAATAAGAAGCAAAAACTCAAAGAAAGAAGCAAATTCATTGAGGAGGTAGTGGTGGTGACAATGGTCGTATTCCTCACGTTTTTAGCATCATCATCGCACCTCCCTTTTCCGTTCCTCCTTGTTCTTCGCCGTCCAGACTCACTGTCACTACCACTATGTAACTCCACCGTCACTGTCATTACAGGCAAGTTAATATTTAAGTTCTTAGTTCCTATTCTTATTCATCACAATCCCTAATTTTCGAATTCATCATAAACCTTGTGGCTGAACTAACAGAGAATCTTGAAAAAAATTGGAAGAAAAACAAGGTGTTTGTTATTCTTGTTAATATCTGATTTTTTTTGTTAATATTTGTTTTGACGATGATAACGATAATTTTCTTTATTTGTTGGAGTGGTGTTGTTGAATTGTTGGTTTTGATTTATTTGAGATTGTTATTAAAGGTTGGATTTATGAATAGATAGTGATGGAGTGGTAAGGAATGGATGATGGTGATAAGAGAGAAACAAGTGTTTAGTAGGAGTGGTAATAATAATGGTGTGAAGAATAGATAATGATGGTGGTGAGAAGAAAGAGAAAATAGGAATATTTTTGTCATTTAAAAAATTAATCTGTCAAAAAAGATGATTTTAAAATTACGTTGAATTTTAGAGACGATTTTGTATGAAAAAAATGTTGATGACAAAAAAAAAAATTTGGTCTAAAATCGTAAAAACTAAAATCTTACCTAATCCCAAAAAAAAAATAATGAATACAATAAGAATTAATGAATTAAGAATTCTTTTGGTAAAAAATTTAATATTATGTTATGATTTTTTTTGTCAAAATTTAAAAGTGGAAGAACTAAATCACATCATCATCACCAACTCAACCACTTAATTAATAATAATAAAATTGTGAATCCACATAATATATAACACAAACTATTCCCCTGAAAGATAATTTACTCTGTCGTATTAAATTGTGGAGTGGGGGCAACTGCTAAAATTAAAGTTTTGGGGATCTGGGTTTCAAATTCAAATCATGTGGCGGATTCAATTGATGAACACACAATACAAATAGCAGTATATGCCCATGCATGATAAGATCATACATGCAGTGGACCACATAGCAGCTGAGAGACTATAACTAGAAAGAGACCGTTTGGTGACTACTATGATAATGACCACTCTACGTCTCTACCATACCTGTGCAGTTAAATTATCCACCCCTTCTTTTATTATTATTATTATTATTATTATTATTATTATTATTATTATGAAAATAAATTAAAAATTTAATTTTGATATGTTGATAGTATAAAATATTTTATACAATCATTCAATTATATTTAATTTTTTAGATAATTATTTACACAATTAAATTACTAAAGGATTAACCACCAAAAACATCTCTGAATTATTCAAATACTGACAAAAACGCAATTAAATTTTACTATCGATAAAAATGCCTTTAACTAATTTACAAACACAACAATAATACCTAATAGTAAATATATACTTTTAAAAAATGCTTTGAATTTTTGATTTTTTACAAGCATAATTAAAAGAATAAGATATTATTATCCTTAAAATTGGGTGATTTTTTTCTAAGTATATATTTTTTGTGATTTTTTAAAAGTATTATTCGTTGTTAATAAAAAAATTACAAAAAAATATATACTCAACAAAAAATCACCAAATTTTAAGGATAATAATATCTCATTTTTTTAATCATACTTGTAAAAAATTGCATCGAAATTTAATCTCTAATGTATTTTTTGAGAAATTCATATTTAATGTTAGATAATCTTGCAAAAAAACTAACATTAAATATGTATTTCTCAAAAAATACACTAGAGATTGAATTTTGATGCAATTTCTTGCAATCATGATTAGATAAATAAAATATTATTATTTTTCAAATTTGGTAATTTTTTGTTAAGTATATATTGTTTTGTGATTTTTTAAAAGTATTATTAGTTGTTAACAAAAAAATTATAAAAAATAATATACTTAACGAAAAATTACCAATTTTTATGTATAGTAATATTTTATTTTTATAATCATGCTTATATAAATTTGTATTAAAATTTAATTTCTAAGATATTTTTTGAAAATATTTATTTACTATTAGGTATTATTGTTATATTTTTAAATTATTTAAAAGCATTTTTATTGATAATAAAATTTAAATAATTCAAAAATATTTTTAGTGGTTAATCCTATTACTAAAACATAGTTTTTTTTTTTGGCTCATGTAAAAAAATTTTATATGTCGATGGATCAAAATTAAAATTTTAAATTGCACTAATAATAAACGGAAAAAAAAATTCAGAGGTACATTAGAGTAGATTTTGGTAGGTGAGATATTGTGTCTTACCTTTTTAGGTAATGACATTCTTAATATGCCATGTATCTTAAAAGTTATAAAGTACGGATACTTTGTTAAGTTGTAATATCTGTACGTCGGATATATTTTGAACATGACATTTATTCGATACACGTATCTGTTATATTCAATTATGTCTTAATCAAAATAAAAAAAATATTTTTAAATATGTTTGGATATACTTAAATATTACAACTAAGTGTTAGTGTGTCTAATCTTATTCAATTCTTAATATATATTCTTAAAATAAATTTAAAAATAGTATATATTATTATTTATTAAAATAAAAAATATTTTAAATATTTTATATAATTAAAATAAGATATTAAAAATTAATTTATTTTAATNNNNTAAAATATCAAAATATTATTATTATTTGTCTAAAAAATATATCATGTTTTATATATATGCCTCCTTATTTTATAAAATTTTAAATTCATGTATAAACGTATTTCATGTCGTGTCGTGTCTGATACCTGTGTATTAAAATTCGAAAGCTTTTAGGAATTAATAAGATATTATATTGTACTTGTATGTCAAAGTGCACTATTACTACTGCTGCTTTTTCTAGTTAACAAAAATTTAGATATGTTTGGTATTGGTATTTTATTAGATCAGTTATGATATAATTTTAGCATCTTAGTTAATTCATTAAACAACGATGAAAATACTAACACGACACATATTAAAATAGCTCTCATATTAATAGTAATAAGAATCATACTCAAATTCATGTGAAGTATATGATAGATCGTTTATTACTAACTATTTTAACAGTCAACAAATAATTTCTAATCTAATCAAAATTATTTTTTAATAAGTGGAAGACTAGCCACGAAATATACACACATACAAATTTGTTGTTTTCAGGAAATTACGTTTGCAAGAATTATATATGTTTGTCAATACGAATCGGTACTTTTGTTGTGTTCAACTGACATTTATCATATACGGTATATATATATATATAGAGAGAGAGAGAGAGAGAGAAATATGTATAGATAACAGTACAAAAATTGTTGGTTTTCAGGAAATTACGTTTATTGAAACGTGTTTATTCAACACAGAAAATTAATGGAAGCAAAAACAAAAGCAGATATATAGAGTACTCTGCTAATGATTATGATTAAATATTCGAATTATGCTCATACATCGTATTTGTTTATACAAATCAGAGGGTAGTAGATAAACAGTTGAAGTATATGTGTGAGTGTGACAATAAATTGGCGCACCTCCGATCCCAATTCAATAGTAATAATAATAGTAATAGTACCTATTCTTATTATGTTCTATGATTTGGTTTGTTTTGTAGAACGATAACTAAATGATTTCCTTTCACTCAAATCTAGTAACTATTTAATTATTTTCATTTTACTCTGAGTTTCTCTTGTCACTATGAATACTAATATGAGGAGTGTCAAGGAGCCACCAATTTTTTTGATTTGTAGTCATCAAGTAGTCATTAATGATATTTTTAATGGTATGAGATTTCATTAAATGATGTAGAATTACTTACTTCTCTTTTGCTGGTTACATACGGACCAAAATTTAATAAAGTTATTGACTCTCTAGATTTTTTCCATAATTATTATGTCCGTGGAAAAAGAAATAAAAAGAGAAGAATGCAAATGCAATGGCAATGATGTTTGGGAAGTGAAAATGGTTATGATAGAGGCTTTTGAAGATGGTTGCTTTTATATGCTTTTGTACTTGCATTGCATGAATATAAACCAAACCAAAGTATAAGGCAAAAGGTGAGAAAGCAAACAAGGAAAAGGGCCAAATGAACAAAGAAAATATGCAAACCCGCAAACCTCGCTGATGGAAGGATGGAGAGTAGACACCTGTGTTGAGGACAAAAGAATTTTGGAGAAATGTTAAAGGAAGAGACGCGTGATCATGATTCCACAATATTATTCCTCACGGTAAAATGTCAATTAAGCTCTATATTCTGGTGGTTGAGAAAATAATAATCCTTCTTGTGTATATATGTGTGTAAGAGAAATTGCATTATATATCTTCCCTTCAAATTTATTAACTTTGGAGTGAGACTTAAATAATGGGCGTAATATGCAAGACAATGATATGTCTATGTTTAAACTTCAAAGTGATTTTTAATTCATCAATATTGTTTGTTTGTTTGTTTGTTTTTAATGTTTTTCATCATAATAATAATTGTATGTCAAATATGATAATTAAGCATTGTTATGAGTGTTGTTGGCATTATAGGAAAAGTATATGGAATCAATTCCTAATAAGTCAAATCTGGAACAACTTAATTAATTATATTTATATTAATAATTAATGTTAAATTTTTTAAATTTAAAATTAAAAAATTTAAAATTGATTAAGTAAACCTAATTAAAACCTATAAAAACCTTCCTCTTCTCTCCCACATTAACCTACCCACCTCCAACAACCACACACACAGACCACTCTCTCTCACCATCAGGTCCTCTCCGTTTCTGCCCTCACCCAAGACTCTGCAACTTCTCAGGCTAAAAGTGACGCAGTAACGAAGGGACTTCCACTGCAGCGTCGGCGTAGTTAATTCCCATCGTTGGAACCACGTGAAAGCGCGACCTTCCATGGCAAACATCGCCACCGCGACCCACTCCTCTTCTAGCGCCGCTCTGAGCAAGAACTGATCCAGACGCTCAAACCAAGTCATCGCATCCTCACCGTGAAAAATCGGAGTTCCAGTTTTCTCTACTGCTTCGGCGCGGTTCTACTTCCCTGCAAGTCACTGGCGGTTTATAAACATGGAGTTTAATCTGTGGGTTCCTGGACTTGTTCCTAAAGGATGTGTAATGAATTTGCCAATGGCCAATGAAAATCATATGCTAGGAGCAGTTACTTGTGGCACTAAAGAGGCTGATTTTCCCGCAAGAGCATTAGCCAATTTATAATTCAATTGGATTCTTTCCTCAATTTGATATTTGCAGGAATTGTTTGCTTGAAACTAGCTAGAAGATACACCATTGCAAATAGGTTGGAATATGAAAGACTTCGTAATAAAGGTACTGACTCCTCCATGGCGAGTGAAGGTTTCAAGCAGCTGAAATAATCTACGATAGTTTCAAGTGAATGAAGATTTGAGATCATGAAATTCAATATAATGTATCCAACACTATGTTAGATTTTGATTGTAAGAATTCTAAAACTGTCTAGTGAATATAAGGGTAATAATCTCCAATAAATGTCAGAAGCATGCTATCTCTAGATCCTGTTGATTGCTTTATGAATACTCTTAAAATCGGTCTGCCTTGCACTTGATTCAGCTTCAGGAATTGTTTAAGGAAGGAGTGGTGGAGCACGAATTGTTCTTGAATAATTACAGAAATATAAAAAAATATTCATTTAATATGAAAAAAACATCCTAATGCAAAAATAATTTGATATCTATAAAATTTAAAAAAAAAATTTATGAAATTCTTAAAGAAATAGAGACATTCACATTTGCAATACAAAAAAAAATCGAAAAATATATAAAAGAACATCCATTTAGTATGAAAAAGAAACATTCTGATACTTAGCAGAAGAAACATCCATGTATATTAACTTATTTTTATTAAGATGAATTTCGAGGTCCAACCCATTAAAAAGTTGGTAGGAGTTGGCTCTTGGTTCCCTAGCGGAATTGTTATTAGTATTATTAGTTTTAGTGTTATGGTAATGTAAGAGACAAAGTTAATTTTAATATACCGTATAGTTAAACTGAGATAACATTGCCATTCTCATTTTGTAAACACCCCCTTTTTTATTTTATAAAAGAAAAATGCTTTTTGCTATCTATAGGGCTGCATATGGATTGGATAATATTCGCATATTCGCGTTAATTATCCGTATTCGATCCAAATATTGCAGATATTATCTGATCTGCACTTTAATAGGATTAGATAGTAGATTTTGCAGTGATATCCGCATATTCGATCTGCAAAGCCACGGATCTGCACTTATAAATTAAATAGCATAGTTTAAGACACACAAACTCTAATGGCCTAACCCAGACACCCCCTTTTACGGCGCTGCTCTCCCTCTCCTCTTTCACCCATACCTAGTCTCACTCACTGTCTTAGACTCGCCTAACTTCTATCGGTTCCACCCCCGTCACCGTCGTTCACTCCGTTAGACCGTCACTGGCACTCGTTAATCGTGTCTCCTCTGTCGTTCAATGTCCCAGACTCGCCTCTCTTCTTCTCTCAGGCTCAAAGCTCCTTTTTTCAAAGCTCACTTCTGACCTCATCCATCACCGCCATTCATCTCCATCACCTAGTCACGTCACTTCGCTCCTTCTCGCCATTGCTCCTCACCGCTTGCCGTTGTCACTCACGCCTTTGTCGCTGCTCCTTGCCCTCCTCGCTACTGCTTCTTGCCCTCCTCACCACTGCATGTGCTTCTCCAATGCAGATCTTCGTCTACTCTTCGACTCCTACTTTATTTCTCTTCTAAATTAGGGTTCCAATTCTGTTTTTGTTTTTAACTTTGTTGATTATTTGATATTTAAAATGCAGATCTATTCCTGGATGTTTTTTCTTGATTCATTTCATCTTTGCTTCATTACTTCTGTTACTACTATTAAAAAAATTGTTTTTAATTTTTGAAATGTATATCTTTTTTATTGTTTTAGTGGCTGTAATTCAGTGTAAATATTGATGCTACATTAGGGTTCTAATTCTATTTTTTTAAAATTTTTGTTGATATTTTAAAATTCAAAATATTTTTTATTTTTGTCGATATATCCGATACCCAATCCGATCTGCAAATGTGGAGATAGGATCGGATCAGATCCGAGCACAAAAGTGCAGATATTGGATCCAACAAGATTAGTATGGATCGGATCGAAATTTCGTCCATATCCGATCCGATTCAATGCGGGTGCAGCCCTAGCCGTCTACATGAAGTCTTTTTGTCGTTGTTATTTTAGAGGCATGTTCACAGTTATTATACCATTATGTAAAATTTTCAGCTTTAAATTTAGTGAAATTTATTAGAATGTTTTTCTATTTGTTCAATACTAGTGTTAAACCCGTGCGATGCACGGACTTATATTTTAATTTGATATGGTAAATCGAAAATAATATTCTATAATTATAAATTTCTCAAGTTTAGTATAACAATATCATCGTCATTATATAATAAACGTACTTAATATGTTGTTTTATCTTTATTCAAGTAAAATGCAAATGAAACAGTTTGAAGTCTATAATATTTTTGAGCTATAAGGAAAAAGACATAAAAAAATAAGAACATATATATAACTGTAATAGTAGAATGTCAATTTTACACTAAACTTTATATTATAAGGCTAATGAAAATTTATCGACAACCAAGTATTTTACTAACCTCATTAGAAAAATAATTGGCATATGATGTTATGCTCCATGTTACACATTTTATTTCAAGTCTAAAAGTATAGTTAATAAATTAGTTATATCTACGACAAATATTTATACAAAAGTATAAATCATAATATGTTACTAAAACGAAAATACTATTTTCTTATTTAAATATTATTAAAAACTTCGTTGAATACGACATTTATTGTTGATAAGTTTGGTCTTCATCTAGAAGTAGAATGTTGAGACTATTGCGACTCTTAACTCTTGACAAAGCAATATGAAGTTGCCCATTGGTTAACACTGATTTTAGCAAGTAAAGTCCTATATGCGATAATAATTTACCACATAGTGAAATACCTTGGTTTTTAATGTTTTTCTTCTCATATATAGTATCCCGTCAGTCAATAATGTCTAAGTTGTATTCAAAATACGATTTAGCTTGTTAACACTATTAGATATCAATATCATCACAAACAGTTTTCTCAATTGATGACTAGACCTTATTAATAGCTGCAATGAATTTTCTATCGTCAAGCAATAGTCCCATAAAATAGAAAATATCTTGAAAGTTAGGATATGAAATCCCATTAACTATCATAATAGATTCATATGTTGTGCAACGTTTTTGAATAATTACAAAATTCTCATATAGTAGATATCACATGTACCCGATGGAATATAGTTTAATCTCCTAATAAAATATTCTCTCTTGCATGGATATCATTTCCTTTCTTCTATATTATAAACAAATTGATTTGAAAACTCAGCATACGTTAAAGTTTGACCTGCTTCGAATTCTTTGTTGGCCTCCATCCATGCTAAGAACATTTTATCTTTCCCTTTCTCTTAATCCATGATTTTCTCAAGATTGTCATCGTATTTAAAGATGATATTTTATTTTTCGGATAAATAAAAGGCAAATAATTTGCTTGCCAAAGTTCTCCACACAGCCTCCCGTATAGACAAATACTCACAATCATAAAATCATTTAATCTCATAATACATTTTTTTAAGTATGCTTTATCTTTTATATTTTTAATACTAATATATTAATAATAATATTTTAAATAAAAAGATAGAAAAATATTTATTCACCGAAAATAATTTTTTTCTCAATAAATTAAAATTCTTCAAGCACAAAAAAATATAATATAACAAAAATATTTATAATAAAATAAAATTAAAATAATAATCTAAATAGAAAATACTAAACTAAATAAATTTAAATTTATAGAATAAAATTTTAAAACAAATTTAAATAAATAAATTTACATTGAAGTCAATATTAAAATTTTTAGATTTCATTTTACTCATCTAATATGTATAAGTGTTTATATTAAAAAAACTAATTATAACTTAAAAAATAACAACAACAAAAATTGTACCAAATTATATACATATATGTTTTATATTTAAAAATTTAAAAATTAAAAAATTCATAAAATATTAAACACACTTTATAAATTATTTTTATTAAAGAAATAGTTACAATTTAAAAATTAATAATTAATTATTTATTTTATTTTATAAAGATAAAATCAAGTATTTTTAAAAAATAACAACATCTTGACGATTGTCTCATGCAAGCTTCTATCTTTCTCTCATTCTCAACTCCTTTCTTCTTTCTTAAATCCTAATCGGTGGAATGAATGAATGAAGTCCAAAGAAGTGTTATATATATACGATAACCATAAGTCACGTTTAGCTTTTTTTTTACATTGACCGAAAGTCAAATAAATGATTTTCTTTTAATTAATAATAATATTAATTTTTTTATTTTTTTTAAATATCCTATTTTAATAAAATAGTTTAAAAATCTTAATAAATTTTAAACTTAAAGTATCATAAAATTTAATTTTAATTACTTTTAAAAAAATAATTTTTAATTAAAATTCTTAACAAATATAATAAATCATGAATAACGCATTATTCAATTTTCAAAAACTCAAGTTATTATAATATTCAATAACATCTAGAATGAATTAAAATAACAAAAAATTGTTATCAATAAGTTTGTTAAGTAAAAAACACAACCGAAATTATCAATAAAATAAATAATTTTATCTATGAATTATACTTTTTCTAAAACAATAAACTTACCAACCAAATACGTATAATTGAACTCAGGAGGATTGAGAGTGTCAAAACTCACAAAATTAAATTCATCTCGTGGGATACTTGATAATTCTGGAAGTATGTGCACATCGGTATATTGGTTTAAATTAACCACATACTCATGATGTATAGTCATAAAGTTACCCACATTGAGTTCAAAGATAAAGATTTTCATATGAACGCCACGTTAGCATATAAGATTTTTATTTGTATTACTATAAAGATAAAAGTTCTCTATATTTGATTGGCTTTAATTTAAATTTGAATTAAATTTGTAGATAAAATAAATATTCAAAGTTTTAAATATAGCGTTCAAATAAAAAGACTCAACAGATTTTAAAAAAGGTATTTTCTTAACTATAACTGAGGCATATTAAGCATGGTAGAGATCTTATACTATAAAAGTTGTTACTTAATTTATAAATAAAATTTATCTTAGCAAAATTTAAATAATTAAATACTATCTTTATTTAACTTAATAATTTTAAATTAATTTTTTCAAAAATTTTAATTTATGAAAAATAATTTAAAATTAAAAAGTAAAAACTTAAGTAAATAATAATTTATGATTTAAAAGAGTAATATGTATATAACTTAAAATTTGAAAAATAACAATCTAAATAAATACATAAAATTTAAAAAATAACTACCTAAACAAAACAACCTAAAATTTAAAAAATAACAACCTAAGTAAAACAATCTAAGCAAATAATTTAAAATTTTTAAATAGAGTTTCCTAATTAGCTAGTACAAATTCTAAATTTTTAAATAAAATTTTATAAGTTAATTCAATTTTATCGAAACAACATTAGAAACAAAATTAAGTATAGAAGAATGTCAAATTAATTTTTTTTTAAATAATATAAATAACCTCACATTTTAATAAGACTGGTAATTCTATTTATTTTAATATAATCTTTTGTAATTTGTATAATAGCTTATAAATTATATAAAATTTTAAAAAATATTTTCAAACTCAATTGCTTACTTAAAATACAAAAAAAAGTTTATTTGAATTTAAATTTAAAATTTTAAACATAATACTTTAATTAAAATTATAATTAGATTTTTTTAAATAAAATACACATTAAAAATCAATAATTAACTTAATTGTATCAACAATAATTCATATGAGAAATTTATAACTTTATGACATTAAATACTAAATTAGAAATTAACAGAATATCAATGGTGTGAATAGAATTAAAAATAAAACCACAAGTAATAACCAAATAACTTCAATTTATATTTAAAAAAATTCTAAGTTCCAAACGTATAAATAAAAACAAAAACAAAAGAAAAATAACAACTTAAGAAAAAACAATGTTTCTACCAAAACAAACATATACTTGACATTATTCTATTAGATAGACTCTAGAAGGGATTCTAAAACACGTGCATCCAAATTCTCAAGTTTCATTCTCAATCTTGATCTTTTTGCAGATTGAGGTATCTCCTTGCACCTTTGAATCTTCCGACTCCGAGGATAGTGGCTTGGCTGGTGTAATAGTATTTTTCAACACTTCGGATTCATCATTGTCCGCAACTTCATTGGAGAATTCAAGTAACAAATTCTGTACAAAATACTACGTTAAATTAAAGACTTCATTCTCACCTTTAATTTTATCTCAATAATATTTTTTGAATAAAATAAAGATCTAACTTTGAGAAAATAAATAAATAAAAGATTCATTTTTTGAACAAATACCTTAGCACCTTCTACTTTTTAATCATCAATGACACCAAGCTTTATTCGGTACCTGCTTAAAAAAGAAAATAACATAAAAAAATTAAATATAGACTTATCCAATATCTAATCCAATGTGCATAGATTTTAATTTAAAAAAATAAATAAATAACCTTGGAGTTATGGATAAAAGGAGACAGCCACAACTTGAACATTTGAAAGTTTTTGTAAAAGCATATGTGGACCTGTTGCATTCACATTGGCCGTACCACCAGTCTGGAGTATCCATAATATGAGTTATAGTAGCCAAGACAACACAAATAGCATTCTGAAAAAAATAATGATTTAAATTCCCTAAATTTGGTGAATTTTTAAATAAATAAGATGAATAAACAAAAATAATCTATGTACAACGGATTTCAATTATTTTTTTTCATTTTTTTAAAAAAGAAAATTATCGTATCTGATTCTTTTAACTGCTCAATGGTTTTGCCTTCATAAATTTTTAAGAATACAACCTCATTTGGAATTCTGCCGATGTTACCTCTAGGTTCTTAAAAAAAACGATTGGATGGGAATAAACAAATAAATTTAAAATATAAATAATATAAATTTAAAATAAAATAGAAAAATATTAGTAGAAAACTCACGTCTTCATCGAGCCAAACCATCTCAATTGAGTATGGCAATGGAGAATTTTCGTAACTTGGTAGTGTCCATAACTGTATTACTCGTATACGTACACACAAATTGTCGATTGTAGGATTGATGTCAGTAATTGTGAATACCATCCATTGGAATAAGTAGAGAGATTTTGGATATATGTAAAAAAAGGGATTGATGTACTTTAAATTGTGGTGCTTTACATCTCTCATAACTTATACTTTTATAGTTGCATCATAACTAATTTTTTTTAAATTTGGTTGACTTTAATTTAAAATTTAAAAAATAACAAACCTAAAATTTGAAAATAACAACCTAAACAAATAATAATTTAAAAATCTAAACTAACGTAAATCGTTATAGTAATATTAGTATGTAACAGCCGAAGTATAATTAACGTAATTTTTTTTTAAAACTCTAAATTTCTTTAAAAGAATTTATGTAGCTGCAATTTAAAAAAATCAACAAAATTTTAAAAAATAATGCTAAAAAAATTAACAGATTTTTAAAAGATAGTGTTAAAATATAAAAAAGAATAAGTAAAATAATTTAAAATGTAAAAAATAATAACCTAAGTACAACAGTCTAAAATTTAAAAAATAATAACTTAAATAAAATAATTTAAAATTTAAAAAATAACAACCTAACTAAAACAACCTAAATTAAAAATTTGAAAATAACAACTTAAGCAAATAAAAATTTATAATTTATAAATATAAATCTTAAAATTTCTAGTGACGACACGTCAGCAAATGAACTCTCATACTCAACGTATGAGCGCCACGTCAGCAAATGAGCTCCCCATTTGTATTACTATAAAGATTATAGACTTTATTTTTAGAAAAGATTTGCATTATATTTACATTAAATATTCAGTGGGATAATTCACATGAATAGATAGTTTGGGGTTCAAAATTACGTAGACGTCCTAAATCAATTTTTGTTACACGCCTGTCCTAAACATCTTTATGGAGAAGCATGTAATATGTAAATCGAGTTAATTAATCTAATTCGATTTACCACTATACAACATATACATAGTAAACCGAATTAATTTGATTTGATTTACTACTTATACAACTTGATTCTATATTAATTTTAAAACATAAATGTTACTAAGAAAATACCTTCTATTTGGATTCAAATAAAATAGGGTAAAGTATGATTTTTTGTCCCTAACATTTTCGAAATTTTCAAAATTACCCTTAACGTTTAATTTAGTTCAATTTTATTCTTAATGTTTAAAATAAGTTTCAATTTTACCCCTATCATTAAATTTTTGACAATCAACAGTTAGTTAAATATATATTTTTTTTCAATTTTACCCTTTATTCTTCCATTTACCCAATCTACTATCATTACTATCACCTATACCCATCCAGACCATCACTAACCCCACACAGTCATCATCACACTACAAGAAAACCTCAATTTTGCTATGCTTTTAAAGCATGGCAAATAGTTAAAAAAGCGTAGCGATAGCTTTTTGCCATTTTTTAGCTATCGACACACTTTTGAAAGGGTAACATGTGCAAGCATACTGATAGCTCTATCGCCAAGCTTTTGTTGATCTATTGGCACGCTTTTTTTGCCACGTTTTCAACTATTACTATGCTTAAAAGCTTGGCTGTATGTTAAAGATATGGCTACGCTTTAAAACCGTGCCAATAATGAACAATACCACTACGTTTTTGAAGTGTGCCAATAATGAAAGATATGGCTACACTTTTGAAACGTGCCAATTATAGAAGAAATGGCTACGCTTTTAAAGCATGTCAATAGTGTGGTCACTGATGACATGTCATCATGTCATGTTTTTCTATGCTTTTTCACATAAGAAATTAATGATTAATGCTTAATTGTTAAGTGTTTTTGTGCTTAAATAGTATATTTCTTTGATCTTTCGATTTTATAAATGTTGTAGGAAATAAGTGGAAAAAGGAAGCAAAACATGCACAAAATAAGCTCAAAAGAAGAATTTTTGACACACTGTAGAATTTGAGCACGTTTTGGAGCCTTAGGCCACGCTTTTAAAAGTGTGGACCATGATTTATCAAGGAAGAAGTGCTCTCAAGGCAAGAACGCTACATTCACAAGTGACGCGCACGCATACAAAATGCACACGCGCAAATGATAATTTTGCAATCCACGCGTACGCATACATGGCGCGCACGCGTGGTTGGGAGATCAACGTTCATTCAGCAAGAACGCTACATTCGTTATCAATGAACGCCTGCAACAAAGCGCAAAGTTTGGATTTAAAGATTAGCCATCGACGCATACGCATGCATGACACATACGTGTGGATGTGATGTTTGGAAGAAGCACGCGAATGCATGAATTGAGCGCAACATGGATTTGACATTTTGTAATCCACATGTACGCGTAGATGATGCGTACGCATGGGAGGAGCGTTCGTTACATGAACGCTACGTTCGTTTAGTGAACGCTGCAAGGAATGCACGCATGCATGATGCGTACCCGTCGATGAGCCACAGCACCAAGGACGCGCAAGCGTGTAGCACGGTACGCATGGATGTGAAAACACTCCGTTCTCCAAATGAATGCTACACTCTCCTGGAAGTGCATTTCTGCTCAATTAATTTCATTCTGAGCCCATTTGATCTACAGCAAGCAAAGCCCACTCAGATCACTCAAGCAAAGGCATAAGGAGCATCTAGAATAGGAATTTCATTTATTTGTAATTTGTCTTCAATTTCATTTGTCATTTAGAAAAGCCTATATAAAGGCATCAATTTCATTTCAAAAAAAAGGGGGCTGGTTTTTAGGAGATAGTAGGCAACAGTAGGAGTAGGAGTAGAAGTAGGAGTAGGAGTAGAGTAGAAGGCTCTTGCAAACACTTTTTTATTTCTGCACTTTTTACATTCCAATATTGAATTCAATTCAGCTTTATACAACTTTAATGCTTACAATTCTCTTCTGCAACTTTCTCTTCTGTCAATTTTACATTTCCTATTAAGCTTGATTTAATTTCCTACAATTTACATTTCCTGCACTTATTCCTTGAGCTGTGATCCACTGAACCTCAAATTCATTAGGGGAAAGAGCTCTATTGTGATTCATATGAATTAACTGAAATTCTTCTTCCTCTCAATTCATTTGGATAGCTAAAAAATAACTTCTATTTTGATTGAGATCCAAACACTCTGGAAGGGGGTTTGAATATGTGAATTTCCATGTGAGCCTCGGAAGGGGAATCATGGGAATTGGAACTGAAGCTCTGTTTCTCACAGCTCTCTTGATCAACACCATTCGGGAGGAATTGAGATCTTGAGAGTTTGTGTGGCTTATGGATGAGAGAAAATGCTTAACCTCTTCTCATGACAATTGGATCAAGGAATTGGCGAGATTGATTGTGATTAGAGAGATTGGATTGCCAAGGAATTGGGATCCAATCAATTTCAATCTGCCATAGATCTATTCGTATGATTGAGAAAGAAGTTGAGACCAATTTGATTCATTATGGTTTATGATATCTCTAATCCCTGATGAGTCTTTTCTTTCTCGCACTTGTTCTTGCTTTGATTTACTGTTTCATTTAATGTCCCAGCACCCAATTCCCTTTACATTTGATGCAATTTATGTTTCTTGCCATTTAAGTTTCTGTCATTTATTTTCAGCTCTTTAATTTTCTGCAATTTATATTCTGCTGATTTAATTTCACCTAACTCACCACTGTTAGCTTGACTAAACTAATCACCTAAATAATGTTGCTTGATCCATCAATCCCTATGGGATCGACCTCACTCTCGTGAGTTATTATTACTTGATGCGACCCGGTGCACTTGCCGGTTAGATTGTGTGGAAATCTATTTTCTCGCCATCAAGTTTTTGGTGCCATTGACGGAGATTGATTTTGATCAACAATGATTAAGTGGGTGATAAGTCTAGATTAAGCATTTTCTTTGTTTTTGTCATTTATGTTCTTTTAATTTTCTGTTCTATGCAGATACTAAGGTGTTTGTATTTTTGCCCCACTAAGAAATTCTCATCTATGACATGAGTTTCAATTTCCATTGGTGATTGTGTTTTGTAAAACTCAAATGGAGTTTTATTCATCCTGTGGTTAAACAAATTTTTTGGGATACTACTCACCATCACCAAATGACTATTCTAATGGTGACTGGGAATATCAGCAAGAAATCACAGATTCTGAGCTATCCAATCAATGGGGATATGCTTCTGAACCACAAGATGAACAAGACAATTTCATGAGATATTGCCAACACCACAAAATGATTCATGTCATTATACTAATGGTGGATGGGAATATCAACAAGGAATGATAGAGTATGAATAATCAAGTAAAATGAGCTACCTCCCAGAGCCACAAAGTGACTTATATTGTTATGACACTGACATAAATTATGGCTGGGAAGGGAATTTCAATGATGCATATTCTAAGCATCCAGAGACATCATCACTGGAGTATGTTTTCAATAAATACATGGAAGATTGCTCCCCAGGGCCACAAAATGATCCATACATTGATGAAAACAACAACTACTCAAGTTGTAGGTGGGAGGATCAAAACCAAACAGCATTCAATAGTCCGTACTCCACCTATCGAGAGCCATCATCACTTGAGCAAACCTTCAACTCATTTATGCAAACTTGTCCAACCTCACCTCCCATTTTTTCACTTGCAAATTCTTCATCACTTGATTTTGTCTCTGATGCGCGTAAATTGTGATCATCAACAATGGCGCCAATAGAGTTGGTGCTCTCAAACGTGAATCACACTTTGTCACAACTTCGCACAACTAACCAGTAAGTGCACTGGGTCGTCCAAGTAATACCTTACGTGAGTAAGGGTCGATCCCACGGAGATTGTTGGTATGAAGTAAGCTATGGTCATCTTGTAAATCTTAGTTAGGCGGATTCAAATGGTTATAATGGTTTTCGAATATAAAGATAAATAAAACATAAAATAAAGACAGATAAACTTATGTAAATCATTGGTGGGAGTTTCAGATAAGTGTATGGAGAGGCTTTTGCCCCTTCTGAATCTCTGCTTTCCAACTACCTTCCTTCAATCATTCTCACTCCTTTTCATGACAAGCTGTATGTAGGGCAGCACCGTTGTCAATGGCTACTTCCCATCCTCTCAGTGAAAATGGTCCAAAAGGCTCTGTCACAGCACGACTAATCATCATCGGTTCTCGATCATGTCGGAATAGAATCCAGTGATGAGTGGATAATTTATACGCTTTTTGGCATTGTTTTTAGGTAGTTTTTAGTAGGATCTAGTTACTTTTAAGGATGTTTTCATTAGTTTTTATGCTAAATTCACATTTTTAGACTTTACTATGAGTTTGTGTGTTTTTCTGTGGTTTCAGGTATTTTCTGGCTGAAATCGAGGGACCTGAGCAAAACTCTGATAAGAGGCTGACAAAGAATTGCTGATGCTGTTGGAATCTGACACCCTGCACTCAAAATGGATTTTCTGGAGCTACAGAACTTCAAATAGCGGGCTCTCAACGGCGTTGAAAAGTAGACATCTAGAGCTTTTCATCAATATCTAATAGTCTATAATTTGTTTGAGATTAGATGACGTAAACAGGCGCTCAACGCCAGTTCCATGCTGCATTTTTGAGTCAAATGGCAAAAACACGTCACGAACCAGAGTTGAACGCCAAAAACACGTTACAACTTGGTGTTCAATTCCAATAGAAGCCTTAGCTTGTGTAAAGTTCAAGCTCAGCCCAAGCACACACCAAGTGGGTCCCGGAAGTGGATTTATGCATCAATTACTTACTTTTGTAAACCCTAGTAACTAGTTTAATATAAATAGAACTTTTTACTATTGTATTTGAATCTTTGGTCTCAGTTTTTTTTATTATTCATCTAAGGAGACTATTGATCACGTTTTGGGGGCTGGCCATTCGGCCACGCCTGAACCTTCATCACTTATGTATTTTTAATGGTGGAGTTTCTACACAACATAGATTAAGGGTGTGGAGCTCTGCTGTACCTCAAGTTTCAATGCAAGTACTACTATTTTCTATTCAATTCGACTTATTCTTATTCTAAGATATTCATTGCACTTCAAGATGATGAATGTGATGATCTGTGACACTCATCATCATTCTCACCTATGAACGCGTGACAGACAACCACTTCCGTTCTACCTTAGACCGGGCGCATATCTCTTGGATTCCTTAATCAGAATCTTCGTGGTATAAGCTAGAATTGATGGCGGCATTCATGGAAATCCGAAAAGTCTAACCTTGTCTGTGGTATTCCGAGTAAGATTCCGGAATTGAATGACTGTGATGAGCTTCAAACTTGCGATTGTTGGGCGTGATGACAAACGCAAAAGAATCAAGGGATTCTATTCCAACATGATCGAGAACCGACAGATGATTAGCCGTGCTGTGACAGAGCATTTGGACCATTTTCACTGAGAGGATGGGATGTAGCCATTGACAACGGTGATGCCCTACATACAGCTTGCCAAAGAAAGGAGTGATAAAAATGGGATAAAAGCAGTAAGAAAGTAGAGATTCAGAAGGAACACAGCACCTCCATACACCTATCTGAAATTCCCACCATTGAATTACATGAGTAACTCTATCTTTATTTTCTGTTTAAATTTATTATTATTATTCTAAAATCCAATAATCTCTTAATATAGTTGAGTCCGCCTGACTGGGATTTACAAGATGACCATAGCTTGCTTCATACCAACAATCTCTGTGGGATCGACCCTTACTCACGTAAGGTATTACTTGGACGACCCAATACACTTGCTGATTAGTTGTGCGTAGTTGTGACAAAGTGTGATTCATGTTTGAGAGCACCAAGTCTTTGGAGCCATTGTTGATGATCACAATTTCGCCTACCAAGTCTTTGGCGCCGTTGCCGGGAATTGTTCGATTATGGACAACTGACGGTTCATCTTGTTACTCAGATTAGGTAATTTTCTTTTCAAAAAGCCTTCAAAAATTTTTCAAAAAAAAATTTCTTTATTTTCATTTTTCAAAAGAATAATTTTCGAAAAAAGAAATCATAAAGTCATAAAAACCAAAAATATTTTGTGTTTCTTGTTTGAGTCTTGTGTCATGTTTTAAGTTTGGTGTCAATTGCATGATTTAAAAATTCTTGCATTTCTTGAAAATTCATGCATTCATAGTATTCTTCATGATCTTCAAGTTGTTCTTGGTAAGTCTTCTTGTTTGATCTTGATGCTTTCTTGTTTTGTGTCTTTTATTGTTTTTCATATACATTTTTTCATTCATAGTGTTTAAACATTAAAGATTTCTAAGTTTGGTGTCTTTTGCATGTTTTCTTTGCATCAAAAATTTTTTCAAAAATATGTTCTTGATGTTCATTATGATCTTCAAAGTGATCTTGGTGTTCATCTTGACATTCATAGTGTTCTTGCATGCATCATGTGTTTTGATTCATAATTTTTATGTTGTGAGTCATATTTATGTTTTTCTCTCTCACAGTTAAAAATTCAAAAAATCAAAATATATCTTTTCCTTATTTCTCTCAAAAATTCAAAATTTTGGGTTGACTTGGTCAAAAATTTTTAAAATAAGTTGTTTTCTTATGATTCAAGTCAAATTTTCAATTTTAAAAATCTTATCTTTGCCAAAACTTTTTCAAAAATCAAATCTTTTTTATTTTTTATGTATTTTCAAAAATTTTAAAAATATTTTTTAAAAAAATCTTTTTCTTAATATTATTTCATGATTTTCAAAAATTACACTAGCAATTAATGTGATTGATTCAAAAATTTGAAGTTTGTTACTTTCTTGTTAAGAAAGGTTCAATCTTTAAATTCTAGAATCATATCTTTTAGTTTCTTGTTAGTCAAGTAATCAATTTTAATTTTAAAAATTGAACTTTTTCAACCATATCTTTTTAATCATATCTTTTTATCATATCTTTTTAAAATTATATATTTTTTAAAAATTTGATTTCAAAAATATCTTATCTAACTTCTTATCTTCTTATCTTTTCAAATTTGATTTTAATATCTTTTCCAACTAACTAATTAACTTTTTGTTTGTTTCTTATCTTTTTCAAAACCACCTAACTACTTTCCCCTCTCTAATTTTTGAAAATATCTCATCCCTTTTTCAAAATTCTTTTTAAATTAACTAATTGTTTTAAATTTTAATTTTAATTCTATTTCACCTTTAATTTTCAAAAATCATTAACTGCTTTTCAAAATTAATTTTCGAATTCTCTCTCTCTCTCTCTCATCTTCCTCTATTTATTTATTTATTCACTACACTTCTCTTCATCTCAAATCACTGCCCCTATCCTTACCCTTGTGTTTGGATTCTCCTTTCTTTATTCCCTTTTTCTTCTACTAATAATAAGGAACATATTTACTGTGACATAGAGGATTCCTCTTCTTTTCTTGTTCTTTTCTTTTTCATATGAGCAGGAACAAGGAAAAATGCACTCTTGTTGAAGCTGATCCTGAACCTGAAAGGACTCTAAAGAGGAAACTAAGAGAAGCTAAATTACAACAATACAAGGGCAACCTTTCTGAAATTTTCGAACAAGAGAAGGAGATGGCAGCCGAACCCAACAACAATAATGCAAGGAGGATGCTTGGTGATTTTACTAAACCCACGTCCAAGTTTGATGGAAGAAGCATCTCAATTCCTGCCATTGGGGCAAACAATTTTGAGCTGAAACCTCAATTAGTTGCTCTAATGCAACAAAACTGCAAGTTTCATGGACTTCCATCTGAAGATCCTTACCAGTTTTTAACTGAGTTCTTACAGATTTGTGAGATTGTTAAGATGAATGGAGTAGATCCTGAAGTCTACAGGCTCATGCTTTTCCCTTTTCCTGTAAGAGACAGAGCTAGAACATGGTTGGACTCACAACCTAAAGATAGCCTGGACTCCTGGGATATGGGAAAGATACAAGCAAATGACAAAAAAGTGTCCTTCTGACATGTTTTCAGAGTGGACCATATTAGATATATTCTATTATGGTCTATCTGAGTTTTCCAAGATGTCGCTGGACCACTCTGCAGGTGGATCCATTCACCTAAAGAAAACGCCTGCAGAAGCTCAGGAACTTATTTGCATGGTTGCAAATAACCAATTCATGTACACTTCTGAGAGGAATTCCGTGAATAACGGGACGCCTTAGAGGAAGGGAGTTCTTGAAATTGATGCTCTGAATGCCATATTGGCTCAGAACAAAGTGTTGACTCAGCAAGTCAACATGATTTCTCAAAGTCTTAATGGATGGCAAAATGCATCCAACAGCGCTAAAGAGGCATCTTCTGAAGAAGAAGCTTATGATCCTGAAAACCCTGCAATGGCAGAGGTAAATTATATGGGTGAACCTTATGGAAACATCTATAATTCATCATGGAGAAATCATCCAAATTTTTCATGGAAGGATCAACAAAAGCCTCAACAAGGCTTTAATAATGGTGGAAGAAATAGGCTCAGCAATATCAAGCCTTATCCATCATCTTCTCAGCAACAGACAGAGAATTATGAATAGAATACCTCTAACTTAGCAAATTTAGTTTTTGATCTGTCTAAGGCCACTTTAAGTTTCATGAATGAAACAAGGTCCTCCATCATAAATCTGGAGGCACAAGTGGGCCAGCTGAGTAAGAAAATCACTGAAACCCCTTCTAGTACTCTCCCAAGCAATACTGAAGAGAATCCAACACGAGAGTGCAAGGCCATTGACATAGTCAACATGGCCGAACCTAGAGAGGAAAGAGAGGACGTGAATCCCAACGAGAAAAACCCCATGGGACGCCTCTCAAGCAAGAAGGAGTTCCCTATTGAGGACCTAAAGGAATCTGAGGCTCATATAGAGACCATAGAGATTCCATTAAATCTCTTTCTGCCATTCATGAGCTCTGAAGACTATTCTTCCTCTGAAGAGGATGAAGATGTAATTGGAGAGCAATTTGCTCAATATCTAGGAGCTATCATGAAGCTGAATGCCAAGTTGTTTGGTAATGAGATTTGGGAAAGTGAACCTCCCTTGCTCATTAGTGAACTAGATACATGGGTTCAGCAAACTTTACCTCAAAAGAAATAAGATCCTGGGAAATTCTTAATACCCTGTACCATAGGCACCATGACCTTTGAGAAAGCTCTGTGTGACCTAGGGTCAGGCATAAATCTTATGCCACTCTCTGTAATGGAAAAGCTGGGGATCATTGAGGTACAGCCTGCCTTATTCTCATTACAATTGGCAGACAAGTCAGTAAGACAAGCTGATGGATTAGTAGAGGACGTGTTAGTAAAGGTTAAAGGCCTTTACATCCCTGCTGATTTCATAATCTTAGACACTAGAAAGGAGGAGGATGAATGCATCATCCTTGGAAGACCTTTCCTAGCCACAGCAGAAGCTGTGATAGATGTTAACAGAGGAGAATTAGTCCTTCAATTGAATGGGGACTACCTTGTGTCTAAGGCACACGGCTATCCTTCTGTAACAAGGGAGAGTAAGCATGCAGAGCTTCTCTCAGTATATAGTCAAACAGAGCCCCCACAATCAAACTCTAAGTTTGGTGTTGGGAGGCCACAACCAAACTCTAAGTTTGGTGTTGAATCCCCACAACCAAACTCTAAGTTTGGTATTGGGACTATACAACATTGACCTGATCACCTGTGAGGCTCTATGAGAGCCCACTGTCAAGCTATTGACATTAAAGAAGCGCTTATTGGGAGGCAACCCAATTTTTATTTATCTAATTTTATTTTTTATTTTATTGTTCTTTTATGTTTTATTAGGTTCATGATCATGTGGAGTCACAAAAAAAATTAAAATTAAAAATAGAATCAAAAATAGCAGAAGAAAAATCACACCCTGGAGGAAGGACTTACTGGCGTTTGAACGCCAGTAAGGAGCATCTGGCTGGCGTTCAATGCTAGAACAGAGCATGGATCTGGCGTTAAACGCCAGAAACAAGCAACACCCTGGCGTTCAAATGCCAGGAATGCACCCTGAGGAGAGCTGGCACTGAACGCCAGAAACAAGCATAGAACTGGTGTTCAACGCCAGAAACATGCTGCACATGGGCATTGAACGCCCAGAACATGCATCATTTTGGCGTTTAAACGCCAGAATTGCATGGAAAGGCATTTTACATGCCTAATTGGTGCAGGGATGTAAATTCTTGACACCTCAGGATCTATGGACCCCACAGGATCATCTCAGGATCTTTGGACTCCACAGGATCCCCACTTACCATATTCTCCCCCCTGATTCATCCTCTCTTTCCAATAAACACTCTTCCCCAAAAACTTTCACCAATCACCTCAATCTCTCTTCCCAATCACCCCCTTCACCACTCACATCCATCCACTATTCCCCATAAACCCCACCTACCTTCAAAATTCAAATTTCTTTCCCACCCAAACCAACCTAAATGGCCGAACCTACTCCCTCTCCCCTAACTATATAAACCCATCCATTCTTCTTCATTTTCACACAACACAAACCTCTCTTCTCCTTCTTGGCCGAATACACCTCTCCCCCTCTCCTCTATATTTTCTTCTTCTTCTTCTTCTTCTCTTCTTTCATCTCTTGCTCGAGGGTGAGCAATATTCTAAGTTTGGTGTGGTAAAAGCATAGCTTTTTTTATTTTTCCATATCCATTGATGGCACCCAAGGCCGGAGAATCCTCTAGAAAAGGGAAAGGGAAGACAAAAGCTTCCACTTCCGAGTCATGGGAGATGGAAAGATTCATCTCCAAAGCCCATCAAGACCACTTCTATGATATTGTGGCCAAGAAGAAGGTGATCCCCGAGGTCCCTTTAAGCTCAAGAAAAATGAGTATCCAGAGATTTGACATGAGATCCAAAGAAGAGGTTGGGAAGTTCTAACCAACCCCATCCAACAAGTCAGAATCTTAATGGTTCAAGAGTTCTATGCTAATGCATGGATCACTAGGAACCATGATCAAAGTAAGAACCCGAACCCAAAGAATTATCTTACAATGGTTTGGGGGAAATACTTAGATTTTAGTCCGAAAATGTGAGGTTGGCGTTCATCTTGCCCATGATGCAAGGAGATGCACGCCCCTACACTAGAAGGGTCAACTTTAATCAAAGGTTGGGTCAAGTCCTTATGGACATATGTGTGGAAGGAGCTTAATAGAAAAGAGACTCCAAAGGCAAGCCGGTTCAACTAAGAAGACTGAACCTCAAGCCTGTGGCTAGAGGATGGTTGAAATTCATCCAACGCTCCATCATCCCTACTAGCAACCGATCAAAAGTTACTGTAGATCGGGCCATCATGATCCATAGCATCATGATTGGAGAGGAAGTAGAAATTCATGAAGTTATCTCCCTTGAATTCTACAAAATAGCCGATAAGCCCTCTACTTTGGCAAGGCTAGCTTTTCCTCACCTTATTTGCCATCTATGTTACTCAGCTGGATTTATCATAGAAGGAGATATCCCCATTGAGGAGGATAAGCCCATCACTAAGAAAAGGATGGAGCAAACAAGAGAGCCCACTCATGGATCCCAAGAGACGCATGAAGAAGCTCATCACCAAGAAATCCCAGAGATGCCTCAAGGGATGCACTTTCCTCCCAACAACTATTGGGAACAACTCAACAATTCTCTAGAAGATTTGAGTTACATTGTGGATCAATTAAGGGTGGAACATCAAGAGCACTCCATCATTCTTCATGAAATTAGAGAAGATCAAAGAGCAATGAGGGAGGAGCAACAAAGGCAAGGAAGGGACATAGAAGAGCTTAAAGACATTATTGGTCCTTCAAGAAGAAGACACCACTAAGGTGGACTCATTCCTTGTTCTTATTTTTTTCTGTTGTTCGGGTTTTATGTTATATATTCATCTATGTTTTGTGTCTCTACTTCATGATCATTAGTAGTTAGTAACCATGTCTTAAAGTATGAATAATTCCATGAATCCTTCACCTTCCTTAAATAAAAAATGTTTTTAATTTAAAAGAACAAGAAGTACATGAATTTCGAATTTATCCTTGAATTTAGTTAAATTATATTGATGTGGTGAGAATACTTTTTGTTTTCTAAATGAATGCTTAAATAGTGCATATTTTTTATCTTGTTGTTTATGAATGTTAAAATTGTTGGCTCTTGAAAGAATGATGAAAAAGAGAAATGTTATTGATGATCTGAAAAATCATGAAATTGATTCTTGAAGCAAGAAAAAGCACTGAAAAGAAAACAAAGCTTGCGGAAAAAAAAAAGAAAGAAAAAGTAAGTAGAAAAAGCCAATAGCCCTTAAAACCAAAAGGCAAGGGTAAAAAGGATCCAAGGCTTTGAGCATCAATGGATAGGAGGGCCTAAGGAAATAAAATCCAGGCCTAAGCGGCTAAGCCAAGCTGTCCCTAACCATGTGCTTATGGCATGCAAGTCCAAGTGAAAAGCTTGAGACTGAGTGGTTAAAGTCGTGATCCAACGCAAAAAGAGTGTGCTTAAGAGCTCTGGACACCTCTAACTGGGGACTCTAGCAAAGTTGAGTCACAATCTGAAAAGGTTCACCTAGTCATGTGTCTGTGGCATTTATGTATCCGGTGGTAATACTGGAAAACAAAATGCTTAGGGCCATAACCAAGACTCATAAAAGTAGATGTGTTCAAGAATCAACAAAATTAACTAGGAGAATCAATAACACTATCTGAAATTCTAAGTTCCTAGAGATGCCAATCATTCTAAACTTCAAAGGATAAAGTGAGATGCCAAAACTATTCAGAAGCAAAAAGCTACAAGTCCCGCTCATCTAATTAGAATTAATATTCATTGATATTTTGAAATTTATAGTATATTCTCTTTTTTATTATACGCTTTTTGGCATCGTTTTTAGGTAGTTTTTAGTATGATCTAGTTACTTTTAGGGATGTTTTAATTAGTTTTTATGCTAAATTCACATTTCTGAACTTTACTATGAGTTTGTGTGTTTTTCTGTGATTTCAGGTATTTTCTGGCTGAAATTGAGGGACCTGAGCAAAACTCTGATAGGAGGCTGACAAAGGATTGCTGATGCTGTTGGAATCTGACCTCCCTGCACTCAAAATAAATTTTTTGGAGCTACAAAACTCCAAATGGAGCGCTCTCAACGGCGTTAGCAATTACACATCCAGAGCTTTCCAGAAATATAAAATACTCCATACTTTGTTTGAGATTAGACGACGTAAGCTTGCGCTCAACGCCAGTTCCATGCTGCATTCTGGAGTCAAATGCTAGAAACACGTCACGAACCAGAGTTGAACGCCAAAAACATGTTACAACTTTGCGTTCAATAAAAATAGAAGCCTTAGTTCATGTAAAGTTCAAGCTCAGCCCAATCACACACCAAGTGGGTCCCGGAAGTGGATTTATGCATCAATTACTTACTTTTGTAAACCCTAGTAACTAGTTTAGTATAAATAGAACTTTTTACTATTGTAGTTGAATCTTTGGTCTTAGTTTTTTTTATTATTCATCTAAGGAGACTATTGATCACGTTTTGGGGGCTGGCCATTCGGCCATGCCTGAACCTTCATCACTTATGTATTTTCAACGGTGGAGTTTCTAAAACCATAGATTAAGGGTGTGGAGCTCTGCTGTACCTCAAGTTTCAATGCAAGTACTACTCTTTTCTATTCAATTCGACTTATTCTTATTCTAAGATATTTGTTGCACTTCAACATGATGAATGTGATGATTTGTGACACTCATCATCATTCTCACCTATGAACGCTGATGAGCGGATAATTTGTACGCTTTTTGGCATTGTTTTTAGTATGTTTTTAGTATGATCTAGTTAGTTTTTAGTATATTTTTATTAGTTTTTAGTTAAAATTCACTTTTCTGGACTTTACTATGAGTTTGTGTGTTTTTCTGTGATTTCAGGTATTTTCTGGCTGAAATTGAGGGACCTGAGCAAAAATCTGATTCAGAGACTAAAAAGGACTGCAGATGCTGTTGAATTCTGACCTCCCTGCACTTGAAGCGGATTTTCTGGAGCTACAGAGGCCCAATTGGCGCGCTCTCAACGGCTTTGGAAAGTAGACATCCTGGACTTTCCAGCAATATATGATAGTTCATACTTTGCCCAAGATTCGATGGCCTAAACCGGCGTGGCAAATCAGCCTCAGAA
>NC_029781.3:38854772-38856643 GCF_000817695.3 Arachis duranensis
TTACTTGGACGACCCAGTACACTTGCTGGTTAGTTGTGCGAAGTTGTGTTTATGCCATGGTATTGAACACCAAGTTTTTGGATTCATCACCGGGGATAATTTGTGTTGTGAAAAGTATTGATCACAATTTTGTGCACCAAGTTTTTGGCGCCGTTGCCGGGGGTTGTTGAGTATGGACAACTGACGGTTCATCTTGTTGCTTAGATTAGGTATTTTTTTTCTTCAAAGTTCTTATGAATGAATTCTAGTGTTTCAAGGTGATGTTCTTATCATCACCAAAGCTGATTGATTTTCATCAATTTAGCTCTTGAATGCAATGTCCTACTGAAGCTTGGCTAGCCATGTCTAATTCCTTTAGACTGAAGCTTTAGACTAACGTTGCATGATTCCTGGAATTCTCATTAAGAATTTTGATATCTTTATTTTCTTTTTCCACTTAATTTTCGAAAAAGTTTATGTGTCTCATATGCATTCTCATTTTGTTAGTGTCAGTAGTATACAAACTGCTAAGTTTGGTGTCTTGCATGCATTGTTATTTGATTTTAGTTGCATTTTGATTATTAAAAATCCAAAAATATTTTTAATTTGTATCTTTTCAAGTCAATAATACTGGGAACTGAAGATTCAGAACATGCAGCAGAGGAATTACACAGAAAAAGCTGGGCGTTCAAAACGCCCAGTGAAGAAGGACAGACTGGCGTTTAAACGCCAGCCAGGGTGCCTGGCTGGGCGTTTAACGCCCAAAAGGGTAGCATTTTGGGCGTTAAACACCAGAATGGATACCATTCTGGGCGTTTAACGCCAGGATGGCACAAGAGGGAAGATTTTGTTTTCAAATCAATTTTTTTCAAAATCTTTTCAAAATCAAATCTTTTTCAAATCAATTTTTCAATCAAATCTTTTTCAAAATTAACTTCTTTCCTTTTTCAAAGATACTTACTATCAATTAATGATTTGATTCAACATTTCAAGTATGTTGCCTTTTCTGTTGAGAAAGGTTTAATGTTTGAATCATATCTTTTCTTGAAAGCCAAGTCATTAATTTTCAAAATCAATTTGAATCATATCTTTTCTTGATAGCCAAGTCATTAATTTTTAAAATCAAATCTTTTTTTTAAATGTTTTTCAAATCATGTCTTCTCAATCACATCTTTTTAAAACCAATCACATCTTCTTAATCACATCTTTTTTTTAAAATAGTTTTCAATCAAATCTTTTTGATTTCTAAATTCAAAATCTTTTTCAAAAATCACTTCACTTCTTTCTCAATCATGGTTTTCGAAAATCAATTAGTGTTTTTCAAAATGTTTTCAAAATCTTTTACTTAATTTTCGAAAATTTCTTCCCCTCTTCTCACATCCTTCTATTTATGGACTAACACTATTCCTTAATGCAAAAATTCGAACTCCATCTTCTTTGATAAGTTCGAATTTTCTACTTCTGTCTTCTACTTTTCTTTTCCTCTGACACCTAAAAGAATCTCTATACTGTGACATAGAGGATACTGTAACATAGAGGATTCCACATTTTCTTGTTCTCTTCTCTTTCTTATGAGCAGGAGCAAGGACAAAAGCATTCTTGTTAAGGCTGATCCTAAACCTGAAAGGACCTTGAAGCGAAAATTAAAAGAAGCTAAGGCACAATTCTCTGTAGAGGACCTAACAGAAATCTTCAAAGAAGAAGAACACATGGCAGCCGAAAACAACAACAATGCCAACAATGCAAGGAAGGTGCTGGGTGACTTTACTGCACCTATTCTCGATTTCTATGGGAGAAGCATCTCTATCCCTGCCATTGGAGCAAACAACTTTGAGCTTAAGCCTCAATTAGTTTCTCTAATGCAACAGAATTGCAAGTTCCATGGACTTCCA
>NC_029781.3:38857403-38857804 GCF_000817695.3 Arachis duranensis
AATAATGGTGGAAGAAACAGGTTTAGCAATAGCAAGCCTTTTCCATCATCTTCTCAGCAACAGACAGAGAGTTCTAAGCAGAATACCTCTGACTTAGCAACCATGGTCTTTGATCTAATCAAAACCACTCAAAGTTTCATGACTGAAACAAGGACCTCCATTAGAAATTTGGAGGCACACGTGGGTCAGCTGAGCAAGAAAATTACTGAACTCCCTCCTAGTACTCTTCTAAGCAATACAGAAGAAAATCCAAAAGGAGAGTGCAAAGCCATCAACATGGCCGAATTTGGAGAGGAGGAAGAGGTAGTGAACACCACTAAGGAAGACCTCAATGGACGTCCACTGGCCTCCAATGAGTTCCCCAATGAGGAACCATGGGAATCTGAGGCTCAAAATGAGAC
>NC_029781.3:38860915-38861535 GCF_000817695.3 Arachis duranensis
GAGCAACAAAGACAAGGAAGAGACATTGAGGAGCTGAAGCACTCCATAGGATCTTCAAGAGGAAGAACAAGCCGCCATCACTAAGGTGGACCCGTTCTTTAATTTCCTTGTTCTTTATTTTTCTGTTTTTTTGAATTTTAGTGCTTATGTTTATCTATGTTTGTGTCTTGTGATCAGTAGTATCTTAGTGTCTATGCCTTAAAGTTATGAATGTCCTATGAATCCATCACCTCTCTTGAATGAAAAATGTTCTTAATTGAAAAAAGAAAAAGAATTGCATGAATTCTAAATTTTATAACAGTTTAATTATTTTGATGTGGTGGCATTACTTTTGTCTTCTGAATGAATGCTTAAACAGTGCATATGTCTTTTGAATTTGTGGTTCATGAATGTTGGCTCTTGAAAGAATGATGAAAAAGGAGACATGTTACTGAGGATCTGAAAAATCATAAAAATGACTCTTGAAGCAAGAAAAAGCAGTGAATAAAAAAAAATTTTGAAAAAAAAAGAGAGAAAGAAAAAGAAAGAGAAAAAGAAATAAAAAGAAAGAAAAAGAAAGAAATAAAGTTGTGATCCAAGGCAAAAAGAGTGTGCTTAAGAACCCTGGACACCTCTAATTG
>NC_029781.3:38862783-38862981 GCF_000817695.3 Arachis duranensis
AACTTTGTCTGTGGTATTCTGAGTAGGATTCAATGATTGAATGACTGTGACGAGCTTCAAACTCCTGAGGGCGGGGCATTAGTGACAAACGCAAAAGAATCACTGTATTCTATTCCGGCCTGATTGAGAACCGACAGATGGATAGCCGTGCGGTGACAGGGTGCGTTGAACATTTCCACTGAGAGGATGGGAGGTAGC
>NC_029781.3:38863097-38868944 GCF_000817695.3 Arachis duranensis
GACCCAGTGCACTTGCTGGTTAGTTGTGCGAAGTTGTGTTTATGCCATGGTATTGAACACCAAGTTTTTGGATTCATCACCGGGGATAATTTTTGTTGTGAAAAGTATTGATCACAATTTCATGCACCAAATGCGTGACTGACAGCCACTTCCATTCTACCTTAGACCGGGCGCATATCTCTTGGATTCCTTAATCAGAATCTTCGTGGTATAAGCTAGAATTATTGGCGGCATTCATGGGAATCCAGAAAGTCTAACCTTGTCTGTGGTATTCTGAGTAGGATATCGGAATTGAATGACTGTGATGAGCTTCAAACTCGCGATTGCTGGGCGTGATGACAAACACAAAAGAATCAAGGGATTCTATTCCAACATGATCGAGAACCGACAGATGATTAGCCGTGCTGTGACAGAGCATTTGGACCATTTTCACTGAGAGGATGGGATGTAGCCATTGACAACGGTGATGCCCTACATACAGCTTGCCATAGAAAGGTGTGATAAAAATGGGATAAAAACAGTAAGAAAGCAGAGATTCAGAAGGAACACAACACCTCCATACACCTATCTGAAATTCCCACCATTGAATTACATGAGTAACTCTATCTTTATTTTCTGTTTAAATTTATTATTATTATTCGAAAATCCAATAATCTCTTAATATAGATGAATCTGCCTGACTAGGATTTACAAGATGACCATAGCTTGCTTCATACCAACAATCTCTGTGGGATCGACCCTTACTCACGTAAGGTATTACTTGGACGACCCAGTACACTTGCTGATTAGTTGTGCGTAGTTGTGACAAAGTGTGATTCATGTTTGAGAGCACCAAGTCTTTGGAGCCATTGTTGATGATCATAATTTCGCCTACCACATAGTTACTAGACACTAATGATCATGTAATAAAGACACAAACATAGACAAACATGAAGCTCAAAAACTGAAAAACAGAGAGATAAGAACAAGGAAGTTAAGGAATGAGTCCACCTTAGTGAGGGTGGCGCCTTCTTCTTGAAGGACCAATAGAGCACTGGAGCTCCTCTATGTCTCTTCCTTGCCTTTGTTGCTTGATCCCTAGTGATTTTAGTGCTCCTATCCTTAGTTGCTCCCAATAATTGTGTGGAGGGAAATATATCCCCTGATGTATCTCAGGGATTCTTTGATGAGGGAATTCCTTATGCTCTTGTTGAGGTCCATGAGTGGGCTCTCTTGATGTGCAGTCAAATGCTCTACTACTGAGCTATGGACCCTTGAGATGAATCTTTCCATCTCCCATGACTCGGAGGTGGAAGCTTTTGTCTTCCTTTTCCTCTTTCTAGAGGTTTTTCCGGCCTTAGGTGACATCAATGGTTATGGAAAAACAAAAAAGCTATGCTTTTACGACACCAAACTTATAATGTTGCTCGTCCTCGAGCAAAAAAAGAAAGAATAGAAGAAGAAGAAGAAGGAAATAGAGGAGATGGAGGGAGGTTTAGGGTTCGGCCAAGGGGAGAGGTATTGATTGTGTGTGTGAAGAATGAAGGAGTATTGAGGGGTTTATATAGTGGAGGGAGAGGGGTATGGTTCGGTCATATAAGGTGGGTTTGGGTGGGAACGAAATTTTGAATTTTAAGGTAGGTGGGGTTTATGGGGAAGAGTGATTAAGGTGATTGGTAAAGGTATAATGTTATTGGATTGTGTGAAGAAGAGAGAGGTGGGGTAGGTGGGAATCCTGTGGGGTCCAGTGCGAAGAAGAGAGATAGTGAGTTGAGGTAGGTGGGGATCCTGTGGGGTCCACAGATCTTGAGGTGATCCTGTGGGGTCCACAGATCCTGAGGTGTCAACGATTTATCATCCCTGCACCCTTTAGGCATGTAAAATGCCTTTTGCATGCAATCCTGGCATTTAACGCCAGAATGATGCTTGTTTCTGGCGTTAAACGCCACTTCCATGCTTGTTTTGGACGTTCAACGCCAATCTACAGCATGTTTCTGGCGTTTAACGCCAGCCTGATGCTTGTTGCAGGCGTTAAATGCCAGCTTTCCTCAGGGTGCAGTCCTGGCATTTAAATGCCAGACTGCTGCTTGTTTCTGGTGTTGAACGCCAGATTCATGCTCTGTTTTGGCGTTGAACGCCAGCCAGATGCTCCTTATTGGCGTTTAATTGCCAGTAAGCTCTTCCTCCAGGGTGTGCTGTTTCTTCTGCTATTTTTGATTCTGTTTTTAATTTTTCCAATTGTTTTATGACTCCACATGATCATAAACCTAATAAAACATAAAAGAACAATAGAAATATAGATAAATAAAAATTGGGTTGCCTCCCAATAAGCACTTCTTTAATGTCAATAGCTTGACAGTGAGCTCTCATGGAGCTTCACAGATCATCAGAGCATTGTTGGGACCTTCCAACACCAAACTTAGGGTTTGATTGTGGCCTCCCAACACCAAACTTAGAGTTTGATTGTGGGGGCTTTGTTTGACTCTATATTGAGAGAAGCTTTTCATGCTTCCTCTTCATGTTTACAGAAGGATAACCTTGAGCTTTAAATACAAGGTAGTCCCCATTCAATTGAAGGACTAGTTCACCTCTGTCAACATCAATTACAGCTCCTACTGTGGCTAGGAAGGATCTTCCAAGAATGATGGATTCACTCTCATCCTTCCCAGTCTCTAAGATTATGAAATCAGCAGGGGTGTAAAGGCCTTTAAGCTTTACCAACACGTCCTCTACCAATCCATAAGCTTGTTTTATTGACTTGTCTGCCATCTTTAATGAGATTTTTGCAGCTTGTACCTCAAAGATCCCCAGCTTCTCCATTATAGAGAGTGGCATAAGATTTATACCTGACCCCAGGTCACATAGAGCCTTCTTAAAGGTCATAGTGCCTATGGTACAGGATATCAAGAATTTACCAAAATCTTGTTTCTTTTGAGGTAGAGTTTGCTGAACCCATGTATCTAGTTCACTAATGAGCAAGGGAGGTTCACCTTTCCAAGTCTCTTTACCAAACAACTTGGGATTCAGCTTCATGATGGCTCCTAGATATTGAGCAACTTGCTCTTCAGTTACATCTTCATCCTCTTCAGAGGAAGAATAGTTCTCAGAGCTCATGAATGGCAAAAGGAGGTTCAATGGAATCTCTATGGTCTCTAGGTGAGCCTCAGATTCCTTAGGTTCCTCAGTTTGGAACTCCTTTTTGTTCAGAGGACGTCCCAGGAGGTCTTCCTCACTGGGATTCACGTCTTTCTCCACCTTTGTGCATTCGGCCATATTGATTATATCAATGGCCTTGCACTCTCTTTTTGGATTCTCTTCTATATTGCTTGGGATAGTACTAGGAGAAGTTTCAGTGATTTTCTTACTCAGCTGGCCCACTTGTGCCTCCAAATTTCTAATGGAGGACCTTGTTTCACTCATGAAACTTAAAGTGGCCTTAGAAAGATCAGAGACTATGTTTGCTAAGCTAGAGGGGCCCTGCTCAGAATTCTCTATCTGTTGCTGAGAAGATGATGGAAAAGGCTTGCTATTGCTAAGCCTGTTTCTTCCACCATTATTAAAGCCTTGTTGAGGCTTTTGTTGATCCTTCCATGAGAAATTTGGATGATTTTTCCATGAGGAATTATAGGTGTTTCCATAAGGTTCACCCATGTAATTTACCTCTGCCATTGCAGAGTTCTTAGGATCATAAGCTTCTTCTTCAGAAGATGCCTCTTTAGTACTGTTGGATGCATTTTGCCAACCATTCGGACTTTGAAAAATCATGTTGACTTGCTGAGTCAACATTTTGTTCTGAGCCAATATGGCATTCAGAGCATCAATTTCAAGAACTCCCTTCCTCTGAGGCATCCCATTACTTACAGGATTCCTCTCAGAAGTGTACATGAATTGGTTGTTTGCAACCATTTTGATAAGTTCTTGAGCTTCTGCAGGCGTTTTCTTTAGGTGAATGGATTCACCTGTAGAGTGGTCCAGTGACATCTTAGAGAACTCAGATAGACCATAATAGAATATATCCAGAATGGTTCACTCTGAAAGCATATCAGAAGGACACTTTTTGGTCATCTACTTGTATCTTTCCCAAGCATCATAGAGGGATTTACCATCTTTTTGCTTGATGGTGTTTTTGTGGAAAAATAAATTTTCAACACACAAATCCAACCGGCAAGTATACCGGGTCGCATCAAGTAGTAATAACTCATTTAGAGTGAGGTCGATCCCACCGGGATTGATGGATCAAGCAACTTTAGTGGGTGATTAGTTTAGTCAAGCTAACATTGAGTGAATTGTGTGAAGTTGATCAACAGAAAGTAAATTACAAGGAATTTAAAAGATGCAGAAAATAAAATTGCAGGAAACTTAAAGAACAAGAAAGTAAAAGAGCTGAAACTTAAATTGCACGAAATATAAATTGCATTAAATGTAAAGGGGATTGGGTGCAGGGAATTTAAAATTCAACAAGAAAAAGTAAAGAGCAATCAAGCAGAGGAGTAAAAGATGAAATAAGTGCAACAGATTTAAACAGAAATGGAAAATTGCATGAAGAAGAAACACAGAATGTAATTAAACTCAATTGTGAAATTTAAAGAGACAAGTGAGGATCTCAGGGAATCAATGGGACTAGAAAACAAGTCTAGATCTCAATTCCTTTCTTGATCTAATAGAGAAAATATTTGAAGAAGAAATAGAGATGGAAGCAGTAAAGAGAGCCTTGATTCAAATCACAGTTCCTTGAATTATGCAGTAAAATAAGAACAGCGAGATCTCAGATAGAAATTGAAACAGAATTTCTCCAATCTCAATCCAAAATTTCAAAACGAGAGAAAAACTAAAGAGAGAGCTCTCTACTACTACTCCTCCTTAATGGAGCCAACTTCCTCTTGTGAGACGGAATTGATGCCTTTATATAGGCTTTACAAAGTGAAAATTAAAACAAATTACAATTAAAATGAAAATCCTAATCTAATTGATCCATGTGCCTTTGAGTGATGATGTGGGCTTTTCTTGCTTTTGGATTTGAGGAGAAATGGGTTTGGTTGGCCTTGATTCAATTTGGAGAAGAATTGAATTTAAATGAAATTTTGGTTGAATTTTGGCCCATGTTGCTCCTAGGAGGCTGCCCTGCCCTTGTGGAGGCCAGAGTAGGAAATGGTGCGTGCGGCTCATTGCGTGCGAGCTTGGTGTGTGAGGATGCTGCCCTGCCCTTGTGGAGGGCAGGGCAATGTTGCCTTGGTGTGTCTTGTGCGCGCACCACGTTCCTTGACCGTGCCATGATGCGCTTGTGTGCGCCAAGGAGTAGCGCCTAAGCCTTTACTTCCTTGAAGGTCTTGTGTTCGAACATTGGTGAAAGCACTTGAGGAGCAATTTTTCCTTGATTTTCCATGAAGAGCACGACATTGCCCTGCTCTCCAAGAGGGCAGAGCAGAAAAATGAGTGCTACTTTGCTTTGGGGTGAGGCTCCAGCTTCGAACCTTGGTGGAAGCACATTGGTTTATTTTCGCTTATTTTTTGCTCTTAAAGATGCCTGTTGTTCCTGCCTCAATTGTATGCCAAATATAGATTTCTATATATCGTTGGAAAGCTCTAAATGTCAGCTTTCCAACGCAACTGGAAGCACATCAATTGGACGTCTGTAGCTCAAGTTATAGCCCTTTGAAAGTGGCATGGCCATGCTGTGAGCGCCCAGATTTTACCTTAGCAAAAATTCTTGCTTCCAACCTCACTTTGCATCACGATTCTGCCCTGCCCTTGGCAAGAGCAGGGCAGTGTGTGCTGATTGCCTATTCTCCTTTAATTTGGTCATGGGCCACGCTTTTAAAAGCGTGGCCTAGGGCTCCAAAGTGTGCTCCAACTTCAAAGTGTGTCCCA
>NC_029781.3:38869526-38909007 GCF_000817695.3 Arachis duranensis
AACAATCAATCATACTAGCTTTCCAATACTTGTATGCACATGCTAAATTCTTCTTTAATTCCTTGTTTGTTTATGATCATGATGTTTTATTGCTTTTGAACTCACAAAACTCAAGTTGGTAGTCATAATGGTACAGCACCATGTTACAAATCAAGATTCAAGCTATGCTTTATTCATACACACATGTAAACATAGAAGATAATAAGACAATCATGCAATTTAAAGTGCTGGAAACAAAGGAGAGGAAAAGGAACTTTACAACCTTGTAGTCCATCTTCTCTAATGTTGTCATTTTCCTCCCATTCTTCTCCTTCCCATACCAACTCAGAATGCTTGCTTATCCTTAAGCAACAGTTAGGACAATGGTGGTGGGGTCTAAAATGGATCATGAATGTCTTACATAATGATATGTTAGTAGCACATGTGTTTTAAGCAAGCAAAATTAAAGATAACAATCAAGGCACCAGAGACAGAGATATTTTGATTGCAAACATAAGAAGATGAGCACAATACATTGCAAAAAAGATAAGTGGCACACCAAACTTAGAATACAACCATATGTCAATTTATTTGAACTAAAACTAAACGAAAGAAACTGTTATTTGTTAAATACAATCACCAAATGAAGAGTCTGTCATGAATAAGGATGTCTTGGTGATGTATTAACAAAAACAGTCGATAAAAAAAACTTAAAAATAAAGAGGTGACTAAAACAAAGAGAATGCAAACGAACTGTCAAAACAAAGAAAAATAACAATGCAAAGGCAATATGATTATGCAGACAAGTGATGTTGCTGGATGAGTTGCATAGAAAATAAGTGGCACACCAAACTTAGAATCTTGGCGTGTCACTTTCATTTTTGATTTGATGCAATCATCCAAAAAGATTGAAAATAATTTGTTGCAAGGCAACACCAAACTTAGAATGTGATTATATGCCAATTTATTGAAATTTAAACAAAGCATGGAGAAGAAATGTACCTACTGTCTACCTGTTCTTTACTTTCTTCCTCTTCTTCCAATTTGTTAAGAGGAATGACCTCAAAGGGGGAGAAGATTCAGCTACTGTCCCTTGCCTTGGCCTTTCCTCAGCAAGCTTCCTTTTGCAAATGGCTTGATTGGACTTGCTTGCTGGATTAGGGACAGGATTGGTGCTCTTGTTAGTTGCCTTCACTTCTTTGAATTCAAGAATTGGTTGCTGTGTGATTTTTGGAGTTTGATCTTCATCCAGAGCCTTTTGAATTGGTGGTTCAATGAGCTTGTCCTTCATGAGCCTCTCTGTTTCCCTTGAGTTTGGACGTTCTTGATTGTCCTCCTCACTAGCTTGTTCTTCCCCTTCCTCTTTTACACTCAACA
Organism: Arachis duranensis; assembly: GCF_000817695.3. Classification (NCBI taxonomy): domain Eukaryota; kingdom Viridiplantae; phylum Streptophyta; class Magnoliopsida; order Fabales; family Fabaceae; genus Arachis; species Arachis duranensis. The sequence continues at coordinate 38,870,883 of NC_029781.3, forward strand.
TTTGCTTTAGTAGCTCTTTCATGGAGGAGGTTTGTTGATCTTCCCAAGCTTTCTTCATCTCCTCTTCATACCTTTCACTTTTTGTTGAAGCATGGTCAAGTGATGATATCTTTGGATGAATATCATATGGAGCATTAGAATTCCTTTCCCAGCCACCATTGGAATTATGACTTGCATCATTTTGTGGTGGAGGAAAATATCCCATATGGTTTTCTTGCTCATCTTGTGTCTGTGAAGCAAATCTCCATGGACTGGAGTGCTTAGGATTTGTATTTTCTTGGTGATATTCCCAAACACCATTAGAGATCGGTGATGGTGGGTGATATCCCATAAAATTTTGTTTGACCATAAGATGAGTTGAACTCCATTTGTATTTTGTAAACATCAATGAAATTTGAAATTCATGTCACAGAGATAGAATTTCTTAGTGAGGCGATAACTCAAACACCTTGCTATCAATTTAAAACAGAGAACAAAAACAAAAAAATGCTTGATCTAGACTTCTCACCCACTTAATCATTGTTGATCTAATCAATCCCCGGCAACGGCGCCAAAAACTTGTTGGTATTTTTGTGGAAAAATAAATTTCCAACACACAAATCCAACCGGCAAGTATACCGGGTCGCATCAAGTAGTAATAACTCACTTAGAGTGAGGTCGATCCCACAGGGATTGATGGATCAAGCAACTTTAGTGGGTGATTAGTTTAGTCAAGCTAACATTGAGTGAATTGTGTGAAGTTGATCAACAGAAAGTAAATTGCAAGGAATTTAAAAGATGCAGAAAATAAAATTGCAGGAAACTTAAAGAACAAGAAAGTAAAAGAGCTGAAACTTAAATTGCACGAAATGTAAATTGCATTAAATGTAAAGGGGATTGGGTGCAGGGAATTTAAAATTCAACAAGAAAAAGTAAAGAGCAATCAAGCAGAGGAGTAAAAGATGAAATAAGTGCAGCAGATTTAAACGGAAATGGAAAATTGCATGAAGAAGCAACACAGAATGTAATTAAACTCAATTGTGAAATTTAAAGAGACAAGCGAGGATCTCAGGGAATCAACGAGACTAGAAAACAAGTCTAGATCTCAATTCCTTCCTTGATCTAACAGAGAAAATATTTGAAGAAGAAATAGAGATGGAAGCAGTAAAGAGAGCCTTGATTCAAATCACAGTTCCTTGAATTATGCAGCAAAATAAGAACAGCAAGATCTCAGATAGAAATTAAAACAGAATTTTTCCAATCTCAATCCAAAATTTCAAAACAAGAGAAAAACTAAAGAGAGAGCTCTCTACTACTACTCCTCCTTAATGGAGCCAACCTCCTCTTGTGAGATGGAATTGATGCCTTTATATAGGCTTTACAAAGTGAAAATTAAAACAAATTACAATTAAAATGAAAATCCTAATCTAATTGATCCATGTGCCTTTGAGTGATGATGTGGGCTTTTCTTGCTTTTGGATTTGAGGAGAAATGGGTTTGGTTGGCCTTGATTCAATTTGGAGAAGAATTGAATTTAAATGAAATTTTGGTTGAATTTTGGCCCATGTTGCTCCCAGGAGGCTGCCCTGCCCTTGTGGAGGGTAGGGCAAAAAATGGAGGCAGCCCTGCCCTTGTGGAGGGCAGAGCAGAAAATGGTGCGTGCGGCTCATTGCGTGCGAGCTTGGTGTGTGAGGATGCTGCCCTGCCCTTGTGGAGGGCAGGGCAATGTTGCCTTGGTGTGTCTTGTGCACGCACCACGTTCCTTGACCGTGCCATGATGCGCTTGTGTGCGCCAAGGAGTAGCACCTAAGCCTTTACTTCCTTGAAGGTCTTGTGTTCGAACCTTGGTGAAAGCACTTGAGGAGCAATTTTTCCTTGATTTTCCATGAAGAGCACGACATTGCCCTGCTCTCCAAGAGGGCAGAGTAGAAAAATGAGTGCTACTTTGCTTTGGGGTGAGGCTCCAGCTTCGAACCTTGGTGGAAGCACATTGGTTTATTTTCGCTTATTTTTGGCCCTTAAAGATGCCATTTGTTCCTGCCTCAATTGTACGCCAAATATGGATTGCTATATATCGTTGGAAAGCTCTGAATGTCAGCTTTCCAACGCAACTGGAAGCACATCAATTGAACGTCTGTAGCTCAAGTTATAGCCCTTTGAAGGAGGCATGGTCATGCTGTGAGCGCCCAGATTTTACCTTAGCGAAAATTCTTGCTTCCAACCTCACTTTGCATCACGATTCTGCCCTGCCCTTGGCAAGAGCAGGGTAGTGTGTGCTGATTGCCTATTCTCCTTTAATTTGGTCATGGGCCACGCTTTTAAAAGCGTGGCCTAGGGCTCCAAAGTGTGCTCCAACTTCAAAGTGTGTCCCAAAGCTCTTTTTTTCTCTTTTTTTGTGCTTCTTTGCTTCTTTTTCTTCTTATTTCCTACAAGATTCATAAAATTAAAAGATCAAGGAAATATACCAATTAAGTACAAAAGCATTCAATTTTTAAGCACAAATCATCAATTTCTTGTATGAAAAAACATAGAAAAATAGGTATATGATGACATGTCATCACCAGCCCCCCTGAATGATCAAAAGACCAAATGGTCAAAAGACTAGATGTCCAAAGATGAAAATACAATAGTAAAAAGTTCTATTTATACTAAACTAGTTACTAGGGTTTACAAAAATAAGTCTTAGTGTAGAAATCCACTTCCGGGGCCCACTTTGGTGTGTGCTTGGGCTGAGCTTGAGTTTTAAACATGCAGAGGCTTCTCTTGGAGTTAAATGCCAAGTTGTAACGTCTGTTTGGCGTTTAACTCTGGTTTGTGACGTGTTTCTGGCATTTTACTCAAGAATGCAGCATAGAACTGGCGTTGAACGCCAGTTTGCATCGTCTAAGCTCAAACAAAGTATAGATCATTATATATTGCTGGAAATCCCTGGATGTCTACTTTGCAACGCAGTTGAGAGCGCGCCATTTGGAGTTCTGTAGCTACAGAAAATTTGTTTCGAGTGCAGGGAGGTCAGAATCCAACAGCATCAGCAATCCTTTTTTCAGCCTGAATCAGATTTTTGCTTAGGTCCCTCAATTTCAGCTAGAAAATATCTGAAATAACAGAAAAACACACAAACTCATAGTAAAGTCCAAAAATGTGAATTTTGCATAGAAACTAATAAAAACATCCCTAAAAGTAGCTAGATCCTACTAAAAACTACCTATAAACAATGCCAAAAAGCGTATAAATTATCTGCTCATCAGTCTCAACACAAAGTTTCCTCCAAGATCCATACAACTCATCTCACCAACCACAAAATTTATTTCACTACACAGAAGACTCATTCCATACCCCTTAAAATAACTTCACCACAACACCCACCTATCCACAAAATCAACCTCAGCCTTCATCCCTTGAGATGGCAGTCGAACAACTCTGTCAAAGACAAGAACAATCTTGGAAAGAACAAGGAATCCTCTTCAAGAAGATGGATGGGAACTTAGAGCAAATAAGGACAAACTTAGAACTACTAAGCAAGGAATATGAAGACCAATCTGTGGGTGTAAAGGAGGAAGTGGAGGAGCAAGATGAAGAGGTCCCTATGTCAAGTGAAATTTCAATGAAGAATGATGTGGTGGAGGTATATGAGCCAAGGATTTCATATCCACTGAGACCACTTGAGATGACAAGGGAACATAAAAACTCACAACCCCCACAAACTTCCATGACCCAAAGACTCTCAACACTTGAATCTGTGATTGAAAGATATGAAGAGGAGATGAAAAAATCTTGGGAAGAACAACAAACCTCCTCCATAAAAGTGCTATTAAATCAAATATTGAGTGCAAAGAAGGAAGTGGAAGAGCAAGATGAGGAAGCCCTTATGTCAAGTGAAACTTCAATGGAGTGTGAGGTGATAGAGGTAGTTGAACCTGTGAATCCATATCCACAGAAGCTAATTAAGATGACAGAGGAACATGAAACTTCACCGCCAAAGGATTCAATGGAACATCATGTAGAAGAAAGGGAGGAAGTCAATCAAGAGAATTCACACTCAATTGAAGCTGAGAAGTGCATAGAGGAAGGGCTCATTGAACCATCAATGCAAAAAGCTATTGATAAAGATAATACTCCAACAATCACATAACTACCAAGTCTTGATATCCAAGAAGTGAAGACAACCCACAACAACATCGAAGAGAGGATTGTGGCCAAGCTACAAAGGATAACATTGATGGAGAAAAAAAGGTCAACTGCAAACAATCCCACCCCTGAACCACCAGCACGCAAGTTTAATCAAGCAAATAACCATAGGAAGCTTGCTGGGAAGAAGCTAAGAAAGGGGGCACTGACTGGCTCTTCCTTCTACCAAAGGTCATTCCTCTTAACAAACTGGAAGAAGAGGAAGAAAGGTGAGCATAACATGTCAAGCTAATGACATTAAAAGAGCGCTTGTTGGGAGGCAACCCAACCGTAGATAACATTTCATTTCTCTACTTTGTTTATTTTCTCTCTTTGCTTTGTTTATTTTCAATAATTAGGTATATGATTACATTCTAAGTTTGGTGTTGCCCTGCAACAATCTGTTTTAATCTCTTTGGACACTTGTATCAATTTCAAGAGAAAGTGTCACGTTAAGTTTCTAAGTTTAGTGTGCCACTTAATTTTCTATGCAATGAGTCCAGTAGCACCACTTGATTATACAACCATAATGCCTCTGCTTCTTAGACCTGCAGTGTTATCTTTGTTTAGTTATTCCTTTATTTTTAATACTTTCTTTTAGTTTTCTACTTAACTGTTCTTGTTAATACCTCACCAAGAAATCCTTACACATGACAAATTCTTCACCTGGTGATAGGGTTATTAGCGTATAACAATTTCTTTTATTTAGTTTAGTTCAAATAAATTGACATATGATTGCATTCTAAGTTTGGTGTTGCTATTCAACAAAAAAATTGTTCCCAATCTCTACTGGATACGTGCATCAATTCCAAGTGAAAGTGTCACACTAAGTTTGGTGTGCCACTTATCTTTTATGAAATGTATCATGCACACCCTCTAATCTTTGCAATCACAATGTCTCTGTTTCCTATTCCTTCATTGTTATTTTCATTTTACTTGCTTAAACACATGTACTACTGACATTTCATTGTGTAAGACACTCATGATTCATCATAGACCCCATCACCACTATTTTAATTGTTGCTTGAGGCTAAACAAGCAATCTAAGTTTGGTATGGGAAGGGGAAGAATAGGAGGAAAAGGACAACAACAGTGAAGATGAACTACAAGGTGGTAACACTCCTTTTTCCTCCAACTTATTTCCAGCACTTTAAATTGCATTATTGTCTTCTATCTTCTCTGTATGCATGTGTGTTGTGAATAAGCCTAGTTTGATTATTAGATTGTAACATGTTGCTGTGACATTATGACTACCAACTTGAGTTTTGTGAGTTCAAAAGCAATTAAGTATCATGATCATAAGCAAACAAGGTCATTAAAGAAGAACCTAGCATGAGCATCTAAGTTTTGGAATGCTAGCATGATTAATTGTTATTGCTCAATTGCATTTGGATTTGTTTAATTGAAGTTTTCATCTAGGACATTTTATGTAATTTTTGAAATCATGAAAACCTTGAAAAAGCAAATGCAAATAAGGCAAGAAAAAGAAAAGGGGAAGAATGAGAAAGCTGAAGAATTTGAGTACCAATGACAATTCAATTGTTAAATACTTGTGGTATTTATATATTAGGCAGAAAGCTTGAAAACAAAACACTTAGAAGTCAAGGCTAGGCTCAAGTGCAAAAGCACTCCCTCAAAGCTCAAGGCTTTGAGCATCAATGTTAGAGAGTAAAGAAAAGAAACAAATAAGCTTAAAAAAGTCCTCTAATTAAATGCTTGTAGTTGTGATTTTTGGAAGAAGCATGCGAATGCGTGAATTGAGCGCAGCATGGATTTGACATTTTACAATCCACGCGTATGTGTAGATGACACGTATGCGTGGGAGGAGCCTTCATTGTATGAACGCTACGTTCGTTTAGTAAATGCTGTAAAGGATGCGTACGCATGCATGACGCGTGATGAGCGGATAATTTATACGCTTTTTGGAATTGTTTTTAGGTATTTTTAGTAGGATCTAGCTACTTTTAGGGATGTTTTTATTAGTTTTTATGCAAAATTCACATTTTTGGACTTTACTATGAGTTTGTGTGATTTTCTATGATTTCAAGTATTTTCTGGCTGAAATTGAGGGACCTGAGCAAAAATATGATAGGAGGCTGAAAAAGGACTACAGATGCTGTTGGATTCTGACCTCCCTGCACTCGAAATGATTTTCTGGAGCTACAGAACTCCAAATGGTGCGCTCTGAATTGCGTTGGAAAATAGACATCCAGGGCTTTCCAGCAATATATAATAGTCCATACTTTATTCACGTTTAGATGATGCAAACTGGCGTTCAACGCCAGTTCCATGCTGCATTCTGGAGTAAAACGCCAGAAACACGTCACAAACCAGAGTTGAATGCCAAAAACACGTTACAACTTGGCATTTAACCCCAAGAGAAGCCTCTGCATATGTAAAGCTCAAGCTCAGCCCAAGCACACACCAAAGTGGGCCCCGGATGTGGATTTCTACACTTAGACTTATTTCTGTAAACCCTAGTAGCTAGTTTAGTATAAATTGAACTTTTTACTATTGTACTAAGCGTCTTTTGACTGGGTCTTTTTCCCTATTTTCGAATTCACATGCTATTTGGGGAGGCTGGCCATTTGGCCATGCCTAGACCTTACACTTATGTATTTTCAACGGTGGAGTTTCTACACACCATAGATTAAGGTGTGGAGCTCTGCTGTTCCTCAAGTATTAATGCAATTACTATTATTCTTCTATTCAATTCAGCTTATTCTTATTCTAAGATATTCGCTGCACTTCAATATGATGAATGTGAAGATCCGTGACACTCATCATCATTCTCACCTATGAATGCGTGCCTGACAACCACTTCCGTTCTACCTTAGATCGAGTGCGTATCTCTTATCCTCCATTCCGAAAGATCGGAGTGTTCGTGGTATAAGCTAGAATTATTGGCGGCGATTCCTAAGATCCGGAAAGTCTAAACCTTTTCTGTGGTATTCCGAGTAGGATCTGAGATGGGATGATTGTGACGAGCTTCAAACTCACGAGTGTTGGGCGTATTGACAGACGCAAAAGATTCACTGGATTCTATTCTAGCATGATCGAGAATCGACAGATGATTAGCCATGTGGCGATAGCACATTTGGACCGTTTTCACTGAGAGGACGGGAGGTAGCCATTGACGCCGGTGAAACCTGAACATACAGCTTGCCATAGAAAGGAGTAAGAATGATTGGATGAAAGTAGTAGGAAAGCAGAGATGTAGAAGGAACAAAGCATCTTCATGCGCTTATCTGGAATTTCCACTAATGAATTACATAAGTATCTTTATCTTTATTTTATGCTTTATTTATCTTTATGTTCGAAAACCATTATAACCATTAGAATCTGCCTGACTGAGATTTACAAGATGATCATAGCTTGCTTCATACCAACAATCTCCGTGGGATCGACCCTTACTCATGTAAGGTTTATTATTCGGACGACCCAGTGCACTTGCTGGTTAGTTGTGCGAAGTTGTGAAAAAGAGTGATATTTCAATTGTGTGTACCAAGTTGTTGGCGCCATTGAGATCATAATTTCGTGCACCAAGTTTTTGGCGCCGTTGCCGAGGATTGTTTGAGTATGGACAACTGACGGTTCATCTTGTTGCTCATATTAGGTAATTTTCTTCTTATTTTCTTTTCAAAAAGTTTTCAAAAATCTTTCAAAATTTTTTATTTATTTTCATTTTTTTTCAAGTTTTTTTTATGAATATGAATATGAATATGCAGTGATATTACTGATTATGCATATTCTGAGGTTTTGTTGTTTGTTGAATTGGTTTTATATGAATTCATAATGCAAAGAAAAAAATGATATTATTCCAATTATCCAATGAAGATTTTCTTATTTTGAAAATGTGTCATTTTAGGCAGAAATATTATTTTAAGTATATGTGTTATGTAAATTATTGAGCTTCTTATTGATTGTTTTCTTATTTTTAACTTGCAAATGTTTTGAAATCATCTTAGGTGCCTGATAGGCAAAATTGTGATTTCTGATAATGGCATTCATGTTCGTTCTCTCCCTGGTAATGGCGGCAAAAACTTAGTGCATAATACCATGGTCGAAACATAACTTCACAACTTCGCACAACTAACCAGCAATTGCACTGGGTCGTCTAAGTAATAAACCTTACGTCAGTAAGGGTCGATCCCACGGAGATTGTTGGTATGAAGCAAGCTATGGTCATCTTGTAAATCCCAGTTAGGCGGATAATAAATGGTTATGGAGTTTTAGAATAATAATAATAAATAAATAGAAAATAAAGATAGAGATACTTATGTAAATCATTGGTGAGAATTTCAAATAAGTGTATGGAGACGCTTTGTCCCTATTGGATCTCTGCTTTCCTAATGTCTTCATCCAATCCTTCTTACTCCTTTCCATGGCAAGCTGTATGTAGGGCATCACCGTTGTCAATGGCTTCATCCTATCCTCTCAGTGAAAATGGTCCAAATGCTCTGTCACAGCACGGCTAATCATCTGTCGGTTCTCGATCATGTCGGAATAGACTCCATTGATTCTTTTGCGTTTGTCATCACCCCCAACAATTGCGAGTTTGAAGCTCATCACAATCATTCAATCCCTGAATCCTACTCGGAATACCACAGACAAGGTTTAGACTTTTCGGATTCTCATGAATGCCGCCATCAATTCTAGCTTATACCACTAAGATTCTGATTAGGGAATCCAAGAGATATGCGTTCGGTCTAAGGTAGAATGGAAGTGGTTGTCAGTCACGCGTTCATAGGTGAGAATGATGATGAGTGTCACGGTTCATCACATTCATCATGGTGAAGTGCAATAAATATCTTAGAACATGAATAAATTGAATTGAATAGAAAATAGTAGTAATTGCATTGAAACTCGAGGTATAGCATAGCTCCACACCCTTAATCTATGGTGTGTAGAAACTCCACCGTTGAAAATACATAAGTGATGAAGGTCCAGGCATGGCCAAATGGCCAGCCCCCCAAAACGTGATCATAGGATCAAAATACAATCCAGGATGTCTAATACAATAATAAAATATCCTATTTATACTAGACTAGCTACTAGGGTTTACAGAAGTAAGTAATTGATGCAGAAATTTACTTCCGGGGCCCATTTGGTGTGTTCTTGGGCTGAGCTTGAGATTTACACATGCATAGGCTTCCATTGGAGTTGAATGCCAAGTTGTAACGTGTTTTTGGCGTTCAACTCTGGTTCGTGACGTGTTTCTGGGGTTTGATTCCGGAATGCAGCATGGAACTGGCGTTGAGCGCTAGTTTACGTCATCTAATCTCGAATAAAGTATAAACTATTATATATTGCTAGAAAGCTCTGGATGTCTACTTTTCCAAGTTCATTGAGAGCACACCATTTGAAGTTCTGTAGCTCCAGAAAAGTTATTTCGAGTGCAGAGAGGTCAGAATCCAATAGCATCAGCAGTCCTTTGTCAGCCTTCTATCAGAGTTTTGCTCAGGTCCCTCAATTTCAGCCAGAAATTACCTGAAATCACAGAAAAACACAAAAACTCATACTAAAAGTCCAGAAATGTGAATTTAGTATAAAAACTAATGAAAACATCCCTAAAAGTAGCTAGATCCTACTAAAAACTACCTAAAAATAATGCCAAAAAGCGTATAAATTATCCGCTCATCACAATACCAAACTTAAATTGTTGCTTGTCCCCAAGCAACTGAAAATAAAATAGGATAAAAAGAAGAGAACATACTATAAATCTCAAAATATCAATGAATATTAGTTTTAATTAGATGAGCGGGACTTGTAATTTTTTGCTTCTGAATAGTTTTGGCATCTCACTTTTTCCTTTGATGTTTAGAATGATTGGCATCTCCAGGAACTTAGAATTTCAGATAGTGTTATTAATTCTCCTAGTTAAGTATGTTGATTATTGAACACAGCTACTTTTATGAGTCTTGGCCATGGCCCTAAGCTCTTTGTTTTCCAGTATTACCACCGGATACATAAATGCCACAGACACATGACTGGGTGAACCTTTTCAGATTGTGACTCAGGTTTGCTAAAGTCCCCAATTAGAGGTGTCAAGAGCTCTTAAGCACACTCTTTTTGCTTTTGATCACGACTTTAACCACTCAGTCTCTAACTTTTCACTTGGACCTGCATGCCACAAGCACATGGTTAGGGACAACTTGGCTTAGCCGCTTAGGCCTGGATTTTATTTCCTTGGGCCCTCTTATCCATTGATACTCAAAGCCTTGGATCCTTTTTACCCTTGCCTTTTGGTTTTAAGGGCTATTGGCTTTTTCTGCTTGTTTTTTTCTTTTTCTTTCTTTTTTTTTCGCAAGCTTTTGCTTTTTCACTGCTTTTTCTTGCTTCAAGAATTAATTTCATGATTTTTTAGATTATCAATAACATTTCTCTTTGTTCATCATTCTTTCAAGAGCCAACAATTTTAACATTCATAAACAACAAGATAAAAAATATGCACTGTTCAAGCATTCATTCAGAAAACAAAAAGTATTGTCACCACATCAATATAATTAAACTAATTTCAAGGATAAATTCGAAACTCATGTGCTTCTTGTTCTTTTGAATTAGGAACATTTTTCATTTAAGAGAGGTAAAGGATTCATGGAGTTATTCATATCCTTAAGACATAGTTACTACATACTAATGATCATGAAGTAAAGACACAAAACATAAACAAACATATAGCATAAAAACCGAAAAAAAAACATTAGAGAAATAAGAACAAGGAATGAGTCCACCTTAGTGATGGTGGCACTTTCTTCTTGAAGAACCAATGATGTCCTTGAGCTATTCTATGTCTCTTCCTTGCCTTTGTTGCTCCTCCCTCATTGATCTTTGATCTTTTCTAATTTCATGGAGAATGATGGAGTGCTCTTGATGTTCTACCCTTAATTGATCCATATTGTAACTTAAATCTTCTAGAGAAGTGTTGAGTTGTTCCCAATAGTTGTTGGGATGAAAGTGCATCCCTTGAGGCATCTCCGGGATTTCTTGGTGATGAGCTTCCTCATGCGTCTCTTGGGATCCATGAGTGGGCTCTCTTGTTTGCTCTATCCTCTTCTTAGTGGTGGGCTTATCCTCCTCAATGGGGATGTCTCCTTCTATGATAACTCTAGCTGCGTAACATAGATGGCAAATAAGATGAGGAAAAGCTAGCCTTGCCATGGTGGAGGACTTTTCAGCTATTTTGTAGAATTCAAGGGAGATGACTTCATGAACTTCTACTTCCTCTCCATTCATGATGCTATGAATCATGATGGACCGATCCACAGTAACTTTGGATCGGTTGCTATTGGGGATGTTGGAGCGTTGGATGAACTCCAACCATCCTCTAGCCACAGGCTTGAGGTCCAGTCTTCTTAATTGAACCGGCTTGCCTTTGGAGTCTTTTTTCCATTGAGCTCATTCCACACATATGTCCATAAGGACTTGGTCCAACCTTTGATCAAGGTTGACCCTTCTAGTGTAGGGACGGGTATCTCCTTGCATCATGGGCAAGTTGAATGCCAACCTCACATTTTCTGGACTAAAATCTAAATATTTCTCCCGAACCATTGTAAGATAATTCTTTGGGTTCGGGTTCATACTTTGATCATGGTTCCTAGTTATCCATGCATTGGCATAGAACTCTTGAACCATTAGGATTCTGACTTGTTGAATGGGGTTGGTCAGAACTTCCCAACCTCTTCTTTAGAGCTCATGTCGGATCTCTGGATACTTATTTCTCTTGAGTAGGACCTCGGGGATCACCTTCTTCTTGGCCACAACATCATAGAAGTGGTCTTGATGGGCTTTGGAGATAAATCTTTCCATCTCTCATGACTCGGAGGTGGAAGCTGTTGTCTTCCCTTTCCCTTTTCCAGAGGTTTCTCCGGCCTTAGGTGCCATCAATGGTTATGGAAAAACAAAAAGCTATGCTTTTACCACACCAAACCTTGAATATTGCTCGCCCTCGAGCAAGAGAAGAAAGAAGAAGAAGAAGAAGAAGAAAATATGGAGGAAAGGGAGAAGTGTTTGGTGTCGGCCAAGGGGAAGAAGAGAGGGTTGTGGTGTGTGAAAATGAAGAAGGATAGAGGGGTTTATATAGTGAAGGGAGAGGGAGTAGGTTTAACTATTTAGGGTGGGTTTGGGTGGGAAAAGGATTTTGAATTTATAGGTAGGTGGGGTTTATGGGGAAGAGTGGATGGATGTGAGTGGTGAAGAGGTGATAGGGAAGAGAGATTGAGGTGATTGGTGAAGGATTTTAGGGAAGAGTGTTAGTGGATTGTGTGAAGAGGAGAGAAGGTGAGTTGAGGTAGGTGGGGATCCTGTGGGGTCCATAAATCCTGAGATGTCAAGGATTTACATCCCTGCACCGATGAGGCGTGTAAAACGTCCTCTGCATGCAATCATGGCGTTCAACGCCAGATTGATACTTGTTTCTGGCGTTGAACGCCAGCTTCATGCTTGTTTTGGGCGTTTAACGCCCATTCGCAGCATGTTTCTGGCGTTGAACGCCAGTTCCATGCTTGTTTCTGGCGTTCAGTACCAGCTCTCCATGCTCTATTCTGGCGTTGAACACCAGCCAGATGCTCCTTACTGGCATTTAAACACCAGTAAGTCCTTCCTCCAAGGTGTGCTTTTTCTTCTGCTGTTTTTGATTCTGTTTTTAATTTTAGTATTTATTTTGTGACTCCACATGATTATGAACCTAATAAAACATAAAAGAACAATAAAAGAAAAATAAAATTAGATAAATAAAAATTGGGTTGCCTTTCAATAAGCACTTCTTTAATGTCAATAGCTTGGCAGTGGGCTCTCATGGAGCCTTACAGGTGATCAGGTTAATGTTGTAGACTTCCAACACCAAACTTAGAGTTTGGATGTGGGGATTCAACACCAAACTTAGAGTTTGGTTGTGGTCTCCCAACACCAAACTTAGAGTTTGATTGTGGGGGTTTTGTTTGACTCTGTACTGAGAGAAGCTTTTCATGCTTCCTCTCCATTGTTAAAGAAGAACACCCTTGGTTCTTAAACACAAGGTAGTCCCTATTCAATTGAAGGACTAATTCTCCTCTGTTAACATCTATCACAGCTTCTGCTGTGGCTAGGAAAGATCTTCTAAGGATGATGCATTCATCCTCCTCGTTCCTAGTGTCTAAGATTATGAAATCAGCAGGGATGTAAAGGCCTTCAACTTTCACTAACACGTCCTCTACTAATCCATAAGCTTGTCTTACTGACTTGTCTACCATTTGCAATGAGAATATGGCAGGCTGTACTTCAATGATTTCCAGCTTCTCCATTACAGAGAGTGGCATAAGATTTATGCCTGACCCTAGGTCACACAGAGCCTTCTCAAAGGTCATGGTGCCTATGGTACAGGGTATTAAGAATTTGCTAGGATCTTGTCTCTTTTGAGGCAAAGTTTGCTGAATCCATGTATCTAATTCATTAATAAGCAAGGGAGGTTCACCTTCCCAAGTCTCATTACCAAACAATTTGGCATTCAGCTTCATGATGGCTCCTAGATATTGAGCAACTTGCTCTCCAGTTACATCTTCATCCTCTTCAGAGGAAGAATAGTTTTTAGAGCTCTTGAATGACAGAAGGAGGTTTAATGGAATCTCTATGGTCTCTATATGAGCCTCAGATTCCTTTAGGTCCTCAATAGGGAACTCCTTCTTGCTTGAGAGACGTCCCATGAGGTCTTCCTCATTGGGATTCACATCCTCTCCTTCCTCTCTAGGTTCGGCCATGTTGATTATGTCAATGGCCTTGCACTTTCTTTTTGGATTCTCTTCAGTTTTGCTTGGGAGAGTACTAAGAGGAGTTTCAGTGATTTTCTTACTTAGCTGGCCCACCTGTGCATCCAAATTTCTAATGGAGGATCTTGTTTCACTCATGAAACTTAAAGTGGCCTTAGACAGATCAGAGACTAAGTTTGCTAAGTTAGAGGTGCTCTGCTCAGAATTCTCTGTCTATTGCTGAAAAGATGATGGATAAGGCTTGCTATTGCTGAGCCTATTTCTTCCACCATTATTAAAGCCTTGTTGAGGCTTTTGTTGATCCTTCCATGAGAAATAACTCTCTTCCTCTGAGGCGTCCTATTATTCACGGAATTCCTCTCAGAAGTGTACATGAATTGGTTATTTGCAACCATGTCAATAAGTTCTTGAGCTTCTGTAGGCGTTTTCTTTAGGTGAATGGATCCACCTGCAGAATGGTCCAGTGACATCTTAGAGAATTCAGATAGACCATAATAGAATATATCCACAATGGTCCACTCAGAAAGCATGTCAGAAGGACATCTTTTGGTCATCTGCTTGTATCTTTCCCAAGCTTCATAGAGGGATTCACCATCTTTTTGTTTGAAGGTCTGAACATCGACTCTTAGCTTGCTCAGCTTTTGAGGAGGAAAGAACTTAGCCAAGAAGGCTGCGACCAGCTTATCCCATGAGTCCAGGCTATCTTTAGACTGTGAGTCCAACCATGTTCTAGCTCTGTCACTTACAGCAAAAGGGAAAAGCATGAGCCTGTAGACTTCAGGATCTACTCCATTAGTCTTAACAGTCTCACAGATTTGCAAGAACTCAGTTTAAAACTGGTAAGGATCTTCTGATGGAAGTCCATGGAACTTGCAGTTCTGTTCATTAGAGCAACCAATTGAGGTTTCAGCTCAAAATTGTTTGCTCCAATGGTAGGGATTGAGATGCTTCTTCCATCAAACTTGGAAGTAGGTGCAGTGTAATCACCAAGCATCCTCCTTGCATTATTATTTTTGGCTGCCATCTCCTCTTCCTTTTCGAAAATTTCTGTAAGGTTGTCTTTGGATTGTTGTAATTTAGCTTCTCTTAGTTTCCTCTTCATAGTCTTTTTAGGTTCAGGATCTTCTTCAACAAGAATATTCTTGTCCTTGCTCCTGCTCATATGAAAAAGAAGGGAACAAAAAATAATAACAGGGATCCTCTTTACCACAGTAGAGAGATTCCTTTATGTTAGTAGAAGATGAAAGGAATAAGAGTGAAGAAGAATGAAGAATCCAAACACAAGGGTGAAGATAGGTTCAGATTCTTGAGATGAAGAGAAGTGTTAGTAAATAAATAAATAAATAGAAGAAGATGAAAGGGAGGAGTTTTCGAAAATGCATTTAGAAAAATAAGTTAGTGATTTTTGAAAATTAAGAGAAGAAATAAAATTAAAATTAAAATTTGAAATAATTAATTAATTAAAAGAATTTTGAAAAAGAAAATTATGATTTTTGAATATTAGAGAGGGAAAGGTAGTTAGGTGGTTTTGAAAAATAAGAAACAATAAAAAAAGTCAGTTAGTTAGTTGAAAAAGATTTGAAAATTAAATTTGAAAAGATAAGAAGATAAAAAGATATTTTGAAATCAAATTTTTGAAAAAGATAAAATTTTTTAGAAAGTTATGATAGAAAAGATATTTTGAAAAAGAATTGATTTTTAAAATTAAAATTGATTACTTGACTAACAAGAAACTAAAAGATATGAATCTAGAATTTAAAAATTGAACCTTTCTTAACAAGAAAGTAACAAACTTCAAATTTTTGAATCAATCACATTAATTGTTAGTAAAATTTTTGAAATTAGTAAGAAAATGAAAAAGATTTGATTTTTGAAAAAGTTTTGAAAAGATAAGATTTTTAAATTTGAAAATTTGACTTGACTTATGAGAAATAGCTAAGTTTCAAAAAATTTTTGACTAAGTCAACTCAAATTTCCGTAATTTATGAGAGAAAAAAGGAAAAGATATTTTTTTGATTTTTGAATTTTGAATGATGAGAGGGAAAAACATAAAAATGACCCAAAACAGGAAAATTTTTTTGGATCAAAACCAATGATGCATGCAAGAACACTATGAATGTCAAGATGAACACCAAGAACACTTTGAAGATCATGATGAACATCAAGAACATATTTTTGAAAAACTTTTGATGCAAAGAAAACATGCAAGACACCAAACTTAGAAATCTTTAATGCTTAGACCTTATGAATGCAAAAATGCACATGAAAAACATCATACAACACAAAACAAGAAAATTTAAAGATCAAACAAGAAGACTTACCAAGAACAACTTGAAGATCATGAAGAACACTATGAATGCATGAATTTTTAAAAAAATGCAAGAACAAGATGAATATGCAATTGACACCAAACTTAAAACATGACACAAGACTCAAAAAAGAAATACAAAAATATTTTTAAATTTTTTTCGATTTTATTAATTTTTGTATATATTTTTCGAAAAACATAGAGGAAAAAGAAAATAAGAAATTCAAAATTTTTAATAAGAATTCCAGGAATCTTTCAATGTTAGCCTAAAGCTCCAATCCAAGGGTTGGACATGGCTTAATAGCCAGTCAGCTTTAGGATATAAATCAGATATACAACAGCTGATATTTCAATTAACTTGCCTCTATGCTGATGATTGGAAGCCTCAGTCCAAAAGAATTAAACATGGCTTTACAGCCAGCCAAGCTTCAATATGCTTCAAGAAACACTAGAATTCATTCTTAAAAATTTGGAATAATTTTTGAAAACGGATGAGAAAAATTTTTTTGAAAGATTTTTTTTTTGAAATTTTTTTTGACAATAAAACAAAGAAAATTACCTAATCTGAGCAACAAGATGAACCGCCAGTTGTCCAAACTCGAACAATCCCCGGTAACGGCGCCATAAACTTGATAGGCAAAATTGTGATTTCTGATAATGGCATTCATGTTCGTTCTCTCCCTGGTAATGGCGCCAAAAACTTGGTGCATAATACCATGGTCCAAACATAACTTCACAACTTTGCACAACTAACCAGCAAGTGCACTGGGTCGTCCAAGTAATAAACCTTATGTGAGTAAGGGTCGATCCCATGGAGATTGTTGGTATGAAGCAAGCTATGGTCATCTTGTAAATCTCAGTTAGGCGGATAATAAATGGTTATGGAGTTTTCGAATAATAATAATAAAAAAACAAAAAATAAAGATAGAGATACTTATGTAAATCATTGGTGAGAATTTCAAATAAGTGTATGGAGATGCTTTGTCCCTGTTGGATCTCTACTTTCCTATTGCCTTCATCCAATCCTTCTTACTCCTTTCCATGGCAAGCTGTATGTAGGGCATCACCGTTGTCAATGGCTACATCCCATCCTCTCAGTAAAAATGGTTCAAATGCTCTGTCACAGCACGGTTAATCATCTGCCGTTTCTCGATCATGTCGGAATAGAATCCATTGATTCTTTTGCGTTTGTTATCACGCCCAACAATCACGAGTTTAAAGCTCGTCACAGTCATTCAATCCCTGAATCCTACTCGGAATACCACAGACAAGGTTTAGACTTTCCAGATTCTCATGAATGCCACCATCAATTCTAGCTTATACCACGAAGATTCTGATTAAGGAATCTAAGAGATATGCGTTCGGTTTAAGGTAGAACGAAAGTGGTTGTCAGTCACGCATTCATAGGTGAGAATGATGATGAGTGTCACGGATCATCACATTCATCATGGTGAAGTGCAACGAATATCTTAGAACAGGAATAAATTGAATTGAATAGAAAATAGTAGTAATTGCATTGAAACTCGAGGTACAGCAGAGCTCCACACCCTTAATCTATGGTGTGTAGAAACTCCATCGTTGAAAATACATAAGTGATGAAGGTCTAGGCATGGCCGAATGGCCAGCCCCCAAAACGTGATCACAGGATCAAAATACAATCCAGGATGTCTAATACAATAATAAAATGTCCTATTTATACTAGACTAGCTACTAGGGTTTACAGAAGTAAGTAATTGATGCAGAAATTCACTTTCGGGGCCCACTTGGTGTGTGCTTGGACTGAGCTTGAGCTTTACACGTGTAGAGGCTTCCTTTGGATTTGAACGCCAAGTTGTAACGTGTTTTTGGCGTTCAACTCTGGTTCGTGACGTGTTTCTGGCGTTTGACTCCAGAATGCAGCATGGAACTGGCGTTGAGCACCAGTTTACGTTGTCTAATTTCAAATAAAGTATGGACTATTATATATTGCTGGAAGGCTCTGGATGTCTACTTTCCAAATCCGTTGAGAGTGCGCCATTTGGAGTTTTGTAGCTCCAAAAAATGTATTTTGAGTGCAGGGAGGTCAGAATCCAACAACATCAGCAGTCCTTTGTCAGCCTTCTATCAGAGTTTTGCTCAGGTCCCTCAATTTCAGTCAGAAATTATGTGAAATCATAGAAAAACACACAAACTCATAGTAAAGTCCAGAAATGTGAATTTAGCATAAAAACTAATGAAAACATCCCTAAAAGTAGCTAGATCCTACTAAAAACTACCTAAAAACAATGCCAAAAAGCGTATAAATTATCCGCTCATTAGTGCCCTAATTGAGTTGAATTTGAACTTTAAAAAGTATTCAATTATTGAACTAAATTGTTGTATATTGTTGCTGGAGTTGCTTGAAATTGTCTGAATTATGTTGATTCACTGTGTTACCACTATAAGAAAAATGTTGATTACCGTCGGATTTAACGTTGTACATTAGCATTGTCTAAACAAATAGATTGCTGACAATTTTTATGGGGAATTCGTTTAGTCAAGTTGTTATCAGCGGATTTCCAATACCAATGGTAAACTCACTGGTAGTACTTGCAGGGAAATGGGAAAATAAGTGCAAAATGTAGCATGAGATTACCATCGAAACAATCCGCCAGTAACCCCATTTTAGTGAAACGCTACATTTTGGTCACATGCAGTGATCCCGATAAATCCGACGATAATGAGCCCTAAAATTCAAAGCGTAAACCCCTATCCTGCTTCAGTTCAAAACAACTCTCTCTCTCTAACCTCTCTTCTTCCTTTCTTTCTATATCTGCCTTTAAATCCCATTGCGCTGTCAGCTCCACCACCACTAACGACGAGACCTCCCTCCTCTCCTTGCACCTCCCATTTGCTGCGACGTATCCATTACAGCCGCTGTTGCAAACCGTAGCCTCCGTTGCAGCCGCCGCTTTTCTCAATTCCAACAAGTGCCGTTCTTCGCGTCGGTGAGGGTTCGATGCTCAATCCATGTTCTCATTTTTCATGAGCTTTCTTCTTACAAGTCTATTTGTATTCCATTCTATGATTTGAATTAGTGTAATTCTTTAATCATCATACTATTTTAGCCATACTTGTTCATATATTCTTGGAGATTGATTTACTTTTAATGAAGTAGGTATAAGCATTTAGCATGTAGTTGCATTCATATAGATAGGTTGCATTGCATAAGTCCTACCATTTTCCCTTCACTCTTTTGGTTCCCTTGAGCTTAGCATGAGGTCATGCTAATGTTTAAGTCTGAGGAGATTTGATTAGCCACTATTTTATGATTTATTTTGGATCGAATCGAGTGGATTTTATCAACTTTACTCACAGTTTTCCGTATAATTTGCATGTTTTTAAGTTTCTTTCCGAATTTTGTGCTATGATTGAAAACATGCTTACTAGGCCTTAAAAACATTAATATTTAATTCTCTTTTATTATCTCGTGATGTGTTTGTTAAGTGATTCCAGGGTTTATAGGGTAGGAACGGCTTAGAGGATGGAAAGGAAGCATGCAAAAATGAAAGGAATACAAGAATTTGGAGATTTGAGTTGCTAGAACCGACACGTGTGTGTGGCTGAAGCGTACGCGTGATCATGCCATTTTCCAACCGCTGAATACGTGTGACTGATGCGTATGCGTGACCAGGAGCTTCGTCCAAGCGACGCATACGCGTGGCTGATGCGTACGCATGACGAGTGTCACGCCGGGAAATGAAAGAAAACTTTCATATCCAAATTTAACTCAGACGTAGCTCGCTTTTTTTGGGGTGTGAAGCCGTGTCAAACAAAACTACCCAACAAGCATTAGAACTCCCTGAAAAGGAGGTGATCCAGCCGCACCTTTCAGTACGGCTACCTTGTTACGACTTCACTCCAGTCACTAGCCCTGCCCCTTTTCCCTTTTTTCCCCTTTCTTTTTTTCAAAGTTGGATTTCTAAGATCTTTATTGAACTCATTTATTTGCAATCATGGTTAAAATGTAAATCCTTTTTCCCCAGTTCAAATCCGGGTGTCGCCTGATCGACAAGAGAACTGAGTTTTGACTTTTTAATTAAAAAAATGAGAGGAAAAAAGAAGCCTTAGTAAAGGGAATACGTTGGGGGCATTTTTGGGCTTCTTTTGACCTAGTTTCAGGCCCGAAAATGAAGACAAGAGGCTGGAGAATGGAGCTGGAGAGAACTCATTCATCATTCATTCATTTACACACATTAGTTTAGATGTAGAATTCTAGAGAAAGAGACTCTCTCTTCTCTCTAGATTTTAGAGTTTCTTCTTTTATTTTTGGTTTTATCTAGATTTAGATTCTACTTCAAATCTTGATTCAAGTTCCTCTTTTAATTCCTTATTTTCACCTCTTTGCTTTCTTAGTTTTATATGTTGTTTCCTTTACCTTGTTGCTTTATTGTTCATGACTCCTTGTTGATTCCAATTTCCTTTTAATGCATTTTGAGGTATTTTATGTTTATTGTCACCTTCTTTAATTTGTTGTTATTATTTTCTAGCAATTGTTAGTCTTAGATTTTACTCTTTCTTGTTAATTTTTTATGTTTTTGTTTTGTGCCTTCCAAGTGTTTGATAAAATATTTGGTTGGATTTTAAAATGGATTTTTGTGTTTTTGGCTTGGATTGAGTAATTTAGAGACTTTTGAATTGTCAAAGTCTCTTGTTGATTGGTGATTGAAAGTTGCTAGTTGGCTTGAGCTTCACTAAATCTAGTTTTTGATTAGGACTAGTGAACTTAAGCTGGTTTTGCTCACTTGACTTTCCTTTAATTATTAGAGGTTAACTAAGTGAGAGTAAAAGGCAATTACCATCACAATTGACAATGATAATGAGCATAGGAATTCCAATTCTCAACCCTGGCTATGACTTTTCTTTGTTGTTGGTTTATTTTCTTGTTATTTACATTACTTGTCTCTTATTACAAAAACCCCAAAAGATGCCTTTTCATAGCCAATAATTGCACACTTCCCTGCAATTCCTTGAGAGATGACCCGAGGTTTAAATACTTCGGTTATTTTTATTGGTTTGCATTGTGACAAGCAAATTAAACGTTGATTGAGGATTATTTTCCAGTTTAGAACTATACTTGCAATGTGATTTTATTGAAAAATTCTTTACCGACATTTATCCTTCCTCACCCAGTGGGAATGACGGAACTGGCTCCAAGAACTCAATGGTAGATCCTAATAGGGTTTCACGTGAGATTGCCTTTGAACCCCATAAGAATCGCCGCTTTGGGTTGGAGTCATTCTTCGCCAGCGGCCTCCGCTCTTTTATGTTGGTAGCTTCCTCTGCCTCTGCCTCTGCCACCTGCCCTACCGATCCCTAGGAAGTTATTGACTTGAGGTAGGAGGTGTAGAAGTTGACACAAGAGCTTCAACAACAAGTGGATCAATCTGAGAAGAGGTATAACAACCTTCTTGCATGCATGGAAAAAGCCGTTGCCATAAGCTCAAACCTGATAGAGAAGCTGGAGTAGCTAGATCTTTTGCGAGAGTAGATAGAGGTGTACAACAAGTAAATGTACGCTAGAGCCATGATGGAAGATTGATGAATCCATATTTTACGATATATTTTGGTTTGATTTGAGTGGATTTCATCATATTTTATGATATATTTTGGTCTAATCATGCTTTTGGGATTTCTTCCTAAATTGTGTTTGTTAAATGATTTCAGATTTTCAAGGCAAGTTTGGATTGAAGAAGTGAAGAAAGAGCATCTAAAAGTAGAGAAAATCATGAAGAAAATGGAGTTTGGAAGCTGCTGCAAAGGTGCGTATGTACAACGGTGACTTCGTGCAAGGATGCGTACGCACCTAATGTCATGCGTACGCACAATGAGAATTTCATGCAACTGTGCGTACGCACCGTAGGTCGTGCGTACGCACGACTGCATGCACGTGAGGTCATTAATTGCAAATCGCTTGGGGTAATTTTTGGGCTTCCAAAGCCCAATCCAATTCATTTTCTGAAGCTATTTGAGGCCAAAGTGAAAAGGAATGAAGGGGGGCAATTAGGTTTAGCTTTTACATGCTTTTCTCTTAGTTTCTAGAGAGAGAAGCTCCCCCTTCTCTCTACAATTAGGCTTTCTTTTTAATTTCTTATAATTTCCACTTTTAATTCTTGTTTTCATTTACTTTTCCTTGTCATTTATTGTTATTGCATCTTTGTTCTTTCCTTCTATTTTGTTATTTCATTTATTTTGTTCCTTTATGTTTATGACACTTGGTTATTTTAATTTACGTTTAATGTAATTTATGTTTTATGTTCATTTATTGCTTTCTTTAGTTATTGTTATTATTTTCTTTCTTTTGGTAGTTATATTTTATTTTTAATGCAATTTAATATTATTTTATTTTCATGCACACCAAGTGTTTGATAAAATGCTTGGCTTAGTTTTTACTTAATTTTTCTCCACTCTTGGCTTGAAATTGGTGACTTTGTTGACCCTTGAGTCATTGATGTCCATTCTTGTTTGATACATTAGAGTAGTTAGTTGATTTGGTCTCCATTGACTCTGTGACCCCAAGTGTTGACGTAGGACTTATCGATTGAAATTAACTATGCCTACTTGACTTATCCTCGATGTAGGATTGACTAAGTAGGATTAACTCTTCATAATCATCATGTGTTTGGGGTGAATGGCTAGGATAGGTAACCTTGGCTCTCAATTACTTGCCAAGAGGTTTCTTGCACTTTAGTTTTCCTTGCTTTGACTTTTATTGCTTTGACTTTTAGCTTCCTGCATGTTTAGTTTTCACACTCTTGGTTGAGAAATTGGATGTTTGGGTTGAATTGAGTTGTGGATGTCCATTCTGCATTGTGTGAGGATTGTTAATTAGTTTGGTTTCCCTTGACTCTAAGTGACCCACTAGTGTTGACTTAGGACTTAGGGATTGGAATCAATTATACCTTTTTGACTAATTCTCAAGTAGGATTGACTAATTGGGATTAATTCCACACAATTGCCATGTTTGTAGTCCATAAATAGGATAGGAATCCTAAATTCCCCAATTCTCACCAAGGGCTCCTTGTAGTATTTGATTTCCATTTTCATTGCTTTTAATTGCTTTCCTTTAGTTTCTTGCATGCTTATTTAATTTCTTGTTATTTACATTTCTTGCATATCTTGTCATCCAACCCCCATTTCCTCCCATAACCAATAATAAACACTTAATTACAACTCCTAGGGAAGACGACCCAGGAGCTTATAACTTTCGGTTTATATTTGGTTTGAATTGTGACATAAACATTTGATTGATGATCAATTGTTGGGTTTGGACTATACTTGCAACGGACAAATTCTATTTTTTGTGTGAAAAATCCAAACCCATGCTTTTGGTCATTCATCAGAGATATTTGTCAGTCTAGAATTTACCAATAAATTCCGTCGTGAGTATAGTCTAAACCAACAAACTATCCCGCACCAAATTTAGAAAATATATCACCACAATTCAAAATCAATAATCGGGAGTAAAACCTCGGGTCGTTCTCCCTAGGAGTTGCTTTAAGATGCACGTCATTGGTTAGGAGTTCTCTTGGTATTTTGGAGTTGAATATAAGAAAAGTAAATGAACATGAATTAAAACAATGAGCAATTAACAATTGGACTAAGGAGACCAAGAAGTTAAACTAACAAGGGTGAATGACAATCAATGAATATAAAATCCTTGGCTAGGGGTGAGAATTGGAATTTCTATCATCATTACCTCCATCAATTGTGATAAGAATTTGTTATTGCTCCACTTAGTTAACCTCTAACTATGAAGGAAAGCAAAGTGGAGATAATCAATTTGAGTCCACAAGTCCTAGTCAAATCCTAAGGAAAGACTAGCTTTAGTGGCATTCAAATCAACTATCAATTTCCAATTGTCAATCAACAAAAGACTTTGACAATTCAAGTATCTCCAATTACCCAACCCCCAAGCCAAGAGTAAAGATCTACTCCAAAATTATAATTGACATTTTCTCAAACACTTGGTGAGCAAGAATGAAAGAGAGAAGGGAAGAGAAGAGAGAAGAGAGAGCTTTTCTCTCTAGAAACTACCTCTAAACTAGACTAAAGTGTATGAATCCCCCTCCCCTTCAATCCTTGGTCCTTTTAGTTTTTTCCCGCCAAAATTTAGCTCAAAACTGGGCCAGGAGCACTTCTGAATTCGTCAGGCATGATTTCACTAAAGGATTCACGTGCGAGCATCGACGCGTATGCGTCATGTACGCGTACACGTCGCCTTGCAACTTCAAATTCACGCGTGCGCGTCTATTGCGCGTGCGCGTCGATGAGTGCATCCCAAATCCTTGATTTTCCATGATTTCTCCACTTTGCATGCTTTTTTCTTCACTCCTTTGATTCATTCCTAGTCTTTTCATCCTGAAATCACTAACAAACACATCAAGGCATCTAGTGGAATCAAAGGTGAATCAAAATTAGCAATTTAAGGGCATAAAAAGCATGTTTTTACACTTAAGCACAATTTAGGAGAAAATTATGAAACCATTCTATTTCATTGAATAAATGTGGGAAAAGTGGATAAAATCCACCTAAATTAAGCATAAAATGTACCACGAACTAGTGGCGCATCAAGGAACAAGGGGGGATCATACATACATTTAGTTTTAGAGAGAGATGTAGAATTCTAGAGAGTGAGGCTCTCTCCTCTCTCTAGATTAGGGTTCTTAGTTTTATTTCTTTTCTTTGATCTAGGTTTAATTCATGCTTTGATTTACCTTTCCTTTTTAATTTTTTGTTCCTCTACCTTTGCTTTCCTAGTTTAGTATTTTACTCTTTGTATTTGTTTACTTTGTTGTTGATGCACTCTTATTCCTTTTATTTTCCTTTAATGCAAATTATGTTTGATTTCTTTTGTTGTTGATTTACTTTGTTGTTGTTAATTTCCTTGCAATTAGTAGTTGTAGATTTACATTTCTTGCACTTTTATCTTGCTTTTCTTTTATGCCTTCCAAGTGTTTGATAAAATGCTTAGAAGGATGTTAGAGTAGATTTTTCTCCTCTTGGCTTGAGTTGAGTAATTGGTGGCGCTTGAGTTATCAAACTCTCTTATTGATTGGTAATTGGAAGTTGTTAGTCAATTTGAATGCCATTAAAGCTAGTCTTTCGCTATGATTATACTAGGACTTGTGGTCTCAAGTTGATATCCACTTGACTTTCCTTCATAGTTAGAGATTAACTAAATGGAGTAATGAACAATTCTTGTCACAATTGATGATGATAATGAGGATAGGACTTCTAGTTCTCATACCTTGCCAAGAGCTTTCTTAGTTGTTAGTTTATTTCCTTTTGTCATTCACTTGTCTATTATTCAAAACCCCAAAATATTCAACCCATAACCAATAACATGAACACTACCATGCAATTTCTTGAGAGATGACCCGAGGTTTAAATACTTCAGTTTATTTTTATTGGGGCTTGTACTTTTGACAAACTAAATTTTTTATTGAGGAGTTGTTTGTTGGTTTAGAACTATACTTGCAACGAGAATTCATTTGTGAATTTCTACACCGACACACAATTAATCTCGAATCAGATGTGCATCTTGATAGCATTGAGGTTACTATCAACATCTTCTGCTTGTCTAAGACGTCGAGATCTGGTTGAAGTCTCCTTTTTAGCTCCCTAGAATGATTATGAACATATTCCCGAGACCGTGCTTGATAATTGAATTTTTGATGGTATAGAATTTCACAAATGAATTCTCGTTGCAAGTATAGTTTCTAAACCAATTAATAATCCTTTCATACAAAAAGTTGTTTGTCACTAGTACAAACCCCTAAAATTTATAAACCGAAGTATTGAACCTTGGGTCGTTCTCCCTAGGAATTGCAATAAGGTGTCTTGTTATTGGTTATGAGTTATTTTTGGGGTTTTGATAAGAGACATGAAAGATAAATGGCAAAAAGTAAACTAATAGCTAGAAAGGTCTTGGCAAGATTTGGTGGTCAAGGATCTCTATCCCTATTACTAACCACAATATGAGAATTGGCAAGGACTAATCTCATTAAATCATCCTCTAACTAGCAGTAAAGAAAAGTTAAATGAGATGTATCAATCCAAGTCCATAGGTCCTAACTCTCCACTAATTCAATTAGTGAGAACTAAAGTCGATGGCTCCCAATCATCAATTACTTGGACATTAGTAACTCAAGAGTTCCTAAGTTACCTTTCCAAGCCAAGAGCATAAAATTCTATTCTAAAATCCAACCAAGCATTTCATCAAACACTTGGAAGGCATAAAAGAAAAGCATAGTAAATTGACAACTAGAATGAAATCTAACAACAATTATTGCAAGGAATTAACAACAACAATCAAAAGAAACACAATTATTATGAATTAGCTTGAATTGAACTGAAAGAAAATAGAACGAACAAGAGTAGATCTACAACAAAATATAGAAGCAACATAAAGGAAATTACAACAAAAGAATAGAGGAACAGTGAATGTAACAACAAGGAATTGAGAAGAAGAAGTAGAAGAAAGAATGAATGAAAACCTAGAACTAAGAACTAAACCTAATCCTAATCCTAGAGAGAAGTGAGAGCTTCTCTCTCTAAAACTAACTCTAAACTAATCCTAATGAGTGTGAATGATCCAAAGTCCCTTTGCTCTTCAATCCTTGGCTTTAAATAGCATCTTTGGCGCCAAAGTTGGTTAGGATTGGGCCCCACAACCCTTCTAAATTCGCTGGCCACGTTTTTATTAAAAAAAATCATAAACGAGCACCAACGCGTACGTGCACAGCATGTGTACGCGTCCATGGGGTGATTCGCAAGGCGCGCATAAGCGCCTGGTGCGCGCGCGCATCCATGGGCGAGTTCAACTCTTTGACTTTTCATGATTTCTCCACTTTGCATGCTTTCCTCTTCACTCCTTTGATCCATTCCTAGCCTTTTCGATCTGAAATCACTAACAATCACATCAAGGCATCTAGTGGAATCAAAGAGAGATTAAAATCATCAGGCTAAAGGCCTAAAAAGCATGTTTTCACATATAAGCACAAATAAGGAGACAATCATAAAATCATGCTAATTCATTGAATAAATGTGGGTAAAAGGTGCTAAAATCTCCTAAAATCAATACAAGATAAACCCTACAAATGGGGTTTATCAACCTCCCCACACTTAAACCAAGCATGTCCTCATGCTTAAACTAAGAATGAAGTAAGGGTATGGTATTTATTCAATGGAAACTAACTAAATGCAATCTACCTATATGCAACTATCTAAGTGAATGCAATTACTTGGTCAAAATAAATCAATTCGCAAGAAGCATATACGCACAAGGGCCAAGGACTAGCAAATCTAATCCACAATTGGATTGAGTTATTAAATATTTTTACAAACTTGCATGAAGGGATGATCATAGGTGAAAACATGTAATTGAGCATCAAACTCTCACCGGATGTGTTTTCACTCTATTCGCTCAAGTGTTTAGGGTTGATTCACTCAATTCTCTCCTAATCATGCTTTCCAAGATTTGTTTTTCTTCTAACAATCAACAAATATTTCATGCATGTATACATATATCATGAGATCTTTTTATTGGTTGTAATGGGGTTAGGGTTAAGGTAGGATCATATATGGCTAGTGGGCTTGAAATTTGAATCTTTGATAAGCTTAGACTTCCCACCTAGCCTATGACATCCTATAAAATTGAGTGCTAACCTAACTACCCATCCTTCAATTTTTTCACATACTCATGTATTTTCTTTTTCATTTCACAACACTTATGTATTGATCTTATTGAGCTTCGCTTTGGGGCATTTTGTCCCCTTTTTATTGCTTTCTTTTTTCTTTTCTACATATTTTTTTCTTTCTTTTATTTTCTTTTCTTTTTCGATTTTTTTTTGTTTTTCTCATTTTTTTCTTTCTATATACAAGAACATCAATGTATAAGGTTTTACATTTGATCAATACATAAGTATGTACCCAATTCCCAATATTTTTAATAACAATACAAAACTACCCTTTTATTCACCCAATGTCCCAAGATTCCCACACTTGCATGATACTCACACACTAGCCTAAGCTAATCAAAGATCCAAATAAGGACATTTATTGTTTTTCGCTTTAGGGCTTGTAATGTGCTAAATTAAGAACAAAGTGAGTTAAGCGTAGGCTCAAAGTTGGCTAACAATGGAGGATCAAAGGTAAGGCCAATTGGGTAAATGAGCTAAATAAAATGATGGCCTTAATCATATAAAAGCATAAATACACAAAATAATGGACATAAAGAATCAAACAAATCAAAGATTACAATCATAGAAAGAGAATAATGCACACAAGAAGGAAAATAAGTGGTTATAAGATGTAACCACGCAATAAGGCTCAAAACTCACTAGTTTGTGTGTTCTTAGCTCAAAAACATAATCCACAAGATATATAATTCAAGCAAGTTCTATAAAAAGTTTTCACTCAAATCAATTGGTGCCCTATAGATAGAAATCCTTGAAAATTTTCATTATTTTGACTAAGCTTATTGTATATACATATGCAAAAATAAGAAAATGCAAGTAAAAATCATAAAATCCTAGAATGAAATAAAAAAGTGTTGGAATTAGAAACTTGTCACCCAAAATTGCCGACCAATCGGACGACCTCCCCACACTTAAAAGTTTGCACCGTCCTCGGTGCACTCAAAGATGAGCAAGGGAGTACGGTGGCTCTCCGGATTGCTACCTTCAGCTGGTAGATCAATCGGTACTGCGTGTTTTTAGTCTTGCTTTTGTTATTGCTTGTGGTGCATCCATCATGAAAAACAAAAATATAACACCATAAGATGAGAATATATGAAAGCAAGGAAGCATACATTGTTGGAGTGAGGTAAATCAGTAGGACTGAATGAGTGAATTAATGTGACATTAATAAAAGTGAGTATGCATTCTATGTTGCGCGGTTTAGAACACACATTAGCATAAAAGTTATGTCACTAAAGAAGCATGCACTTTACTCATCCTAGTATGCTTGAGATGCTTTAAGTGAACTTGTAAGGTAAAACAAGCATTGAAGAAGCATGATAGCATTCAAGCTAAAACATATGGATGCATATAATCGTGGAATACAACGCATTAAGGTAAATGCTCAACATCCAATATCAAGAGATTGCCTAATCAAAGAATAGGGTTCAAATCACATGGTGTCTAGCTACAACATGCGATTCAAAAGAGTCACAAGCTCGAAGGCAATTCTCATCACTTGGTATTTTTCAAAAGGTAAGCATGAAAAACTCAAAACCAAGTAGATAAATGTAACCTCAATCATAGAATCCAACAAAGATTATAAATATAATGATGTTAAGATAACATCCCTTTTTAATACTCATCAGCAATTAATGGTAAACAAGAATAACAATCCAACACTTACAATGAGAAAGAGAAAAATAAATGAAAACTAACTAAAACTAACTAATCAACTAACTAACTAACTAACTAACTAGCTAAAATAAATGGTTATTAATGGTGTTTGGGAGTGTTGGATAAAGGGTAGGAGAAGGGAAGGTGAAGGGAGAAGGAAAGAAATGGAAAGAAGAGAGGAAAGGAAATGCTTGAAATAAGGGAATCCGCGCGTACGCGTGCATGGCGCGCACGCGCGAATGGTGGTGCAATGGATGCGACGTGTATGCACACCTGGCGTATCCACGTCGATGGCTTATTTCGAGAGTGACACGTATGCGGCATGTGCGCGTACGCGCGAGGGGGTTAGTGCCAAAGGCACAACGTTGCCGTAGCGTGGGCATAACTCTCTGGAAAATGTACCACGGGGCAGGTGGCACTATCGGCGCGCGCGCTCATGGTGCACTTGCGCGTCAATCCACAAGTTGCCAAAAGGGTGCGTACGCGCCAGGTGTGCGTACGCACAAATTGGTTTGTGCCTTAGGCCCAATTTTCGCACAGTGCAGGCCTAACTCTCGGGTTTTTAGTTGGGGGGTGGAATTTGTGCATCCGCGTGTACGCGTACTTGGTGCGTCCGCATGTGTTGGTGAAAATGCTTTAAGCACGCGTACGCGTGCAGTGCACGTACGCGTGGATGGTGCTCTATTTTTTTTCAAAATTTTTCTATGTTTTTGCACCAATCCAAGCATTCTAAACCTCCAAATAGCTACCCAGGACACCCTAAAACCTTATTTAACATATTATACTACCAATTAAACTCAACTACTAATCAAAACACGAATTTAAACTAATTACCAATATGTACAAAAAGAGAAAATAAAAAGAAGTTACCATGGTGGGGTGTCTCCCACCTAGCACTTTTGTTTATTGTCCTTAAATTGGACTTATGGGGAGCTCCTCTCAAGGTGGCTTGTGCTTGAAGCTATCTTGGAACATCCACCAATTCTTGGTTCTCCATTGTTCCCCAAGATTCCTCATGGATTGAGCCAAGTGTTGATGGAGTTCTTCACAAGCTTGGGGCTCCCAAAGTTGATCCTCTTCTTGTAATCCGGGATCCCACACTTTATTTTCACACACGTCTTGAAGTTGATCATCATTATTAGTCCATCTGGGTGGTAGGCATGATGAATTCTCAATATAGTGGCCAACAATCCTCCTAGACCCATCTAGTTGAGCACTACTCCAACCTTTATATCTCATGTTTGAAGCATCAACCATAATGAGCCTTGATTTGCAACGCCAACCACAAAACATTTTTCTTTTACGCTTCATCCCACAAAGCTCCCTAAGTTGACCATCCGTTTCAAGCAAGTCATACTTAAGTGGGATAATAAAGCTAATAGAAATGAGTTTTACCCACTCAAATGAAGGAGTAGATGGCAACCTAGGAAAAGACGATTCCAAGGTTCTTGACAAAGTGTATTCCACTCCCATCCTTCTATTTCTAAGGACTTCCACCTCTTCACAAGATCTCTTAATCTCAATCATTTGTTCAACAATTTTATCTAACTCTTTTCCCTTACTCAATTCATAAATGGGAGGGTGAGAGAAATTTACCTCCACATTACTCTCCATCTCATCGGGAGAAGGTTCTTCAAGTTCAAAGGATCTACCACCACTAGAATTTGATGCTTGCCCTTCATTGCCATGGGAACTTAATTCTTGTTCTATCCCATCCAAGTCTTCATATGGAATATGCCTTGGAGGTTGTGCACATCCCTCCTCAACATCAATTTCAATATTCTTGGAGGGGTCTTCTTCAACTCTAGGTTCCCATGGATGTTCTGCATCTCCTAAGTCTTCAACCATTTCCTCATTTTTCACTGGAGTTTCCAATCTCTCCTTCATGCTGTGTTCTTCATTTGATTCTCCAAATGTAGCCATGGGAGTTCTTTGAGTGTTCAAGCATTGGGAGGCTAATTGATTTGTTACTGCATCCAAGGTTGCCATGAAATTTTGCACATCCCTTTTTATCTCTTCTTGCCCTTGAACAAGAACACCAAGGGTTTCATCCATTAGAGATTGGGGTGGGTGAAAGGGTTCATCAATTTGGGGGAAGGGTTCATAGTAGGAAGGTGGTTCTTCTTGATAAAGTTGTGGTGGTTCAATATTTTCCATTCTTTCCACTTGTTGCACAACACACTCCATGGTTGTTTGAAATTGATCCAATGCTTCCTTGAGACGATCCCTTGACTCTTGTTCCTCTTGGATATCATGAGTAGGATCATAGGGTCTTGGATTGACGGACATGAGTATTCTTCCATGGGAGGTTATGGTGGAAAGTAGTATTTATCTTGTGGTTGGAAATTTTCATATATTGGAGGTGGTTCATCTTGGTAATAATATGGAAAGGGTGGCTCTTGAAAATGTTGATGTTGGAGTGGTGCTGGCTCTATGTGTGGTTCATATGGCTCATATGGTTGTTGGTAGGATGGATATGGATTAGGGTCATGTGAAGGTGGTTGGTGAAAAGAGGCTTGTGAGTATGGTTGAGGGCTATGTTGAGGACATGACTCATAGGCATGTGGTGGTGGTTCTTGATAGTCACATGGAGATTCACCATAGCCATTGGATTGGTATGCATCATAGAATGGCTCTTCTTCATAGTGTATTGGTAGAGGTTGTTACTATGAAGATTGATCATATGCATATGGCTCCTCCACCTTTGGTTATCCCATCCTTGATACACCTTTTCATTGTAATCCTCATTTCCTACAACATAATTAGAACCAAACTCATAGCCAAAGTGAAAATTCATGATAGCAAAAGAAAATGAGAACAAAAATCAAATAAGAAGCAAGAAAATTAAATCCTAAAACTAGCAAGAACTAACAAAAGTAAACATATTCACAATATTCACATATATACAATAACCAAAAACACAACACCATTGCAATTCCCCGGCAACGGCCCCATTTTGATGATTGGATTTTTGATGGTATAAAATTTCACAAATGAATTCTCGTTGCAAGTATAGTTTCTAAACCAATCAATAATCCTTTCATACAAAAAGTTGTTTGTCACTATTATAAACCCCTAAAATTTATAAACCGAAGTGTTGAACCTCGGGTCGTTCTCCCTAGGAGTTTCAATAAAGTGTCTTGTTATTGGTTATGAGTTAGTTTTGGGGTTTTGATAAGAGACATGAAAGATAAATGGCAAAAAGTAAACTAATAGCTAGAAAGGTCTTGGCAAGATTTAGTGGTCAAGGATCTCTATCCCTATCACTAACCACAATATGAGAATTGGCAAGGGTTAATCTCATTAAATCATCCTCTAACTAGTAGTAAAGGAAAGTTAAATGAGATGTATCAATCTAAGTCCATAGGTCCTAACTCTCCACTAATTCAATTAGTGAGAACTAGAGTCAATGGCTCCCAATCATCAATTACTTGGACATTAGTAACTCAAGAGTTCCTAAGTTACCTTTCCAAGCCAAGAGCATAAAATTCTATTCTAAAATTCAACCAAGCATTTTATCAAACACTTGGAAGGCATTGATAAACCACTATTTTATAGTTTATATTGTGTTTAATTGTGTGGTTTTGTCGTGATCCTTACCCACTTATTCATCAATTTAGCATGCATTTAGATTTCCTTCTTGATTTTATTACATGTTTGAAAATTGCTTCCTAGAGACTTTAATTATTTAATTTTAATTCTCCTTTATTCCATTCGATGCCGTAATCTTTGTGTCAAGTGTTTCAGGCTTTATAGGGCATGAATGAGACGGAGATTGGAGAGGAAGCTAGCAAAAATGGAAGGAACACAAGAATTTGAGGAGATAACTAGCAAAAAGTGACGCGGTCGCATGGCTCACGCGACCGCGCGAAGGAGCGCAAATCGCAGTGACGCGGCCGCATGGCTTGCACGGCCGCGTGGATTGGAAAGCACAAGCAACGCGGTAGCGTGGACGACGCGAACGCGTGAAGAGGAAAAGTGCAAGCGACGCGTCCGCATGGACGACGCAATCGCGTGACATGCGCGATCTGCATAATCTGCAGAATCCGAAACCAGCGATTTTGGACCCTATTTCGGCCCAGTTTTCGGCCTGGAACAGCAAACTAGAGTCAGAGAATATGCAAAAACAACAGAGACACATTCATTGAGTAGTTTTAGATCTAGTTTTTCACTCTCTTAGGTTTTTCTCTCTAGTTTTTAGAATTTTAATTTTCAATTGGTATTAGCATTGGAACATTGGGAAGAGTTATTTCCTCATCAAGACTTCATCATTCTAGTTTGTTCTCTTAACTTGGTTTTATTCTTCCATGTTCTTTGTTATGTTCAATTTTGTCATTTAGATACTTTTATGATTAATTAATGCAAGGATTATTTCTTTTTAATTTAATTTCAATTCCAATAACCATGTCTTCTTTTAATTCCCTTTCATGTGCCATGGATTCTTTATTTACAATGCGTGAGTAGTTTCATTACTTGATGGGGAGTTGATTAAAAGGAACTCTTGAGTTGGAAGGATTGAAGGAAAAATTTGTAATTGGGTTAAATGTTGGATTGCTATCCTGTCACCGACGCCAATCCCTTTGAACTAATTGGGTTGCAACTTGTGAATAGATCTGGCATTCCCACTTGTTTGACTTTCCCTTACCTAGTAAGGGATAACCAAACAGAACAACTATTAATTATAAATTAATCTTACAATCACACCATCAATGATAGAGATTCTAACCAATCAATTCCCACTCAAGGCTTTTATTTATATTATTTAAAATTCCTCAATTTAAATTCCAATTTACTTAACTCAACTTCTTGGAATATCTGATTAATAAAACAGCACACTTTTCTGCAACTCGTTGGGAGACGACCTGGGACTTAAAACTCCCAGTAATTTTAATTTAAACTTTCTGTGACATATTTCTAAATTGATAGGCAGATTTTTGGTGAGTTAAAAATTATACTTGCAACGTAACCATTTAAATAAATTTTTAATTCACCAGCTTCTGCACTCCATCAATTTTTGGCGCCGTTGCCAGGGAGTTGCAATAGAGTGCTAATTTTATTAATTAGAATCTATTTACTTGTATTTTATTTTATTTAAAACTAGAGAGAAAAACCTAAGAGAGTGAAAAACTAGATCTAAAACTACTCAATGAATGTGTCTCTGTTGTTTTTGCATATTCTCTGACACTAGT
This sequence comes from Arachis duranensis, assembly GCF_000817695.3. Classification (NCBI taxonomy): domain Eukaryota; kingdom Viridiplantae; phylum Streptophyta; class Magnoliopsida; order Fabales; family Fabaceae; genus Arachis; species Arachis duranensis. Next base: position 38,905,645 of record NC_029781.3, read on the forward strand.
TTGCTGTTCCGGGCCGAAATAGGGTCCAAAATCGCTGGTTTCGGATTCTACAGATTATGCAGATCGCACATGTCACGCGATCGCGTCGTCCATGCGGACGCGACGTTTGCACTTTTCCTCTTCACGCGTTCGCGTCGTCCACACTACCGCGTTGCTTGTGCTTTCCAATCTGCGCGGCCGCGCAAGCCATGCGGCCGCGTCACTGCGATTTGCGCTCCTTCGCGCGGTCGCGTGAGCCATGCGACCGCGTCACTTTTCGCTGGTTATCTCCTCAAATTCTTGTGCTCCTTCCATTTTTGCTAGCTTCCTCTCCAATCTCCGTCTCATTCATGCCCTATAAAGCCTGAAACACTTGACACACAGATTACGGCATCGAATGGAATAAAGGAGAATTAAAATTAAATAATCAAAGTCTCTAGGAAGCAATTTTCAAACATGTAATAAATTCAAGAAGGAAATCTAAATGCATGCTAAATTGATGAATAAGTGGGTAAGGATCACGACAAAACCACACAATTAAACACAATATAAACTATAAAATAGTGGATTATCAACCTCCCCACACTTAAACATTAGCATGTCCTCATGCTAAATTGAAGGAGACAAGGAAATAAGTATGAACATGCAGAAACTCATGAAATGCAACTATATGATTATTATCCACTTGATCAAAAGTAAATAAGCCCTTCAAAACAATTACACATCAAATTCCACTAATTCTATCATCATATAATAAAACGATAAAAGTGCAAGAAGATAGCTTATGAAGGCCGGAAACATGAAAATTCAAGCATTGAACCCTCACTGATAATGTATGTACTCTCTAATCTCTAGTGTATAGGGTAATCACTCTATTCTTCTCTAGTCATGCTTTCTAACTTTTGTTTTTCTCCTAACCAATCAACAACAGTTAATATACCAATGCAAACATCATGAGGTCTTTCTAGGGTTGTAATGGGGCCAAGGTGCAGGAAAGGATATACATATGGCTAAGTGAGCTTTATAAATTGAATCTTTAATTAACCTAAGCTCTCACCTAATATACATATATTCTATATACTTTTAAATTCATGCCTAGCTACCCATAATTCCCTTTTTCAACCCATACTCACGTTTCAACCTTGTATTTTAATTATATCATATGTGCATTCATCTTTGAATTCTGAATTTAACATTGGGGTAATTTTGTCCCCTTATTTATTGATTTTTTTTTGAATAAATAAAGCTTATCAATGCACATAGATTTTTCATTCTTATATTTTCACATGAGTGGGTATCCAAATTTCCTTTAAATTTTAATGACACATTCCCTTAACAACTTCTGTTCCCACAATTTCCCATACTTAACTAGCACACACAATTCTATCTTAAGCTAACCAAAGATTCAATTTGGGATATGCAATTGTTTTTCAGCTTAAGGCTAGTAATGTGGTAAAATATAGAACAAATGGGTTTTAAAGGCTCAAAGTGGTTAACAAGGGTAATTGAAAAGGGTAGGCTTGATTTGGATAAGTGAGTTTAAACAAATAATGGCCTCAATCATGTGCAAGCATGTAAATATAATAAATATTGGACATATAAGATAAAACAAAATATAGATTACAATCATAGAGAAGTAAACAAACAAGAATAAAATAATTATGGTTAAATAATGTAACCATACATAAAGGCTCAAATCTTTCACAGGTTGTGTGTTCTTTAGCTCAAACATCATGTTCCAAATACAACTCAAGCAGATTTATCATAAAAATTTTTAAAAGAAACTTATTGTCTTTTCAATCAAGTAGAACATGCATGCAACTATCCTAACCTATGCAATTTATTCTATTCTATAAAAGAAAGAAAAATCTAACTAAAATATCCTAATTATTGGTGTCAGAGAAGAGAATTTACCTCCGGAAGTCAGGTACTGACCGACCTCCCCACACTTAAGGCTTTGCACCGTCCTCGGTGCCATCTGTCAGGAACAGGGGTGGGCTGGTGGCAGTATCTCCACAGTCGGTATCATCATGGCTCCTGGTGCTGGTAAAAGAAGTGGAGTCCGGGGTGTGTGAGTCTCTGAAGCGACCCTTGAGTAGCTCCTTGAGGTGTTTGAATCGGCGCTCGTTACGGCGCTCTCTCATCTTTGCTTTCTGTTCATGCCAATCCAACTTTTCAAGTATCTGCTGGAGCAATTTCTCAGTGGTAGATGCTTATGGTGTTGAAGAAGGAATATCTTCAACCGGCTCAGTAGGCTGGCTTGTAGTGGCTGCTGAAAATATGAGGTATTTCCTGTTAGGGACATATTGATCATCCCGTGGAAGCATGGCTTTGGTGTCCCCAGCTCTGCAGAAGACTCCGGTTGCTGAGACAAGATTTGAGACCAAGGCGGGGAAAGGTAAGTTGCCCGCGATTTGTACATGCTCCATAGCATGCCGGATGTGTCTTGAGAGATCCAGAGGTTGGTCTGTAAGGATGCACCATAGTAGAACAGCCATGTCCGCAGTGAAGGAGGACTCATGAGTGCTTGGAAAGACGTAATGGGATATGATCTGTGCCCATATGCGAGTCTCCAAGGTAAGTGCGGAAGCCAAGATTCCCTTAGGGCGGGTGCGGTGGTATCCGTAGATCCAACGGCTGCCAGGTAAAGCGATGACTCCGAGAACGGAGTCCCAGTCAAATTGGTATCTCTGGCGCTGAAGGGTGGCTTCTTGAAAAGCGTCCATTCCTGTTGGAATAGGGGGAAGACTCAGAACTTGCTGAATGGCCTCTTCTGTAATGGGAACTTGCTTCTGCCGTACATAAACAGACTGCAGGGTCGGTATGTAGAAGTTGGAGTAGAACTCAACTACCCAAGAAAGATTGACCTGCCTTGGCTGTCTCCGTAGGAAACCCCATTGTCTTCGCTCAATTTGCGGCTCAACAAAGGTGGAAATATTGGACGGGAGGATAAGAAGGTATCCATTGTTATAGTTCCTTTCTGCTAGGATAGGGAACATTTGCTCACAGTAGCGATTGGGAAATCGCGCAGTGTCCTTTGCTGGAAAGGCTTTCTCCTTGTCGTCAACCTTTATTATCCTCTTAACTCTTTTTGTTGAGGGCTTGACTGCGGTTGAAGAAGGCTCTGCCACTAATGCTCTTTTAGTTCCTCTTCTTGCTGGTGGTTTGGAAGTAAGTTTCTCTTTTCTTTCTTGGTGGCCATCCTGAAAGAAGGGAAGAGAAAGGAAATTAAATTCAAAGAGATAGAGCAAGGAAGAGGGTATTGTAAGTGATAGTCAATGCACAATAAAGATAAATGGCATTAACACATGGTCTGGATTACATGTGAAAAGCTCATCAATGGAAATATAGCAAGTGCATGTAGGACAATGGAATGCAAGAGGT
>NC_029781.3:38909092-38921345 GCF_000817695.3 Arachis duranensis
AGGTTACTATTTGTAACAAACTAACTATCATGTTTGTATTGACAATTAAATTTAATTAATAAAATATGAAAGGGAATTTGTGAAAAGCAAGCATTGCAGAGTAGAGTAAAGTAATGTAGAAAAGTGCATAGTGCTATATGGGCTTTTTCACAAACACACGGCATGCATGTTAAACAAGATATAAAAAGTATGAAATTGAACATGCAAGAAATCCCTTAAATAGGAGAAAAATAATTGTCAAACAATTTGCAATAATCCACAAGCATATAATGAGGAATGATGACTCAAAAGGTTTCTAACACCATGTAAAAGGAAAAGAAGAAGAAGGAAAAATAAAGATTTGAAAAGAAAAAGAAAAGAAAAAGAAAATAATAATATATATACATAATATAATAAGAATGATAGAAAAGAGAAGAAGGAAGAAGAAGGTAAAACCTTGTTAATGGTGGTGAGAGAGATAGAGAGTGAAAGGTGAGGTAGAAGGGGAAAGGGGGAAAGAAGAAGGAAGGAGGGAAAAGAAAAATTAGGATTTGGAGGAAAGAAAGATAAGATAATTTGGCAATTGAAGTTGAGCTGTGCGGTGCATGCGACGCGGCCACGGAAGGCACGCGTTCGCATGAGTGCGCATCAGGAAAGGGGACACGATCGCGTCTGTCACGCGGTCGCGTGACCTACGTTGTGCTGCTGGCGTGAGTGGAGCCTCGCTCCAGCACAACTCTCTGTTCGATATAATTCAATTGTCAAATTGGGGTGACGCGATCCCGTGGGTCATGCGATCGCGTGAGTGTGCATCAGAAATTAATTGACGCAGCCGCGTCGGCGACGCGGTCGCGTGACAAGGATTGTGCTTTCAGCACCAATCCAGCACTACTCTCGCACAATATAGCATCGTGCACCCTTTGACATCAAAAATGCAGGGCACGCGGCCGCGTGGAGCACGCGGTCGCATGGGAGGCCATGATTTCCATGCGACGCGGTCGCGTGGAATAATGTGTGCCTTTGGCACGACTCCAGCGCTGCTCCTGCGTAACTTTCTGTTCATTTTTATTTTTCTTTACTCCTCTTGCCACGCGGATGCGTCGCTGGTGCAATCGCATCGCGCGGCGAAATATTTTTTTTTTAAGGAAAGATAAAGACATGTAATTGAAAGAGCACGAAAGCACTAATAAAGAGAAGAGTTATTTAAAGAAGAAAAACTAAAAGTGAAGAAAAGAACGATCATACCGCGGTGGGTTGTCTCCCACCAAGCACTTTGCTTTAACGTCCGTAAGTTGGACGCTCCACTAGCTCAATCTGTTGCTATGTGGGGATCTTCCAGGCGAAAGATCTCAAGCTCCTTGCTTTTCTGCGCCTTCTCACCATGGTATAGCTTCAGGCGGTGTCCATTAACCTTAATAAGTTCAGAACTTGAAGGATGGCTTAGGTGATAAACTCCGTACGGTTCAGCCTTCTCTATTCTGTATGGACCTTCCCATTTTGATCTCAACTTACCGGGCATGAGCCTCAATCGAGATTTGTAAAGGAGAACAAAATCTCCAGGTTGGAACTTTCTCTTCTTGATGTTCTGATCATGCACAGCTTTCATCTTTTCCTTGTATATTCTGGAGTTCTCATAAGCTTCTATGTGAAGGTTCTCCAGTTCCTGCAGTTGCAACTTTCTTTCAGCTCTAGCATTCTCAATCCCCATGTTGAACTCTTTAACTGCCCAGAAGGCTCTATGTTCGATTTCAACTGGGAGATGACAAGCTTTTCCATAGACTAAGCGGTAGGGACTCATCCCAATGGGTGTCTTGTATGCTGTTCTATATGCCCACAGTGCATCTTGTAGTCTGGTGCTCTAGTCTTTTCTGTGAGGCTTTACTATCTTTTGCAAGATACGTTTAATTTCTCTGTTTGACACCTCGGCTTGCCCATTAGTTTGGGGATGGTAAGCTGTTGCAACTTTATGGATTATCCCATGCTTCTTCATTAATCCTGTTAGTCTCCTGTTACAAAAATGGGTGCCTTGATCGCTCACGATCGCTCGTGGTGATCCAAAGCGGCATATAATATGGTTTCTCACATAGGAAACAACAGTGTTAGCATCATCAGTGCGGGTAGGAATTGCTTCCACCCATTTGGAAACATAATCTACAGCTAACAATATATAAAAACATCCACTAGAATTTGGAAATGGACCCATGAAGTCAATGCCCCAAACATAAAAAATTTCACAGAAAAGCATATATTGTTGAGGCATCTCATCCCTCTTAGATATGTTACCAAATTTCTGGCATTGGTGACAAGATTTACAAAACTCAGCAGCATCTCTAAAAAGAGTAGGCAACCAGAATCCACAGTCTAAGATCTTTCTAGCTGTTCGTTGGGGGCCAAAATGTCCTCCACTTTCAGATGAGTGACAGGCCTCTAAAATGGACTGGAATTCCGATTGAGATACACAACGTCTAATTATCTGGTCAGCGTCACATCTCCATAAATATGAGTCATCCCATGTATAATATTTAGACTCGCTTTTCAGCTTGTCTCTTTGATGTTTAGAAAAATGTGGAGGAAATGTGCGGCTAACTAAATAATTAGCAACAGGTGCATACCAAGGGACTACCTCAGTTACTGCTTGCAGGTTGTCAAAAGGAATATTATCATCTATAGGAGTAGAATCATTCTTAATATGTTCAAGGCGACTCAAGTGGTCTGCTACTAAATTTTGATTACCACTCCTATCCTTGATTTCTAAATCAAATTCTTGTAACAGCAGTATCCAACGTATAAGTCTTGGTTTGGATTCCTTTTTAGCCAATAGATACTTTAGAGCTGCATGGTCCGAATACACTACTACTCTAGTACCAAGTAAATAAGCCCGGAACTTATCCAGAGCAAAAACAAAAGCAAGTAGCTCTTTCTCAGTAGTAGTATAATTGGACTGGGCAGTGTCTAAAGTCTTAGACGCATAGGCAATAACAAAAGGATTCTTACCTTCACGCTGAGCCAGCGCTGCTCCTACTACATGGTTGGAAGCATCGCACATGATTTCAAATGGCTGGCTCCAGTCGGGTCCTCTCACAATTGGAGCTTGAGTTAGAGCAGTCTTTAGCTTATCAAATGCTTGTTTGCAATCCTCACTGAACTCGAACTCAATATCCTTTAGTAGTAATATGGATAAGGGAAGTGCCACCTGACTAAAGTCCTTAATAAATCTCCTGTAGAAACCTGCATGGCCAAGGAACGAACGGACTTCCCTCACAGAAGAGGGGTAAGGTAAAATATAAATAACATTCACCTTTGCTGGGTCTACAAAAATGCCATTATTAGATACCACATGTCCCAATACAATCCCTTGCTTTACCATAGAGTGGCATTTTTCGAAATTCAATACAAGGTTTGTATTAATACATCTATCTAATACTCTAGATAATCCATCTAAGCAAAGGTTAAAAGAATCACCATAAACGCTAAAATCGTCCATAAAAACTTTCATACAGTCCTCAATAAGATCAGAGAAAAGACTCATCATGCACCTTTGGAAAGTAGCTGGTGCATTGCACAAGCCAAAGGGCATTCTCTTATAAGTGTAGGTCCTAAAAGGACATGTAAAAGTAGTCTTTTCCTGATCCTCAGGAGTTATATGAATCTGGAAATAACCTGTGTAACCATCTAAAAAGCAATAATGTGATTTACCTGACAGGCGATCCAGCATTTGATCAATGAATGGAAGTGGGTAGTGATCCTTACGAGTAGCTTGGTTGAGACGCTTGTAATCAATGAAGACTCTCCAAGCATTCTGAACTCTAGTTGCTATGAGCTCTCCATGCTCATTCTTCACGGTAGTGACTCCGGACTTCTTGGGCACCACTTGTACTGGGCTTACCCATTCGCTATCTGAAATGGGATATATGATACCGGCCTCCAATAGTCTGGTCACTTCCTTTTTGACAACTTCCAAGATGGTAGGATTCAATCTTCTTTGTGGTTGATGAACAGGTCTTGCTCCCTCTTTTAAAATATTCTGTGCTCACATATTTGAGGGTTGATTCCCACTATGTCTGCCAAACTCCACCCAATTGCCTTCTTATGCTTCCTCAGCACATCAAGTAGCTATTCTTCTTGTTGAGAAGTCAATTCTCTTGTAATAATAACTGGAAGCTTCTGCTCATCCTCAAGGTAAACATATTTGAGATGTGGAGGGAGAGGTTTCAATTCTAACTTTTGATCATGGGCAGGATCTGGGTTATCTGGGGCTTGTGAAAATGGCGAAGTGTCCTCATTGTCAGTTAAGAGGGTCCCCACACTTGGAACTTGTCCAGTGTGCCTCTCTTCAAACTCTTCCTTTTGAACTTCAGCCACACTTTCGTCTATGACATCACACTGGAAGATAGAACGATCTTTTGGGGGGTTGTCAATGACTCCATTCAGATTGAAGATTACTATGCGGCCATCTATTTCAAAGGAGTATGTCCCTGAAAAAGCATCCAATTTGAATTTTGATGTCTTCAGGAATGGTCTTCCAAGTAGGATTGATGATGGCTTATCTGAATCATTATGGGGCATCTCCAAGATATAAAAATCAGTGGAATATGTGAGCCCTTTAATGTTCACCAAAACATCTTCAGCAACTCCAGCCACTGTAATAATGCTTTTATCTGCTAACACAAAACGAGCTACCGACCTTTTTAAGGGAGGGAGCCTTAAAACATCATATATAGACAAAGGCATTATACTGACACATGCTCCTAAATCACACATGCAATCATAAATTACTACACCACCAATAGTACAACTAACTATTTAAGGACCTGGATCACTACATTTTTCAGGTAATGCTCCCATTAAAGCAGATATAGAACTACCTAAAGGAATAGTTTCTAATTCATTAATTTTGTCTTTATGGATACATAAGTCTTTTAGAAACTTTGCATATTTAGGTACTTGCTGAATAACATCAAAAAGGGGAACAGTTACCTCGACCTTTTTGAATATTTCTACCATTTTAGGATCAGGTTCCAGCTGCTTCCTAGGCTTCCTTGCAAGTTGTGGAAATGGAATGGGAGTAGTGTTTTCTGTGGTGCCTGCACCTTTTTGTGCTTCTTCCTGTGGTTGAGCCATCTCTTCTTCAGCTATGTCCTGTATATCCTCTTCCTCTTCAACATCTTCGATTTCTACCACCTCTTCAGTTGAGGCGTATTCTGGTGAACTTGGTTCCTCCTGATTCCTCTCCTGCAGTGTGGTTCCGGACCTCAGGGTGATGGCATTAATGCCTCCCTTTGGATTGGGTAATGGTTGAGAGGGGATTCCAGTGGTGCTTGAAGGTTGGTTACTGGAATTTTATGCTGAACCAAGTTGTGTCATAAAAGCTTGCAGAGTAGAGGTGAAACCATTCAGACTGGCATTAATACTGTTCACGATGGTATTTTCCATGGCCAGTTGTCTTTTCTCAAAAGCTTGTAATAAATCTTCATTAGAAGATACAGAAGAATGAGTAAATTGAGAGGTTTGCTGCTGATTGTTCGGTGGTCCTTGGTTTTACCTCAGGTGAGGTGCTCGGTAAGGTTGATTTTGCTGCCTGTTGTTGTAATTATTCCACCTATGATTTCCCTGATTATCTCTGCCTCCCCTATTATTGTTGTCCCTCCAATTCTGGTTTGAATTATCCTGCCATCCATGGTTATTATTTCCACTTTGATTGTACCCTTGGTTAGGGCGGTCATAGAAGTTGTGAGTGGATGCCACCGTGTTGTCTTCTTATTGGAGCTGCGGGCATTCATCAGTATAATGGCTGTAATCAGCACAAATTCCGAAAATTCTTTGTGGAACTAGTTGTTGGTTTTGCTGCGGTTGAGTTTGCTGAGCTTGTTGATTTAACTGCATTTGCTTCAGCAGGTTGGTCATTTCACAGATGCTTCGATTTAGAGCAGCAGTCTCTATGCCAGAAGATACTTCTGCAACGGCCCTTGAACGGCCTTGCTTCTATCTGTGGTTCCGAGTAGATTCAGCTAAATCACTGATCAATTGCCAAGCTTCATCAGTGGTCTTGTACTTCTTCATAGACCCATTGCTGGCACTTTCCAATATGGTCTTATCTTGGGGCCTCATACCTTGTGTGATATAGCTGAGTAGCACGATCTTGTCAATCATGTGGTGGGGGCATGCTTCCAGAAGATTATTGAAGCACTCCCAGTATTCAAAGAGAGTCTCATTGTCATCCTGAACAATTGTAGATATATCCTTCCTCAGTTTATCAGTAACTTCAGATGGAAAGAATTTCTCCAGAAACTCCTTTCTGAGTGTATCCCAGTTGGATACATAAGTTAGAGGTTGAGTGTAGTACCACTCTCTTGCTTTTCCCTCAAGAGAGAACGGAAAAGCTTTCAGCAGAATTGAAGTTTCATCAGCGCCATCAACAGTAGAACAGGCTGCCTGGAAATCTCTCAAGTGCTTGATAGGCTCTTGAGCAGGTAGGCCATGAAACTTGGGCATCAAATTTAGCAGTGCGGTCTTTATTTCAAAATCCGTAGCTACCGCTGCATGATGTGCTTGAAATGGTTGCATTGTAAAATCAGAAGCTCCTTCCTCCTGAATGGTAACTCTTCTAGCTGCCATGTATTCTGCACGTAAAACAACCGAATCAGTAGAACGGGGGCGGGTTTCTTCCTCAGATTCACTTTCAGATCCGCCCTTAGAGTGGACTAACCTACGCTGTTCTCACCTTATTCGTGAAACTGTTCTTTCAAATTCAGGATCGAATATTAGCAAGTGCAGATCAGGAAGTGAACGTGTCATTTGACGGAAGAAACATGCAGCTCATAGTAGCAAAATTAAATAAAATGCAAGTAAATATATTCTAATTAATAAAATTAGCACTCTATTACAACTCCCCAGCAATGACACCATTTTGACGTTAGGATTTTTGCCAGCAAAGAATGTCATAAAAACAGTCGCGTTGTAGATATAGTCTCTAAACCGACAAAAATCTCTTCGTACAAACGTTTTGGTTGTCACAAGTAACAAACCTCTTTAAAAATTGTTAACCGAGTATTCAAACCTCGGGTCGTCTTCTCAAGGAATTGCAGGGAGGTATGTTCTTATTATTGGCTATTGAAACTGTAAATTGGGGTTTTGGAAGTAAGGTGCGAATATATTATATGACAAGTAAAATAAAATAATAATAGCTGTAAAATAAACCTTTGGCAAGGTAAAAGAACTTGAGGTCCTTTCCTAGTTATCTTTATCAATTGTGATGAGAATTGGATTTTTCTCCCACTTTGTCAACCTCTAACTTATGAAGGTAAGTTAAGTGGATGAATTCCAATTTTCAATCAACAATGAGTTTGATAACTCTAGAGTCACCAATTATTTAACCAAAGCCAAAAGGAAAGAAAATTGAAACTACTGAAATAAAAATGCCTTCAGATGGAAAGCAATAATCATGTAATTAAAATAAAGCAATAATAACTAAAATATCTCAAATAATATTAATTCAAAGAAAATCATAACATGAAAGAGTTCATAAATTTAATTGGAAAAATAAATAAAAATAAAGAACCTGGGATTGAGAGTCACTCCTAAAACTAAGAGAAATCCTAAATCCTAAGAGAGAGAGGAGAGAACCCCTCTCAAAACTAATCTAAATCATGAGAAGTGAATTATGAGAGCCTCTATGAATGGATGCATTCCTCCACTTTATAGCCTCTAATCTGTGCCTTCTGGACTTGGATTTGGGTCAAAAAGGGCCTCAGAACTCGTTATGAGTGTTTTCTGCAATTTCTGGTGCGTGGCCTCTGTCACGCGTCTGCGTAGGTCACGCGGTCGCGTCATTCGGAGCTTTTCCTTAACACGCGGTCGCGTCAGTCATGCGACCGCGTCATGTGTGTTCTGCTTAAGGCGCGCGGTCACGTCAGTCATGCGACCGCGTTGCTGCTGATTCGTGCTTGGCACGCGATCGCGTCGTCCATGCGATCGCGTGGATACCAGTTTCCTTAAAGCTCCGTTTTGCTTTCTCCTTTCCTTTTAGTATGTTTCCTTTTTCATCCCTTAAGTTATTCTGCCTTAGAAAATCTGAAAATACTCAACACACTAATCACGGCATCGAATGGAAATAAGAGAGGATTAATAATAAGCAAATATAAGTCCAAAGAAACATGTTTTCAATCAAAGCACATAATTAGGAAGGCAAATGTAAAACATGCAAATAGTATGCATAAGTGGGTAAAGAGTTGATAAAATCCACTCAATTGAGCACAAGATAAACCATAAAATAGTGGTTTATCAGGCATAAAAGAAAAGCATACTAAATTGACAACTAGAATGAAATCTAACAACAATTATTGCAAGGATTTAACAACAACAATCAAAAGAAACAAAATTATTATGAATTACCTTGAATTGAATTGAAAGAAAATAGAAGGAACAAGAGTAGATCTACAACAAAATATAGAAGTAACATAAAGGAAATTACAACAAAAGAATAGAGGAAGAGTGAATGTAACAACAAGGAATTGAGAAGAAGAAGTAGAAGAAAGAATGAATGAGAACCTAGATCTAAGAACTAAACCTAATCCTAATCCTAGAGAGAAGTGAGAGCTTCTCTCTCTAAAACTAACTCTAAACTAATCCTAATGAGTGTGAATGATCCAAAGTCCCTTTGCTCTTCAATCCTTGGCTTCAAATAGCATCTTTGGCGCCAAAGTTGGTTGGGATTGGGCCCCATAACCCTTCTAAATTCGCTGGCCACGTTTTTATTAAAAAAATCATAAACCAGCACTGACGCGTACGCGCACAGCACGCGTACGCCATGGGGTGATTTGCAAGGCGCGCGTAAGCGCCTGATGTGCGCGCGCGTCCATGGGCAAGTTTAACTCTTTGACTTTTCATGATTTCTCCACTTTGTGTAACGACCCAACTTCCAGAACGTCATGTTCGTACCGAAAGTAAGGCGTTACCAACCTGCTTTCCTTTATTAACTATTTACTATTGAGCCTCTAGTTCGATATTGCGATCCAGTTTTAGTAAAAATACCAGAAAATTTTGTTTTTATTATTTAAAATCATATAGCAAGCATTACCAAGTAATAATAATTACATAATTACTAATAATAATATCTGTCATACAAAAGATTTCAAATAAAACTCACATACAAATCCTATCCCTCTGTATAAAATAAAAATGTTAAGCAATAAGAGCGAGGGAACTTCTATGAAAGTAACTTAACTCATAAGTAAATTCTATAATCTCCCGCAGCTTCAAACTGGGTCTTCAAACCTGTGTCACTGAAAAGGTGGAGGATTTTGGGGTGAGAACAAACCACACGTTCTCAGTAGGGAATGGGAATGCCGTAAAAGTAATAAAATAGAATGCAAATAATTAACATACTCGAGGAAACTATATTTTTATCAAAACTCTTTGAAAATACTACTCTTGGTTTTACATTAGCTAGTTAATTACCTCTTTCAAAATTATAAACTCAAAACAAATTCTAAAATATAATTGGTCACATTAACAATTTATCAGCCACAAACAGCATTGCTCAATCACTGCAACAACTAATTAAATCAGCAACATAAGTAATATAGCCGAACCAAAATTCACGGATGTCACTCCTCAATACTTTACTAAGATCACAGCTTCAACAAAAATATTCAATCAAACACACAAACAAGTCACCAAGACAAATAGTACAATCACAAGATGCATGTCTAGCCCTAGTGCATGTAATGAGCTCATTTGTCGGTTACATATCCGCTCCCGACGTTACCCAGCAACCTCTGTCTGGATAAGGCTTTCCTGTTGGCAATATCCACTGCAAGCAACCTTTGTCTTACAGGGTATCCACTGCAAGCAACCTTTGTCTTGCAGGGCGGCACTTATTAGCCGATATACGCCCAACAGACTCACAGTAAGCAACCTCTGTCTTACAAGAGCAACAACACACTCACTGTAAGCAACCTCTGTCTTACAGGAGCACATTCATCTTGATACCTCTGTAAGCAACCTCTGTCTTACAGCAAAGCATTATAGCAAGGTATCCCAGGAAAGCGTTCTCAGTGGTCGTACCACCATCTATCTGACTGCCTTCACGTAGCAGATCATCATATAATCATTCTCAGGAGTTGCCATAACGCAACAAATGAATATCTCTTGGGTTGCTTCAAGCAACAAATGACCATTCAACAGGTCCTCTACTTTTATTCTCTTTTAAAATCATAAATACGCAAGCGGGACAAAACTCACGCCCTTGCCAATAATTTCATAAACTGAATATCTTTCCTCAAAAGAATCAGTGTAATTATCATCATAAGTTATCATTCTCATTATTCATTTCTAGTTACATATTCTTACACAATATCTCTCTCTTTCTTTATTCAATCATGTTGTACAAACCTTACGACTTCCACTTTTGCAACCTCTTAACTCAAACCAATTTTAAAACCACTTTCTAGTTTAATTTTCTTTCAAAAGACTCAAGAAAATCATTTATTTTAGATTTGCTAAATACTTTTCAAAACATCACCCTCTTACTAAAAGTAACCATATAAAACTCTTTTTCAAGTTTACTAACTTCCCAAAGACTCAAAAACCGTCTCTCTTTACCATTCAAATTCAAATATTATATATATATTCATTAAACTTCTAAAAAGTAATCCTTTATTTCAAACCCCAAGCATAACTCTCTTCATATTGAATAAATCTCAAAACATAACTTCTTTTATAAATAATTCAAACTTGAACATAAACCTTGGTATTCAAATTCAAATTAGTATAATTCTTTTCTTACCTAAATAAAATTGTTTTCATAATAAATTCAGCCCATACATAATACTTTAATCAATAGATAAAACTTAAATAACATAACTTTCCAAATTCAAACCTTCTAAAATAACTTTTTCAAGTAAAATCTCAGATTTTACAAACTTTCGGCAGCACCTCCCCTAAAACTCAGGCTTAGCCACCCTTACGGGTTCCTTCTTTCTCAACAAATCAAAGCCCTTTTTTTCAATAATTTTCAAACAGACAATTCTCAATCAATCAGATATTCGTATTTCATAATAATTAGCAAATCAATCATACTCCACAATTTCTGCTAATCCATCAATCCAATCTCACCATTTCATACTTACTCTTCACTTATCATAAAATCCTTTCATAATTAAACACAATCAACTAGTAATCCAAAAAATCAGCCTTTCATAATTTTAATTAATGCCATTTACTTTTTAGCAAAGTTACTATTTTGTTTTAAAAGTCAGACTTGAAGAGAATGATTTAGTAATCAAACTTCAATCTTTTAACAGTTCTCAATCTTAAAATTCTAATCAATCACGACTCAACTTTAACAATCATCAAAGCCAATTCCAATCAGTCACAAGTTAGTTTCACAGCCATTCCGATACATCAGATAACCAAAAATAACAAGAAGCACTTACTCTCAATATCCAGAATACAGCCACACAACTCAACTAATTCAGTATAATCACATAGAACCAGAACATTTCAACAATTCCATCAAAATCAGAGAAAACAATATCAATTACAACTTCAAACACTCACAACAAAGCCCAAAGACATTCACATCCATAACCTGAATTCAATAATCCAAATTTCACAATCTCAAACCAAGCTTATTTCTATCAATTTGTCTCTCATAACAACAAAACCAATTACATTCACAGCAGCAATCCAAACTAAATTCATCAATTATCCATTCAATAGCTGTTCAACAATTAACTCGGCATATTTTAGTTTAATAAATTACACTAAATTAATAATTATTCACAACAGCATCTAAGTTCAATCACAGCTCAGAATATTCACAACGACTAACTAATTTCAAAAGCATTTCAAGTCATTCATGTTAATTAATAAATTCTTAACCATTGTTAACCATTTGCACTTATCTGGACTTTACTATGAGTTTGTGTGTTTTTCTGTGATTTCAGGTATTTTCTGGCTGAAATTGAGGGTCCTGAGCAAAAATCTGATTCAGAGGCCGAAAAGGACTGCAGATGTTGTTGGATTCTGACCTCCCTGCACTCGAAGTGGATTTTCTGGAGCTACAGAAGCCCAATTGGCGCGCTCTCAACGGCGTTGGAAAGTAGACATCCTGGGCTTTCCAGCAATGTATAATAGTCTATACTTTGCCCGAGATTTGATGGCCCAAACCGGCGTTGCAAATCAGCTTCAGAATTCCCAGCGTTTAACGCTGGAACTGGCATAAAAATTGGAGTTAAACGCCCAAACTGGCATAAAAGCTGGCGTTTAACTC
>NC_029781.3:38925595-38926508 GCF_000817695.3 Arachis duranensis
CCATTGATGTACAAAAAGGGGAAGTAACCCTGAGAGTCAATGAGGATGAGTTCAAGTTGAATGCTGTAAAAGCTATGCAGCATCCAGACACCCCAATTTACTGCATGGGCGCTGATATTATTGACTCTTTGGTGGAAGAGATCAATATGACTGAAAGTCTAGAATCAGAGCTTGAAGACATCTTCAAAGATACTCAGCCTGACCAAGAAGAACCAGAGGAAACAAAGGAATTTTTAAAAGTTCCTCAGGAGGAGGATAAACCTCCCAAACCTGAACTTAAACCACTACCACCATCCCTGAAGTATGCATTTCTGGGAGAGGGTGACACTTTTCCAGTGATTATAAGCTCTGCTTTAAATCCACAGGAAGAGGAAGCACTGATTAAAGTGCTAAGGACGCACAAGACAGCTCTTGGGTGGTCCATAAGTGATCTTAAGGGCATTAGCCCAGCTAGATGCATGCACAAGATCTTGTTGGAGGATAATGCCAAACCAGTGGTCCAACCACAAAGGAGGCTAAATCCAGCCATGAAGGAAGTGGTGCAGAAAGAGGTCACTAAATTACTAGAGGCTGGGATTATTTATCCTATTTCTGATAGCCCCTGGGTGAGCCCTGTCCAAGTTGTCCCCAAAAAGGGAGGCATGACAGTGATTCATAATGAAAAAAATGAACTAGTTCCTACAAGAACAGTCACAGGGTGGCGTATGTGTATTGACTACAGAAGGCTCAATACAGCCACCAGAAAGGATCATTTTCCTTTACCATTCATAGACCAAATGCTAGAAAGACTAGCTGGTCATGATTATTACTGCTTTTTGGATGGCTATTCAAGCTACAACCAAATTGCAGTAGATCCTCAAGACCAAGAGAAAACAGCATTCACTTGCCCTTCTGGCGTGTTTGCCTACAGAAG
>NC_029781.3:38927277-38928281 GCF_000817695.3 Arachis duranensis
CAAAGAAAGAAATTAATTTCAGATGCCAAGTACTACCTATGGGATGAGCCATATCTCTTTAAGAGATGTGCAGACGGAGTGATCCGCAGATGTGTACCCAGAGAGGAAGCACAAAGGATCCTATGGCTCTGCCATGGATCACAGTATGGGGGACATTTTGGAAGTGAGCGAACAGCCACTAAGGTCCTCCAATGTGGCTTCTACTGACCTACTCTCTATAGAGATGCCCGAGAGTTTGTGCGTAACTGTGACAGTTGCCAAAGAGCTGGTAACTTGCCTCACGGATATGCCATGCCTCAACAAGGGATATTAGAGATTGAATTGTTTGATGTATGGGGGATTGACTTCATGGGTCCATTCCCACCATCATACTCAAACACTTACATTCTGGTGGCAATGGACTATGTATCTAAGTGAGTAGAAGCAATTGCTACACCCACTAATGATACCAAGACCGTGCTGAAATTCCTCCAGAAATACATCTTCAGCAGGTTTGGTGTTCCCATAGTACTAATCAGTGACGGGGGCACTCATTTCTGCAATAAACAACTATACTCTGCTATGGTCAGATATGGAATTAGCCACAAGGTGGCAACTCCGTATCATCCAAATGGGCAAGCTGAAGTCTCTAACAAAGAGCTAAAAAGAATCCTAGAACGGACTGTGATAGCCCGAAAAAAGGATTGGGCAAAGAGTTTGGATGATGCTCTGTGGGCATACAGAACAGCATTCAAGACTCCTATAGGAACCTCTCCATACCAACCGGTGTATGGGAAGGCCTGTCATCTGCCCGTGGAACTGGAACATAAAGCCTACTGGGCAACCAGGTTCCTAAACATGGATGCTCAATTAGCTGGTGAAAAAAGATTGCTCCAGCTAAATGAGCTAGAGGAGTTCAGACTCAATGCCTTTGAAAATGCAAAAATTTATAAGGAAAAGGCAAAGAAGTGGCATGACAAGAAGTTGTCATCCAGAGTCTTTGAGCCAGGACAAAAAGTTCTGCT
>NC_029781.3:38928459-38928845 GCF_000817695.3 Arachis duranensis
TAGGATCAAGCATTATCTTGAAAACAATTTTGAGCAAGAATGCTCAAAACTGATACTTGAGTGATGCCCAGTGAAGGTCCAGCTAAAGATAGTAAAGAAGCGCTTGCTGGGAGGCAACCCAGTCATTAGCAGGTTATATGTTTTGTTTCTACAGGGGCAAGTATCAAAAATGAAGGAATTCACAGAGTTACAGAAGGATTCAGCGCAAAAAGCAGAGAAAAAGAGCTTACTGGCGAAAAAATACTAGTAAGGGGTACTTTGGGCGTTAAACGCCAGTAAAGGTGCCATTTTGGGCGTTAAACGCCAGAATGGGCACCATTCTGGGCGTTTAACGCCAGGATGGCACAAGAGGGAAGATTTTGTTTTTAATGCAAATTTTTTTCAAG
>NC_029781.3:38928984-38930047 GCF_000817695.3 Arachis duranensis
ATGCCATTCTGGGCGTTTAACGCCAGAAAGGTGGGGGACTGAGATTTTGCTTTCCGATCAAATTCTTTTTAAACTTTCCTTTTTTAACCCATACTTTTCTACATAAACACATTTCAACCTTTCATCATTCACCTTCAAATCTTCAAAAATCAAAATCATTCTTCAAACCTCTCTCAAATCAATCCCAAATCTTGTTCAAAAACTCACCCTTCTCTCAAATTCTCTCTATATCTTCTCAAATCTCCTTCCAATTTTTCGAAATCTCTCCCCCCTTATAAAAACACGTTCAGCCTCCTTATTCCCCCACACCATTCGAATTTGCTCTTCTCCTCTCTCTCTTCTTTCCTTTCTTTTGCTTGAGGACAAGCAAACATCTACGTTTGGTGTGCTTTTCCGTGATCACTAAGCCAAGATTCATCAAGATCATGGCTCCTAAGGGAAAACAAACCAATTTAAGAGGAAAGAAAGAGAATAATCCAAAGAATCTTTGGAATCAAGAGAAGTTCTTAACCAAAGAACATGAAGACCATTATCACAAAATAATGGGTCTGAGGTCAGTGATCCCGGAAGTTAAATTTGATCTGAAAGAAGATGAATATCCGGGGATCCAAGAGCAAATTCAAAATAGAGGATGGGAAGTTCTAACCAATCCTGAGATAAAGGTTGGAAGAAATATGGTTCAGGAATTCTACTCAAATCTGTGGCTGACAGATAAGCATAGAATGACTGGAACTGCTTTCCATACTTACAAAACCATGGTCAGAGGTAAAGTTATCTACTTCCATCTGGACAAAATAAGAGAAATCTTCAAATTGCCTCAACTGCAAGATGATCCTGAATCCTTCAATAGGAGAATGGTGAGAGCAGATAAAGGGTTGGATCAAGTTCTAGAGGACATATGCCTCCCTAGAACTAAGTGGATAACCAATTCAAAGGGTGTCCCAAACCAACTCAAGAGGGGAGACCTCAAACCAATTGCAAGAGGCTGGCTAGACTTTATTAGGCGTTCCATATTGCCCACTTCCCGAATCTTCTTCAAAAACTCAAATTTTTCTCAAATTCT
>NC_029781.3:38930233-38930481 GCF_000817695.3 Arachis duranensis
AAATTAAGGTTGTTGAGTCCTAACTCTGTGAAAACCTCTATCATTAGGAGCCTATTTAAATTTTTGTTTTCTATTTTTTTAGTCTCATCTTATATCTATTTTTGAGTCTTGTTCTTAATTCATAATTAATAAAATTTAAAATTCATGTCTTAAAGCTATGAATGTCATATGAATCCATCACCTCTCTTAAATGAAAAATGCTTTAATCACAAAAGAACAAGAAGTACAGGATTTCGAATTTATCTTTG
>NC_029781.3:38930674-38931434 GCF_000817695.3 Arachis duranensis
ATCTGAAAAATCATCAGATTGATTCTTGAAGCAAGAAAAAGCAGTGATTCAAAAAAAACGAGAAAAAAAAAGAGAAGAAATAGAAAAAAAAAGAAAGAAATAAAGTTGTGATCCAAGGCAAAAAGAGTGTGCTTAAGAACGCTGGACACCTCTAATTGGGGACTCTAGCAAAGCTGGGTCATAATCTGAAAAGGTTCACCCAAGTATGTGTCTGTGGCATGTATGTATCCAGTGGTAATACTGGAAGACAGAGTGCTTTGGCATTTATGTATCTGGTGGTAATACTAGGAAACAAAGTGCTTAGAGTCACGGCCAAGACTCATAAAGTATCTGTGTTCAAGAATCAACATACTAAACTAGGAGAATCAATAACACTATTTGAATTCTGAGTTTCTATAGATGCCAATCATTCTGAACTTCAAAGGATAAAGTGAGATGGCAAAACTGTTCGGAAGCAAAAAGCTACTAGTCTCGCTCATCTAATTGGAGCTGAGTTTCCTTGATATTTTGGAGTCTATAGTATATTCTCTTCTTTTTATCCTACTTTGATTTTCAGTTGCTTGGGGACAAGCAACAATTTAAGTTTGGTGTTGTGATGAGCGGATAATTTATACGCTTTTTTGGTATTGTTTTTAGTATGTTTTTAGTATATTTTAATTAGTTTTTAGTATACTTTTAGTAGTTTTTAGTTAAAATTCACTTTTCTGGACTTTACTAAGAGTTTGTGTGTTTTTCTATGATTTCAGGTATTTTCTGGCTG
>NC_029781.3:38932210-38946453 GCF_000817695.3 Arachis duranensis
ATGATTAGCCGTGCTGTGACAGAGCGCGTTGAACATTTTCACTGAGAGGATGGGAGGTAGCCATTGACAATGGTGAAACCCTACATACAGCTTGCCATGGAAGGAGCCTTGCGTGCTTGAAGAAGAAGACAGTAGGAAAGCAGAGATTCAGAAGATGGAACATCTCCAAAACCTTAACCTGTTCTCCATTACTGCAAAACAAGTACTTATTTCATGTTCTTTTACTTTTCACAATCAACCCTGATAATTATTGATATCCTGACTAAGATTTACAAGATAACCATAGCTTGCTTCAAGCCGACAATCTCTGTGGGATCGACCCTTACTCACGTAAGGTATTACTTGGACGACCCAGTGCACTTGCTGGTTAGTTGTGCGGAATTGCAAAAGTGTGATTGCAATTTCGTGCACCAGAGATACTTTGATTGGTTGTTTTGGTTTCTTGTAGGTGAAGAAATGAATAAAAGAAGAAAAACATGGCTTAAGAAGTGTGGCTAAAGGAAGAAAAAGGTGTGGTAAAAGAAGGAAAAGTGTGGCGCAACATTGATGAAGGAAGCCACGCTGCTCTCCACAAGAGCACACTGTCCTCCAGGAGAGCAGCATAATGAACTAAGCTTCCAAAACATCACTGCCCTGCCCTCCATAAGAGCAGAGCACAACTCTATGCCAAGGAACAAAGCAAGGAAAAATTATGCCCTGCCCTCTTCAAGAGCAATATCGGGCTCTCATGAAAAATAAATCAAAGGAAATTGTCTCCAAGTGCCACCCATGGGTTTCGAACCCAAGAACAAGAAGGAAAGAAGTAGCGCTCAAATACAAGGAAAACAAGCAAAAATTGGTTTGTTTTCAACCTCCAAGGATCGAACATAGCACCTTGAGGAAGCAAAGAACTAGGCGCTACTTTGGTGCCAAGAAACTTAAGGAAGAAATGCAACAAAAGCCATCCAGCAAGTTTCGAACTTGGGACCTCACCCAATGGCAACATTGCCCTACCCTCCACAAGGGCAGGGCAGCATTTCTTGGTGCACGACCAGCGCACAAATTGGCACGGGCATGAGCACTTGGCGCGCAACATGGACGCATGGGCAGCAAGGCAAGGCGCACCATGGCAACACTGCCCTGCCCTCCACAAGGGAAGGGCAGCATCCTGAATGCCTCTCCCACACTTGGCACGCAACATGCTTCCTCACACAACTTCCCTGCTTTGCCTTCCACAAGGGCAGGGTAGCCTCCTGGAAGCTGATTTCTCATGGGCTGAAAATTGAATAAAAAATCCAACTTAATTCATTTCTTCACCAAATCAAAATGCCCACTCAAAATTCTTAGATCCAAAATAGAAAGTGTATAAATAGGTGTTAGTTAGGATTAGAATAGGGAGTTCTTTTTGGAGAGAGAGCTTACTTTCATTTTTGAATTTTCATCTTGAGAGCTCACTTTCCATTTTCTGTTTTCTGCAATTGGAGGAGAGAATTCATTTAGTCTACCTCTAATCTTTTGTTTCTTTTACTGGGTTTTGTCTGAGTCTTGAGTGTGAAGAATTGAGGAATTTCTGTCTCAATTTCCCTTCAAGATCTCTTTCATTTTTCTACTGCATAATTAAGTTGAATTCAATTTCCTTTACTGCTTCAATCTTCAATTTCTCTTTAATTGCTTTGTGAAATTGGATCTAGGAAGGCAATTGAGATCTAGACTCTGCTATCTAGTCTCTGGAGCCCTGAGATCTAATTCTCTTTTTGGTTCTTCTACTGAACCATTACATTTTCACTTTCTGTTTGAATCTTAGTTACTTTCAATTCATCTTCTGCTTTATTAATTGCTGTAATTTAATTTCCCTTGCTTAATTTCTAAATTCCCAGTATTGCAATTTAATTTCCCTTGCTTAAATTCTGAAATCCCAGTCCTCAATTTCCTTCTTCATTCAAGCAATTTATATTTCTTGCACTCTAAGTTACTGTAATTTTACATTTCTTGCACATTAAGTTTCAGTCATTTAATTTCTTGTTCTTTAAGATTCAGCACCTTTACTTTCAGTTCTCTTTAATTTCTGTAATTCATCCCTCTCCCTTTACATTTCCTGCAATTTACTTACTATTGGATACAAAATCACTCAACCAATACCTGATTCGCTTGACTAAATTGATTCCAGGGCATTTTGGCCAGTTTCACTGACCTTTTCTTTACTATTTTTAGGTAATTTCATGCATTTTCTTAGGAAATAAGTTAGTTTTGGGCAAATATTCACTCAGACCTTGATTCAAGCATACATTGTGCATTTTACATTATTTCATGAGGATTTTGCATGATTTTTAATGACAAAATTGTATATTGCATTACCCATGACGTGGACTAGAACTTTGATGCACTCTATTGCTTAATTTCAGGACCAAAGGAAGCAAGGAATGGGAGGTAACTTGCAAAGTTAAGGAGAAAAGTGATTGCCGAAAGCACTCTCAAAAGCCATCAATGCCCACGTTAAAGAGTCACGTTAACTAAGTTAACGTGAACTCTAACGTGGAGAAGAGAAGTTGAGCCAACGTTAGTGACACTTAACATTGTCACTAACGTTGGCATTTGCTCACAAATGGCCACGTTAGAAGCCACGTTAACCTAGTTAACGTGGCCTCTAACGTTAAAGGGGGAAGAGAAGCCAACGTTAGTGACACTCAACATTGTCACTAACATTGGCCTAAGGTGCAAAGAGCCACGTTAACTCCCACGTTAACTTGGTTAACGTGGGAGCTAACGTAAGAGATGGAGAGTTGTCGACAACGTTAGTGACACTCAACATTGTCACTAATGTTGAAGCAACCACACAAACCCCAAGAGCCACGTTAACCTCCACGTTAACTTGGTTAACGTGGAAGCTAACGATGAGGAATGAAGAATGAGCCAACGTTATTGACACTCAACATTGTCACTAACGTTGTGATGGCTAAGAATGGCCACGTTAGAAGCCACGTTAACTCAGTTAACGTGGAATCTAACGTGAGACCTAGGGGCACACTTGAACGTTAGTGACAATGTTGAGTGTCACTAACGTTCTCGAAGGTTGGCAAAAGCCATATTAGAAGCCACGTTAACCTAGTTAACGTGAGCTTTAACGTGAAGCAAGAAGGGGCACACTTGAACGTTAGTGACAATGTTGAGTGTCACTAACGTTCTCGAAGGCTAGCAAGGCAAAGTTAAAAGCCACGTTAACCCAGTTAACGTGGGCTTTAACGTGAGGCAAAGGGGTGCATGGCAACGTTAGTGACAATGTTAAGTGTCACTAACGTTCTCGAACTTGTATTTTCATTAAATGTTAAACACCCCTGACGTCTTGAGCGAAAGTAAGCCAAGCCCAATTGAAGCTGAGAAGAGTAGTATATATAGGAGTAGCTTTGAAATAGAGAAGGAGCTTTTGGGGGAGGAGCTAAGAGAGAGAACTACTCTTTGTATCTACTTTCTTTGTACTTCTAGCTTTATGATGTATTCTCCATCTTTGATTTTGATTTCTAGAGCTATGAACAACTAAACCCCTTTCATTGGGTTAGGGAGCTCTGTTGTAATTTGATGGATCAATACTAATTTTCTTATTCTTCTTCTATCTTTCCTTTTGATTTTACTTGAAAGCCTTCGATCTTCATCCAATTGGATAGTGATCTTGGAAATGAAGCTATTCAAACATGGATCTCTTCGGATCCTTGAAAGAGGAATGAAGAGATTAGCTAGAAATGCTTTCTCATGCTTGACCAAATTGAGTGTGGATGGGTATGTGGCTATAACCCTCTAAGCATTTGATTTGGGAAGTGCATGTGGTATAATCAGTGACCACACTTCATCTCTTCTCATGAGCAATTGACCAAGGAATTGGCTATTGATCAAGATTTGAGAGATTGAATTGCAAGAAATTGTGATTCAATCACTTAAGATTGCCAAGGAGATCAATGAGTGCATTGATTGAGGAAGAGATGAAAATGAAATTGATCCGGAGAATGCAACATCTCCTAAGCCCAATGAACTCCCCATTTCTGATCTTACCCATTCTTTTTATTTTCTGCAATTTACTTTTATGAGCAATTCCCCCATTCCCATTTACAATTCTGCTATTTACTTTCAGTCATTTACTTTCTTGCCATTTTAATTTCCGCACTTATCAACTCTATTCATGGATTCGCTCAACTAGATCATTCCTCTAATTAAAGTTGCTTGATCAATCAATCCCTATGGGATTCGACCTCACTCTATTGTGAGTTTTTACTTGACGACAAATTCGGTAACTTGCCGAATGGGAATTTGTTGAGAGACAAGTTTTACCCCGATCATAAATCAACCACTAAACTAAAATTGCTCAATCCTTCAATCCCTGTGGGATCGACCTCACTCCCGTGAGTTTTATTACTTGATGCGACCCGTACACTTTGATGACAAGTCATCTTAGCCTAGTTTCACTAGTCTCTTTCTTTTGTTTTTGATTGAAGTATGCACTTTCTTGAGGCCTAAGCAAGCTAATTTGGGTAGAATTTTCATGCTTCCTTTGATTGAATCAACCATAGATAAATTCATGCTTTTTCATGAGATTTGATGCCATAATGGTTGCATATTAGGACAGAATGAACATCTCATAATTTTGAGCATAGCTTTGATGTGTTTGGTTGGTTAATGATAGGTGAAGAAAGCTTGGAGAAAGGTTGAAGTAAGAAGGAATGGCTAGAAGCAAAGAGAGGACAATGAAACAAGTGAAATTGAACCAGGAAGCATAAAGTTGGACTTGAAGTTAGCCCTCAAACTTTTGCACAAACTTTTGGGTGAAAAGTTAGCCTCAAAGTTAGCCCCCTAACTTGGAGGCTAACGTGAGAATTGAAAAATTCACCCAGGGCTACTCAACGTTTGCGCCAACGTTAGCCCCCTAACTTGGAGGCTAACGTTGGCATGAAAATTTTATCCCAGGGCTACTCAACGTTTGCGCCAACGTTAGCCCCCTAACTTGGAGGCTAACGTTGGCATGAAAAATTGGTTCATGGGCTACTCAACGTTTGCGCCAACGTTAGCCCCCTAACTTTTGGGCTAACGTTGGCGCCATTGGTGCATTAGGAAGGGCCAACGTTGGAGCTAAAGTTAGACCCCTAACTTTGGCACCAACGTTGGCATCAGTAAATTGGGCTATCTGATATGAAAAGTTGGAGCAAAAGTTAGACCCCTAACTTTTGCTCAAACTTTTACTCCAACTTCTACAAAAATCCAATCCGGTTCAATTGGTTCACTTTGGTTCCTCTCCAAACTCCAAGAGCAATCAACCAAGGCCTCTTTCAACCCAATTCCACCAAGAGCAAAGGCCCAACTCAAGGCTTGAAGATCATTTGAAGAAAATGTATAAATAGGCTAGAATTCAAGTTATTTGGGAGCTTCCTTTTATTATTTTTCATAGAGCTTTCTTTTTGAATTTTCAGAGAGTTTTAGTTACTGAGTGATCTTTAATTTCTTAGTTTGGGGAAGGAGAATTCCATTCTCTTCCTCTTAGTTTTATTGCTTTCAATTTCAATTACAACTGTCTTGGATCTTGGGTTGGAGAATTGAAGGAATTCTGTTTTAATCTCATCCTTGGATCTCTCTGTTTCTTTACTGCTTACTTGAATTTAATTTTCTGTTTCATCTAATTTCTTTGCAATTTACATTTCCCTTGCAATTGTTCTTGTTGGATCTAGGAAGGCATTGAGATCTAGACTTGGTTTTCTAGTCTCTGGGTCCTGAAATCTAAATTCCAAATTTACATTCTGTTTAATGCTTTCATTTACTTCTCTGCTTCAAGATCTGATTTCATCCACGCCCTCTTCTACTTCTTTACTTGATGCAATTTACTTTTCCTTGTTTAAATTCTGCAAATCAAATCCTCAATCCCCTTTACATTTCAAGCCATTTACATTTCTTGCACTCTAAGATTCTACAATTTATATTTCTTGCAATCTAAGTTTCTGCCATTTAATTTCTTGTTATTTAAGATTCAGCAATTTATTTCCTGTTCTCTTTACTTTCAATGCAATTTAAATTCTGCAAGTCACCAATCAATCAACCAAATCTTGATTTGCTTGACTAAATCAACTACTAAACTAAAATTTCTCAATCCTTCAATCCCTGTGGGATCGACCTCACTCCCGTGAGTTTTTATTACTTGATGCGACCCGGTGCACTTGCCGGTTAGATTTGTGTGTTTTGGGAGAAATTCATTTTTCCACCAAAATAACTCATCAAGTTTTTGGCGCCGTTGCCGGGGATTGATTAGATTGACAATGATTAAGTAAGGTGGTAATTTAGATCAAGCACTTTTTCTTAATTTTTGATTAACCCACTAACTGTTTGATTTTTTGCTTAAACTAACTAAAACTTCAATTTAGCAGTAGATTGAAGTATCACTGGTGTGTGCATTTCTTATGTTATGCTTGTATGTCAGGTACAAGAGGAAACACACTAAATTTTTATGAACAAGATGAAAGAACTCTCAGGAGGTTAAGAAGAGCTGAAAGAGGGAAAAATATTGTTGGAGAAGAGGAATCAGACGAAGAATTTCAAGAGATGGAGCAGACAACAACAATGACAACCCACCCCAGAGGAGAGTTTTGGCTTCCTATACCTTTGCCAATCCTAGACATTGTGGAAGCAGCATCTTGGCTCCAAATGTCAATGCAAACAATTTTGAACTTAAGCCACAACTCATCACTTTGGTTCAGAACAATTGCTCTTTTGGTGGAGGATCACTTGAAGACCCGCACCAACACTTATCCACCTTCTTGAGGATATGCAACACTGTCAAAACTAATGGTGTGCCTCCTGACTGTTACAAACTGATGCTATTCCCATTCTCTCTCAGGGACAAGGCTACTCAATGGTTGGAGTCGTTTCCAAGGGACAACATCAATAACTGGGATGATCTGGTAACCAAGTTCCTTGCCAAGTTTTATCCACCCCAGAGAATTATAAGGTTGAAGGCTGAGGTACAAACATTCACACAAATGGAGGCTGAACCCATTTATGAGGCATGGGAGAGGTACAAAGCTCTAGTCAGAAAATGCCCCCTGCCATGTTTAATGAATGGGAGAAGCTGCAAAACTTCTATGAAGGCTTAACATTGAAATCCCAGGAAGCTTTGGATCATTCAGCTGGAGGCTCCTTGCAACTCATGAAAACTGCAGAGGAGGCTCAAGAACTCATTGATATGGTGGCTAACAACCAATATTTCTTTGCTCATCAAAGAAGCCGCCAACCATCACAAAGAAGAGGAGTAATGGAGCTAGAAGGAGTGGATTCAATCCTGGCTCAAAACAAATTAATGCAGCAGTAAATTCAACAACAATTTGAGCAAATGACCAAGAGGATTGATAGCCTCCAAGTTGCAGCAGTTAACACTAGCCAACCATCAACCACATGGGGGCAAAATGAAGAAACTCAAGACGAGCAACAGCAGGAACAAGTCCAGTACATGCATTCAAGTTCAAATGAATTCTATGGTGATACTTACAACCCTCATGGAAGAATCACCCCAACCTCAGATGGGAAGACACTCACAACCAAAACCAACAACCATG
The DNA here is from genome assembly GCF_000817695.3 of Arachis duranensis. Classification (NCBI taxonomy): domain Eukaryota; kingdom Viridiplantae; phylum Streptophyta; class Magnoliopsida; order Fabales; family Fabaceae; genus Arachis; species Arachis duranensis. Next base: position 38,939,770 of record NC_029781.3, read on the forward strand.
GCAGAGGAACTCAAACCAAAACAACCCAAGAAACAATCAAAATTTCAACCAGCAGCAAACAAACCAAAATACTTATAGAAAACCTCAAAGCAACTACCCCAATCTCAACCAGTACCAACCCACTAACCAACCTACCAACCAAAATGCTTATCATCCACCACCCACAGCGCATAACCCACCACAAGCATCACCCGAACCCCAAAGACTCACCAACTTGGAGACCTTGATAGAAAAAATGATGAAACACCAGGAAATAACAAACAAAAACCATGAGGCTTCCATAAAGAGCCTAGAAAGGCAGATCGGGCAAATCTCCAAGCAAATTTCTGTTGAGAGACCTTCAAGCTCACTGCCTAGTGACACAATCCCAAATCCCAAGGAGGAATGCAAGGCAATACAATTAAGGAGTGGGAGAACATTGATAAGCAACAGTGACACTACAAAGAAGCAAGCAGAGAGCATCAAAGAACCAACAGAGGACAAAAAGCAAATAAAAGCAGATGAAGCACTGGATCAAGAGTTGATGACAAACAAAAGCACTGAAAAACTTAAAGAGAAGAGCAACCACCAAAGTCAACAGCAAGTAGGGAAAAGCAGCACAACTCCACTACCTTATCCCCAGAGGTTCAACAAGGAAGCTAAGGACCAGCATTTCCACAAATTCCTTGAGACCTTCAAGAAGTTGGAAATCAATATCCCTCTAGCTGAAGCACTTGAGCAAATGCCTTTGTATGCCAAGTTCTTGAAGGAGCTTATCAATAAGAAAAGAAGTTGGGATGAGAAGGAAATCGTATTACTCACTGAGGAATGCAGAGTCTTGATTCAAAAAGGGCTTCCTCCCAAGCTTGAGGACCCAGGGAGTTTCTTGTTGCCTTGCACCATTGGGGAAGTGACCATCACTAAAGCAATGTTAAAACAATTCTCAACAAAGCTCTCTGTGACCTTGGTGCCAGCATCAATTTAATGCCTCTTTCAATGATGAGAAAGCTTGATATAGAAGAGCTTAAACCTACCAGGATGTCATTAGTTATGGCTGACAGATCCATTAAGACACCCAATGGAATTGTGGAGAATCTGTTGGTGAAGGTTGGGGAATTTATCTTCCCAGCAGATTTTGTGATTTTGGATACTGAAGAGGAAGGAAACGACTCAATCATTTTGGGAAGGCCATTTCTACACACAGCAAGGGCCATCATTGATGTAGAAAAAGGAGAAATGATCTTCAGGGTCCATAATGAACAAATGGTCATAAATGTTTTCAAGTCAATGCAAAACATCCCTGAACAAGAGGACTATGTAAAAGTGGATATGATACAGAGTTTGGTGGAAGAAATGCTGGAAGAAAATTCTCAGGAGCAAGAAGAAGATCAAGGGGCAATAGAACAACAAGTAGCTGAGACCTTCATTGAGCAAGAGGAGAAACAGGACAAGAAAGAAGAAGTACGAAAACAAGAACTGAAACCACTACCTCCCCATCTCAAATATGCATTTCTAGGTGCATCAGAGAATTTCCCAGTAATCATTAATTCATCCCTGACAAAGAAGGAAGAGGGAGAGCTTCTTAATGTACTCAAAGATCACAAAGATGCTTTAGGATGGACCATTGATGACCTGAAAGGAATCAGCCCTACAGTATGTATGCATAAAATCCTCTTGGAAGACAATTCCAAACCAGTAGTTCAACCTCAAAGAAGGCTAAATCCTACAATGAAGGAAGTTGTCCAAAAAGAAGTAATGAAGTTGTGGAATGCAGGGATAATTTTCCCAATATCTGACAGCCCATGGGTGAGCCCGGTTCAGGTCGTACCAAAGAAAGGAGGAATGACGGTCATCACCAATGAAAAGAATGAGTTGATCCCTACTAGAACAGTGACTGGATGGAGGATGTGCATAGACTATAGAAGATTGAATGATGCCACCAGAAAGGACCATTTCCCTCTTCCATTCATTGATCAGATGTTGGAACGGTTAGCCGGTCATGCCTATTGTTGCTTTTTGGATGGATATTCTGGGTATAATCAAATAGTGGTAGACCCCAAGGACCAAGAGAAGACTGCCTTTACATGCCCATTTGGAGTCTTTGCATACCGAAGGATGCCCTTTGGGCTTTGCATCGCCCCTGCCACATTTCAAAGGTGTATGCTATCCATTTTTTCTGATATGGTTGAAAAAATTTTAGAGGTCTTCATGGATGACTTCTCTATTTTTGGTGATAATTTCAATGCTTGCCTGAACCATTTAACCCTTGTCTTGAAACGATGCCAAGAAACTAATTTAGTTTTAAACTGGGAAAAATGCCATTTCATGGTACCCGAAGGGATTGTCCTTGGCCATAAAGTTTCAAGAAAAGGGATAGAGGTTGATAAGGCAAAGGTTGAGATAATAGAAAAACTCCCTGCACAAATTAATGTGAAATCTGTTAGAAGTTTCTTGGGACATGCCGGATTTTATAGAAGGTTTATCAAAGACTTTTCAAAAATAGCCAAACCTTTAAGTAATCTATTAATGCTTGATAATCCTTTTGTGTTTGATGAAGACTGCCGGCATGCCTTTGAAACCTTAAAACATAAACTCACAACAGCACCAATCATCACACCTCCAGATTGGGAACTACCTTTTGAACTCATGTGTGATGCAAGTGACCTTGCAATTGGTGCTGTACTTGGGCAAAAGAAAGGAAATCTGCATCATGTTATATATTATGCAAGTAAAGTATTAAATGATGCCCAAAGAAATTACACCACAACAGAGAAGGAGTTGCTAGCTGTAGTCTATGCATTTGATAAGTTTAGATCATACTTGATAGGATCCAAAGTTGTGGTTTATACTGATCATGCTGCACTTAAGTAATTGATGTCAAAGCAGGATGCTAAACCAAGACTCATCAGGTGGATATTGCTCCTACAAGAGTTTGACATTGAGATAAGAGATAGGAAGGGCACTGAAAACAAGGTTGCTGATCATCTGTCAAGGTTACCACATGAAACAACTCAAAAGGCTTCTCAACCCGTGAATGAAAGCTTCCCTTTGGGCCAGAAAAAACAGCCGCAAAAGTACTGCAGAGTGGCTTCTATTGGCCAACCATCTTTAAGGATGCCAGAGAATATGTTCATCAATGTAATGAATGTCAGAGAACAGGAGGATTAACAAGAAAGAATGAGATGCCGCAGAACTTCATCTTGGAATTAGAATTATTTGACCTATGGGGAATTGACTTCATGGGACCCTTTCCCCCTTCCTATTCTTTCAGATACATCTTGGTAGCAGTGGAGTACGTCTCAAAGTGGGTGGAGGCCATAGCCACAACTACCTGTGACGCACAAATTGTCCTCCAATTCCTAAAAAAACATATTTTTACAAGATATGGAGTACCCAAGGGGCTTGTTAGTGATGGTGGTGGTCACTTTTGCAACAAACAGATGGAAAAACTCCTCCACAAATATGGAGTAGTCCATAAGGTCGCCACACCCTACCACCCTCAGACTAACGGCCAAGCTGAATTGGCAAATAGGGAATTGAAGAAGATCCTAGAGAAAACAGTGGGAATCACAAGAAAAGATTGGGCTAGAAAGCTAGAGGATGCATTATAGGCATATAGGACAGCTTTTAAAACTCCTATTGGCAAGTCACCCTTTCAGCTTTTGTATGGCAAATCCTGCCACCTCCCTGTAGAGCTTGAACACAGAGCTTTTTGGGCCACTAAACTCCTCAACCTTGATTCCCAAGCTGCAGGAGAGAAAAGGCTGTTACAACTAAATGAGTTAGATGAATTCATACTAGACGCTTATGAAAGTGCCAAGATATACAAGGAGAGAGCTAAGAGATGGCATGACAAGAAGATCACAAAGAAGGAATTCAAGCCAGGACAGCAAGTGCTCCTGTACAATTCAAGGCTTAAACTTTTCCCTGGCAAACTAAGGTCTAAGTGGACTGGGCCATACTTGGTGACAAAGGTTTTTCCCTATGGGAGTATTGAATTGCTCGATGAGGCAACAAAGAATCAATTCACAGTAAATGGTCACAGAGCAAAGTTGTACTTGGGGGGACAATGGGATAAGAAAAAAGAGGTCCAGAACCTACAGCCCTCTTGAAAAGAATGGAAAGATGTCAAGCTAATGACAATAAAAGAGCGCTTGTTGGGAGGCAACCCAACCTGAGGTAGTTTTCTTTTCATAACTTTTTCAATAGAAATGTTGAATAATTGATATGTATTGCAAGGAACTAAGTTTGGTGTTACACACCAAAAACAATTTAAGGGAGAATGTAGGATTCTAAGTTTGGTGTTCCACCAAAACTTCATTCAGAAACACATTCTAACCTCCTGCACATTGCTAGTCTCAAGCAATCAAGCAAATTATTCAACCATATAACTGCTTTTTAGTCCTAATTCTATAACATGTAGCAAGAACATGAAAGTCTGCCCAGAGTCAAAATGTTGAATCAGAGGAAGTAGCAAGGAATTTGGCATCATGACTCAAAAAGGGGCACAACAGAAGGACGAACAAAAGAACTGCAAACCAATAGGTTGTATATACACTTAACCTTTGCTGTTGAGAAATGTTTTGAGAGTGTTCTGTTAAAGTGTTCATTGAGTTCAAACAGAGTCAATTTTTGTTTAAAATAAGTAAGCTAGTTTAAGTTTGTGCTTGTGTGTTTACTTCCACTTGACTAAAAGCATGTTCTGTCCCCTGCATCTTTAAATCAATAAAAGAAATGTGAAGTAAGATAGTTTCTGTTAGATAGAAGTAGAATAATAGTAAGTGGTGGTATGTGTGTGATTGTATAATAGCTCACTTTTAGTGAATAAAGAGCCTAGAATGTCTTTTTCTAAGTAGAGAGTGACTTACTGTCTATGAATCTCAATAAGAAAATCCTTGGTTCAAAAGAAAAACAAAAAGAAAGAAAGAAAAGAGATAGCCAAAAAGTGGCAGAGAAAAGAAAAAAGAAACAAAAAGAAACAAAGCTGGACACCAATAGCTTGAACTTTAAAACATATGTCCGTGGTGTCTTTGTACTAGGATCTGCTTGGATTAGTAAGCTCTTTGGAGTGCTTCAACACTTGGTGACTTGGATTAATTAATCCGGGATCATCAGCTGAAAGTCCACTATCAAGAGCAACCTAACTACAAGGCATTTAGTAACCCAAAGAGGTGCTGGGCATCAATGTTTAAAAGGGAATGTGAGCCAAGTGTCTATGGTGAATAATGTGTCAAGAATACAGAAAAGAAAATGAACTTGCTACACATGACACTCAAATAAAGCTTTTGAAAAAAGTAATAGCCAAGGATAAAGGAATAATGAGAGGTCATATCAGTATGTTACTTGAGGCTTGAAGGAGACTTCCTAGGCCTAAGAGTCAATAAGAAGTGAGTGTTTGCATATCCACACAAAATCCCATAAACTACCATGAGTCACTGCTACTCGTTGTGCCGCCGTCGTTGTTGATGAGGGAGGAACGAGAGAGTGTGTTGAGCAGGAGGAGCTATCCGTATGTGCCACCATTGCGCACTACCGCCACGTCGCCGACAAAGAGAAGAGAGCGAACCGCGCCGTCTGTGAAGCCTGGCTCGCTATCGTCCGTGCTCGCCGCCGCCGAGGGTTGTATGCACTTTCTTGAGGCCTAAGCAAGCTAATTTAGGTAGAATTTTCATGCTTCCTTTGATTGAATCAACCATAGATAAATTCATGCTTTTTCATGAGATTTGATGCCATAATGGTTGCATATTAGGATAGAATAAACATCTCATAATTTTGAGCATAGCTTTGATGTGTTTGGTTGATTAATGATAGGTGAAGAAAGCTTGGAGAAAGGTTGAAGTAAGAAGGAATGGCTAGAAGCAAAGAGAGGACAATGAAATAAGTGAAATTGAACCAGGAAGCATAAAGTTGGACTTGAAGTTAGCCCCAAACTTTTGCACAAACTTTTGGGTGAAAAGTTAGCCTCAAAGTTAGACCCCTAACTTTTAGGCTAACGTGAGAATTTGAAAATCACTCCCTGGGCTAACGTTGGCATGAGAAAAACCTCCCTGGACCACTCTCTACTCAACGTTTGCGCCAACGTTAGCCCCCTAACTTGGAGGCTAACGTTGGCATGAAAAATTTGTTCCAGGGCTAGCCAACGTTTGCGCCAACGTTAGCCCCCTAACTTTTGGGCTAACGTTGGCGCCATTGGTGCATTAGGAAGGGCCAACGTTGGAGCTAAAGTTAGACCCCTAACTTTGGCACGAACGTTGGCATCAGTAAAATGGGCTATCTGATATGAAAAGTTTGAGCAAAAGTTAGACCCCTAACTTTGGCTCAAACTTTTACTCCAACTTCTATAAAAATCCAATCCGGTTCAATTGGTTCACTTTGGTTCCTCTCCAAACTCCAAGAGCAATCAACCAAGGCCTCTTTCAACCCAATTCCACCAAGAGCAAAGGCCCAACTCAAGGCCTGAAGATCATTTGAAGAAAGTGTATAAATAGGCTAGAATTCAAGTTATTTGGGAGCTTCCTTTTATTATTTTTCATAGAGCTTTCTTTTTGAAATTTCAAAGAGTTTTAGTTACTGAGTGATCTTTAATTTCTTAGTTTGGGGAAGGAGAATTCCATTCTCTTCCTCTTAGTTTTATTGCTTTCAATTTCAATTACAACTGTCTTGGATCTTGGGTTAGAGAATTGAAGGAATTCTGTTTCAATCTCA
>NC_029781.3:38946585-38955089 GCF_000817695.3 Arachis duranensis
ATTGTTCTTGTTGGATCTAGGAAGGCATTGAGATCTAGACTTGGTTTTCTAGTCTCTGGGTCCTGAGATCTAAATTCCAAATTTACATTCTGTTTAATGCTTTCATTTACTTCTCTGCTTCAAGATCTGATTTCATCCACGCCCTCTTCTACTTCTTTACTTGATGCAATTTACTTTTCCTTGTTTAAATTCTGCAAATCAAATCCCCAATCCCCTTTACATTTCAAGCTATTTACATTTCTTGCACTCTAAGATTCTACAATTTATATTTCTTGCAATCTAAGTTTCTGCCATTTAATTTCTTGTTATTTAAGATTCAGCAATTTATTTCCTGTTCTCTTTACTTTCAATGCAATTTAAATTCTGCAAGTCACCAATCAATCAACCAAATCTTGATTTGCTTGACTAAATCAACTACTAAACTAAAATTGCTCAATCCTTCAATCCCTGTGGGATCGACCTCACTCCCGTGAGTTTTTATTACTTGATGCGACCCGGTGCGCTTGCCGGTTAGATTTGTGTGTTTTGGGAGAAATTCATTTTTCCACCAAAATAACTCATCACACTTGCCGGTGAGTTTGTGTTGGATTATTTTTCACACATCAGCATTCACCCTTTTATCTACCATTGTTACCCAATTTTGAGCCTTATTAACCCTTTGTTCTTAATTCTAGCACTTCACAACCCTAAGCAGAAAACCATTAATGTCCTTAATTTGCATCTTTGATTAGCTTAGGCTAGTAAGTGTGTATCATCTAAGTGTAAGGGAGTTTGGGAACATCGTTAGAAGATAAAAGTGTATTTTGGATGTTCATTGAAAATTTCGGGAAATAGGTACATATTTATGCATTAAATGCTTAAACCATATGCATTTATCTTTTGAAAAAAATTGTGTATATACCATGTTTCAAAATAAAAGAAAAGAAAAATGAAAAAAGAAAAAAATAAAATGTGAAAACAATAAAAAAGGGGACAAAGGTTACCCCAAATGGAATGTATGAAAAATAAATCCATATGTAATGTGAATTGAAAAGAATGCATGAGTGTGTGTGAAGCGAATAATGGGTAACTAGTCATATAAACGTTGATTAGGGTCAACTGTTGGTTTGACACTATACTATGGATGAAGCAATTCTTTTCGAGAAATTTTAAACCAACATTTGGCCCTCCAACAGTGCACTTGCCGAATTGTGGTTTTGTGAAATTCTGCATCAGAATCCTCTTTTGAAGGGAGTCTTTTTTGGTTGGTTGACCTTCACTAAAAATACAAAACTAGTGATCTACAAGATTTAAAAAAATAATTATTATGGTAGGGGAATCCATGATCTTATAATGCCTTTTTTTTACAGAGATATGGTTGGGATAATCTAACTTATAGCAAACATACAGAGTTCATATAAACTTAGCATTCATGTCAAAAAAGCTTAGCATTTAATTTGAATTCGAATAGGTGATATATATAATGGTTGTTGAGGTTTTATAATTGCTAGGCCCTTTTCCTAATGTGAAACTTTATTTTTCAAATATTAGTCCTAGAAAATACATAATTCTTAGTAAATTAAACTAAGTTGTCACCTTAATTAGAAGATTATGAAAACTACAGATTAATGAAGCTAACTCATAGAATCGTGGTAGTAAAATTCTTAAAAGTTCTCATAGCTATTACAAATTGATTTGTGCTTCATAAATTATTATTTTGTTAGAAGAAATTTGCATATATAAAAGCTTAATCCATGTACTTTTAGTTTGTTCCATCAATGAAATGAATATGTTTTGAAATGTTAGAAATTCTCTCCTTTATTATTTTGAGTGTTAGTGAATTTGAGAGATGAAAAATATGATCGTGTTATTTATGTGAGTGAGTGATCCTAAGGCCAATTAATTATAGGCATTATACGTATATTTGGTATTAGAACTGGTTCAATCTAGGGCAAAATGTTTGAGAGTTTATGAGCTATAAGAATGTTCTCACATAGTTGTTTGTTCATAGCAAACACTTTCAATGTTGTGTGGTCCAATCCCAAATTAGATAGGAAACTTAATTACAGTTACTAGGAGACTTTGATGTCTATCCATTTGAAGGATCATAATCTATGGAATTTTATTTAACTAGATTTGCAACAAGGAGCTGATGATCCCCAACAGAGGAGAGATTGATGCTATCTCAAATTCATCAAGGTGTAGATTTTATGGTGTTTGAAAAAATAGCAAATGCCAAAAGTGCAAAAAAGACATTGAACACATTGAAGTTGTCGTACAAAGGCGTAGATAAAGATCAGAAAGCAAAGCTACAGTCTTTGAGAAGAGAATATAAAAGATATAAAATGTCTAGCCTAGAAACCATAGAGCAATATTTTGCTCGTGTTATAGATCTTGTCAATAAGATGAGAGTCTGTGAAAAAGACATGTCCGATAGTAAAGTGGTGGAGAAAATTCTTCGCTCTATGCTGATGAAGTATGACCATGTGGTGACTACAATACTAGAGATCCACAATATGGATACCATAACGATTGCAGAGTTGCACGGAATCATGAAAAGGCATATCAGTGGAATATTAGAGAAGTTTGAAAAAGCAATCGAAGAAGCTCTAAAAAGTCAGGTGAATTTAAACAATATTGTAGAATCAAGTCATATACAAGAAGGAGGAGGTTGTGGTTTCAATTTTCAAAGTAGAGGTAGAGAAAGTTTCAGAGGCAAAGGTCATGGAAATTACAACCAAGAAAGTTATAATAAATTTACACCACCTAATCAAGGAAAAGATAGAACAAATTTCAGACCTGCCAACCGAGGAAGAGGTCAAGGCAATTTTTATCAAGAAAGAACCAATTTCAACAAGTTTTATGATGGAAAGTATAGACACAAAGCAAAAAATTGCAGATTCAGAATGATAAAATAACAATCAAGTAAACATTGCAGAAAATCAGCATCAAAATACTAATGATAATCTGGGTACTCAAACTTTAATTTTTACCAGTAATTCATGTGCTGAAGATGAAAATATATGGTACTTGGATAATTCCTACAATAATCATATGTCTGGTAAAAGAATTATTTTCTTCACTAGATGATTCAGTTAAATTATTATTGAAGTTTGATAATAGATCCCTATTGAAGGAAAAAGGGTGATATCAATTATATTGAGTGATGGTTCTTTGAGTTATATTTATGATGTTTTCTATGCTCTTGAACTTTATTGCATTTACTAAGTATGGGGCAATTATCCAAGAAAGGATACAAGATGATAACTTATTGTGGATATTCCACAGTGTTTGACAATAATAGAAGGTTCATAAATAAAGAAAAGATAACTTTAAACATAATATTTTCATTAAAAATTCAACAAGTTAATCCATCTTGTATGAGTTCTGTAATATTTGATGATAGTTGGCTATGGCATATGCGGTTTGGGCATTTTCATTTTTCTGGCTTAAACTACCTGTTGAGAAAAAAAACTTGTTTTTGTTCTACCATGGGTTCATATTCATGATCGTGTTTGTGAGATTTATCAACTAAAAAAATATAGAGATCCATTCCCTACAGAAAAGTTATGGAATGCAGATGATTACTTGAAATTGTGCATTCAAATTTTCGTTCTATTGAGGTTCCAAACAAGAGTGGTAGCAGGTACTTTATCATTTTTATTGAGGATTTTAGTAGATATACATAGGTGTACTTTCTGAAGCAAAAATTAGAAGCATATGATGTCTTCAAGACACTCAAGGCATTTGTTAAGAAATAAAGTGGTTATAAAATTAAAATTCTCAAAACAAACAGAAGAACAGGATATCTTGCATGTTCAGAATAGTTTAAGCAACATGAACTTTAACACCAACTAACAACCAGATACACTTGATACGTGGTCAGAAGGGCATTTTTTCCATTTTAGAGCTAAGGGCCAGAATGGTAATCTTGTCACATTCAATGATCTGAATACTAGAAGAACTATACCATGCCGGTCTTGGACATCAAGAAGATCAAGAGTCTGTCTCAAAAACAGTGGTGCTGAAATGGCAACAACTCATAAGGCCCATCGGCTAAGTCAGGATAGCAAGAATCCCAATAATGCTTTTCAAGTTCAACGGGAGGCTTAAATTATTATTAATTTTCAAATTTTTAGGCATTTATTTTAATTTGTTTTACTGTTAGAGTTCGTTGGAAGATTTAATTTACTTCTGATTTACTTAGTAGTATATTTAGAAATTTTAAATTTAAATCAAATCTGATCTAATCTAATATGATCAAATCTGATTTAAATTAGTTATCATATCTTTAGGAATTTAAATTTAAATCAAATCTGATCTACTCCAATAAGATCACATCTGATTTAAATTAGTTATCTTATCTTTAGAAGATTTAAATTATGTTATCTTATCTTATCTTTTGTTGGTTTGTTAGGGGCTTATTTAAACACATTTGGTGAGATAATTTAAACAACTTTTGATGAATAAAATTTTTAGTTGCTTTATGCACATCTTTTTATGTGATTAAGTGAGGTGAGTGATTTGCTTCGCTTGTTGCATGAAGAAGATTGAAGGATCCATCCTAAGGTGAATCCGCGTGGTGGTTTTTTCAACTTCAGCCCTCTAATCTAGGTTGTCAAGGACATGTTCTTGGAAGGTCTAGTAGGGAATTCCTTTTGGTGACTTAGGTTGCTAAGAACAGGTATCTTAGGGGTCTACTAGAAAAATCTTTATCTATCTTCTTATGTTTTTACTGTGTGTTTTCTCCATCTTTTTTTTCTTATCCCTTTATCCTTCGTTCTAATTTCTTATCAATACTCCTCAACAAAATAGAGTTGGTGAAAGAAAGAATAGAACCATCATGGATATGGTTAGATGCATGCTCAAGTCAAAAGAAATTCCTAAAGAAATTAGGGTAGAAGCAGTAGCAGTACATATTTTAAATAGGTGTCCAACAAAGAGTGTTCATGATAAAACTCCTAAAGAAGCTTGGAGCGGAAAACAACCTTCTATTTATCATTTCAGAGTCTTTGAGTGTATTGCTTATACCCATATTCTAGATCAATTAAGGAAGAAGTTAGATGATAAAGATGAGAAGTGCATATTTATCGGCTATAGCATAGGCTCAAAAGCATACAAGTTGTACAATCCAGAAACAAAGATAGTGATCATCAATAGAGACGTGGCATCTGATGAGAAAGACATGTTGGGTAGGAATGCAAAGATAGAATAGTATCCGACCGTAATTCCAAATAGTTATGTTGAAAAAGAAGGACAACCAAACACTATTGAACAATTAGAATTGTCTAGAAGACTTCAAAGAAAGCGAATGCTACCTGCTAGATTGGTAGATTGCGAAGTTCGCAATGATAATGATCCATCCAATGAAGAAATCATCAAATTGGCTTTATTTTTTGATTGAGAGCTGTTGAACTTTGAAGAAACCTCTAGAAACAACAACTGAAAGAAAATAATGGATGAGGAGATTCGTGCCATTGAGAGTAATGACACATGGGAGCTGACAGATTTACTAACTGATAACAAGCCTATTGGAGTAAAGTAGGTTTATAAAACTAAGTTCAAATCCAATGATAATGTTGATCATTCCAAAGCAAGATTAGTTGCTAAAGAATACAAACAAAAATATGGTATTGATTACTTCGAAGTATTTCCTCCTGGATCTAGATTAGATATTATTCAAATGCTTATTTCACTCTCAATCCAAAATAAGTGAAAAATACATCAGATGGATGTTAAATCAGAATTTCTAAATTATACTTTAGAAAAAGAAGTATATATTGAGGAACCTGTAAGATATGAAATTTCTAGAAAATATGATAAAATTTATAGGTTGAAGAAAGCGTTGTCAGGTTAAAGCAAGCACCAAAAGCGTGGTACAATAAGATTGATTCTTATTTCATTGAAAATAATTTCAGAAAATGTCCATTTGAGTATACTCTTTATATCAAGTTTATTGAACTTGCTATCTTGATTGTGTACCTTTATGTTGATGATTTGATATTTATCGGTAATAATTTGAAGATAATTATAGAATTCAGGAAGGGTATGATAAAACATTTTGAAATAACAGATATGGGTTTGATGTCTTATTTTTTCGGCATTGAAGCTATTCAGAAAGATGATAGAATCTTCATTTCATAGAAGAAATATGCAAATAATATTTTGAAGAAATTTCAGATCTAGCATTCAAAAAGAGTTTGTACTCTGGTTGAAGAAAAGTTCAAGTTGCCGAGAAGAGATAAAGAAAGATTAGTAAATCCCACTTATTACAAAAAGCTTGATTGGAGGTCTGAGGAACTTAACTATAACTAGACTAGATATTTTGTTTGGGGTTGGATTCTTTAGCAGATTTATGGAAGAGCCTTGTACCAACCATTTGCAAGCAACAAAATGGATTCTTTGATATATCAAAGGTACTTCAAATGATGGAATTTATTATGAAAATACTAATGAAGTGAATGTTGTCGGTTAAACTAATAGTGATTGGGTTGGAGATACTGAAACAAGAAAAAGTACTTCGGAAATTGCATTTCACCTTGGTTCGGATTTCATGATTATCGAAGAAACATCCAGTATTAGCACTCTCTACAGCAGAAGTAGAATATATAACGGCAACAAGTTGTGCAACACAAGCATTTTGTTTAAGAAGAATTCTTGAAGAATTGAATGAGAAATAAAGTACTCAAACAATAATATTTTGTGATAACAAGTCAGCTATTGCACTTTGTAAAAATCCAGTATTTTACGAAAGATCAAAGCATTTTGATATTTGATTTTACAAAATTATAGAGTTGATGAATTAGAAAGAAGTTGTGATTGAATACTGTCTTACCAAAGAACAAGTTGTAGATATATTTATAAAGCTATTGAAGGCTAAATTATTTCAAAATTTAAAAAAGATACTTAGAATGATTATTCTGCAAATTTGGTTTAAGGAAGACAATATTAATAAATTCAACCAAGTTGTCACATCAATTAGAAGATTATGAAAACTATGTCTAGTGCAAAAAACTAAGTTTGACAAGTCAAGCAAAAATTAATGAAACCAACTCATAGGATGGCAGCAGTAAAATTCTTAAAAGTTCTCACTGTCATTACAAGTTGATTCTTTGTTCATGAATTATTATTTTATTAAAAAAAATTACCTATATAAAGACTTAATCCATATACTTTTAGTGTGTTCCATTAAATGAAATAAATATGTTTTGAAATGATAAAAATTCTCTTTTTTATTGTTTTGAGTTTTAGTGAGTTTTAGAGATGAAAAATATTATAATATTATTTATGTGAAAGAGTGATTCTAGGGTCAATATAATATGTGTAGCCACAATGTTAAAAAGAAATTTTCAATGACCATATAAAAATTGTCTTTTTGGGTCGAGTTATGATTATAACGAGAAAACAGAAAACCCATTTTGGTGTCTTTTATTAATCACAACAAAACTGATTTTTTTTTTTCTTTTGGGTTATAAAATCAGCTTAACAAAATTGGTAGGATTAAATTGGTGCATAAAGCCCAACAAAAAAATTACAGACTTTACAAAAAGTCCTATAAAAAAACTTAAGAAAAGAAACGTTAACCAGAAAAGTTAAATCTATGAACACAATAAAGTCCTGAAAATTGACTATATTTGGCTTAACTAAATCGGTCATAATTTTTATTATTTAGTAAATACTTTTTAGTTTAAAAAATAAAAAATAATTATGTAATCAAATTATAAAAAATTATGAAATAATAAATGAATATAACGTTAATTTTAACTGCATTTTTTATATATTGTCAAAATTTCATAACTAATACAACTATTATAATCATAACCACCATAAAATTTGGTTCAATAAATTTGTTTATACGCATATTATATCAGTTCGGTTCTCTTATAGAATCAATTAGAAATGTAGTCAATTAAAGTCAACAAATTAAAAAATAAATTTATTATATTTAAATAAAAAATAATCTTCTACTATTCTAATTTTTTGAATTTCAAAATTAAAAATACAAAAAATTAGCTTGAATTGCCTTTGTTATAGTTGGTTCCCAAACTTTTTCTATATAGCCTCATAATAGTAAGGGAATATCTTTGGTGGAAAAGAATAATCTGATCCTTAAAGGATCATGCAAAAATATTCCAAATGAATGGCTTAGATTGTATCCGTACTGAACTTATTAGAAATACTAGTTTTGTCTCAAAATTAAATGTATTTGTAGACTGCTCCTTACATGGTCTAGTAGGACCAACCCTATAATGACGAATTTTCTTAGACAAATTGAACAATGAATTTTTTTTGAACTTTGTTATATGGACCACATCCACAACCCACCTAAACAAAAAGTTCAGACTCAATTACTATTCATTATCCAATAACATTACCTATGGCTTCTATAATTTCATCTTCTACTTTCTCATATGCATAAATTCTTAAAAAGCTAAGACCCAAAAAAACAAAATTTGAAAAAGCTTCAAAAACATAAAAATGTTAGCAACAAAGGAGATTGATTTGAAAAATTAAATTATTTTGTT